>NC_047091.1:104323081-104649444 GCF_902459505.1 Geotrypetes seraphini
TAAAAGAAAAGAAGGACTCTTTCAAAAAATGGAAACACATGAAAACAACCGAAGCATGGAAAATACATAAAGATGATCAGAAGAAATGTCACAAGGCGGTGAGGGATGCCAAAAAGGACTATGAGGAAAAAATAGCGCAAGAAGCCAAAAACTTCAAACCCTTCTTTAGATACGTGAAAGGGAAAAAACCCGCAAAAGAGGCGGTGGGACCCCTGGACGACCAGGGAAGAAAAGGGTACATCAAGGAAGATAAACAAATTGCTGACAAACTAAATTCCTTCTTTGCGTCCGTCTTTACGGAGGAGGATACCGCTAAAATACCAGAAGCAGTGAAAGTGTTTAGTGGAGTAATAGAAGACAGCCTCACCACAGTTGAAGTGGAGTTGGACCAGATATACTACCAGATCGACAAACTTAAAAGTGACAAATCCCCTGGACCGGATGGAATTCACCTGAGAGTTTTAAAGGAATTGAAGGTTGAAATCGGAGAGCTATTGCAAAAACTTGCCAATCTGACAATCAGAACTGGACAGATACCAGAGGACTGGAAGATAGCGAATGTCACGCCAATTTTCAAAAAAGGATCGAGAGGGGAACCGGGCAACTACAGACCTGTGAGTCTTACGTCTGTCCCTGGAAAGATGGTTGAAGCACTGATCAAGGATAGCATAGTCCGGCACCTAGATACACACGACTTGATGAAACCCAGTCAACATGGGTTCAGGAAAGGGAAATCATGTTTAACGAATTTACTTCAATTTTTCGAGACCGTGAACAAGCAAATTGATAGTGGAATGCCGGTGTACATAATATATTTGGACTTCCAGAAAGCATTCGACAAAGTTCCACATGAAAGGCTTCTCAGGAAACTACAAAGCCATGGAATAGAGGGAGATATACAAAGGTGGATAGGCAAATGGTTGGAAAGCAGAAAGCAGAGAGTGGGCATAAATGGGAAGTTCTCAGACTGGGAGAAAGTGACTAGTGGTGTGCCCCAGGGCTCAGTGCTTGGGCCGATCCTATTTAATATTTATATCAATGACCTGGAAGACGGAATATCCAGTGAGATCATTAAGTTTGCAGACGACACAAAGCTATGCCGGGCAATCAGATCGCAGGAGGATAGCGAGGAACTCCAGAGCGACTTGTATCAGTTAGAGAAATGGGCAGAGCAATGGCAGATGAAGTTCAACGTGGAGAAATGCAAAGTAATGCATTTAGGTAGTAAGAATAAGGAATACGAGTATAGAATGTCAGGCGCAACTCTGGGTAAGAGCGAACAAGAAAAGGACCTGGGTGTACTGATAGATAGGACCCTGAAGTCGTCGGCACAATGCGCGGCAGCGGCAAAGAAAGCAAACAGAATGTTAGGCATGATAAAGAAAGGAATCACGAGTAGATCGGAGAAAGTCATAATGCCGCTTTATAGAGCAATGGTCAGACCACACTTGGAATACTGTGTCCAACATTGGTCTCCCAACCTAAAGAAGGATATAAAACTGTTGGAGAGGGTGCAGAGACAAGCAACGAAGTTAATAAGAGGTATGGAGAACTTGAAATATGAGGAACGACTCAAGAAACTGGGACTGTTCTCCCTTGAGAAGAGGAGGCTGCGAGGGGACATGATCGAGACGTTCAAAATGCTGAAAGGCATCGATAAAATAGAGCAGGAAAATAAATTATTTACATTGTCCAACGCGACACGGACAAGAGGACATGGTTTGAAGCTAAGGGGGGACAAGTCCAGGACAAATGTCAGGAAGTTCTGTTTTACGCAGCGAGTGGTAGACACCTGGAATGCTCTCCCAAAGGAGGTTATTAAGGAATCCACTGTGCTGGGATTCAAAGGCAAATTAAATGCACATCTCCTTATGAGAGGCATAGAGGGATATGGGTGACTAAAACTACATCAGGTGTATACCTGACTGGGCCTCCGCGTGTGCGGATCGCCGGACTCGATGGACCATGGGTCTGATCCGAAGATGGCAGTTCTTATGTTCTTATGTTCTTAAATGCACATGAGTCAAAAGAAAGGAAGCTCTGGAATGAGAGGGCATAGGATGAAGTTAAGAGGTGATAGGCTCAAGAGTAATCTAAATAAATACTTTTTTACAGAAAGGGTGGTAGATGCATCAAACAGGCTTCCGGAAGAGGTGGTGGAGACAGAGACTTTGTCTGAATTCAAGAAAACTTGGGATAGGCACATGGGATCTCTTAGAACGAGGAAGAGATAAGGATTACTGTGGATGGGCAGACTGGATGGGCCATCTGGCCTATATCTGCCATGATGTTTCTATTAGTTATTCCTATCTGTAGATTACTGATAAAATATGTTTAAAAAAAAACAGTGGTCCCAGCACAGACCTCCTAGGGAACCTCCACTATTTACCCTCCTTCACTGAGAATATTGACCATTTAACAGTGTATCGCCAACTGTGTGCCATGGCACACCAGTGTGTATTTTGAGATTTCAGGTGTGCTGCAACACACTGGCGAGGAGGAGAGTCATCCACGCCGGCTGATTGCCTACAGGACGTGCTTCTTGTGCCAAGAGACATGTACTGTAGGAAGTCAACTAGTACAGAAAACTCTCCTCCTGGCCGGCAACTCTCCTCTCCCCGCAGCTCCCAGATCCCTCCACCGAAGCGGGTCATGGCCAGATGGGCCTCCGTGCATGCGTGGACGTCGAAGCGAAGATGTCATGCATGCGCCTGACATCATCGTGTGAACGTCCGCACACTTTTGGGTGCCTTCCGGCCGGGGCACTGGATTTAGTGTGCCGCTGTCCGATACGTTTGCGAGAAGCTGATTTAACTCTACTCTCTGTTTTCTTTCAACCAATTCTTAATCCATAATAGGATGTTACTTCCTATCCCATGACTCTAATTTCCTCAGAAGTCTTTCATGAGGTACTTTGTCAAATGCCTTTTGAAAATTCAGATACACAATATCAACCAACTCACCTTTATCTACATGAGGTCAATAAAGGGATCTAGTCAGTTAACTAAGGGCTTCTTATATAAAGCTGCGTTAGTGATTGTCCTGCTACAATTGCCCCTATGAGCTTCAGTACATTTTCCGCGGGAGAAATGCTACCATGTCTTTGTAAAAGGGGCCCTAAATCTGAGATGGTTCACAGTTGTCCTCTGCTAAGCAGTAGCTATGTCTATCCACAAAACAAAAGGGTATTCTAGGAGGCAGTAGGGGGAACAATGCTCCCTCTAAGGATTGACCAGATGTGTGCTAATTTTTTCTTATGTAAGCAACAAGTTCTAAAAACCAACAATTTTCCAACTTTGCTGGTATTTTTGTGAGCGACCATGTAAAATCTGTGAGTGATGCTGCTAGAATGTATGAGCGATTGCTCATATGCTCAACTTAGAGGGAACATTGTTAAGGGGATATAAGTATTTTCATGCATACAGCCGACCCTTAGATGTAGCAGGTTCAAAGTCCACAACCACTTTGTTCTGTAATTTCTTTTTGAATATCAACTAAAAAAATATATGGGGAACAAACCTTCTCTGATTGTGAACCTACTGAAATTTGGTCCTCTGTGCTCTTTGTACTTTGTTTTTGGCTGGCTTGCTTGCTTTTTTTTTTTTTTTTTAACAGTATGGCCCATCAGATGGAGGATTTTTTTCACCTAAATGGCCCCTGTTGTCATATAATATTGACACCCCTGATTTACGATAAGCTGTCCAACTGCTTGATTTGGTATCGGCTATGGTGATAAAAAAACAACACATCCTTAGCTTCTGTGACCTCTGTGCAGTAACTGAGACATGGAAAAAGTGAACGCAATATGTAAACGCTCATAAATCGCTTTTTTTTCTTTCCCAAATTAGACAAAACTATATGTCAGAACAACTCAATAATTTACTGCAAGCTCTTTCCCTGCACTTTTCCAGATCTGTAACTTCTGGGAGACAGGTTGTCTTTGCAGTTGCCTTGTAAAAAGGAGTAACATGACCCTGTCCTGAACATGCTGTAGATGGATTCAAACACTATACTCCACTGTGATCCTGTATAGTTCACTGATGCTTGGATGGAAGCTTCAGTGCACTCAGCCCAAAGATTTGATGAAATACACCTATTATGATTGTGAATGAATCCCATGGAGTGAAGGAGCTGGTTATCTGATCCCGCTCTATGCCTATTGGCACAACTTTTATATCTCGATATTCAGAGCTACGTGGAAGACGTTTGAGAAAGGAAGCAGAGAAGCCATGGGGCTAGATTCAGGATGGGTAACAAACAAACCATATTCACCGCTGAGCAGCTAGACACTTATCAGGTGAGTTGGAGATGCCCATGAATGCCCAGAATAGATGGGACAAAGGTGAGCCGTATGCTTCCCTGAATTTGAAAACAAACCGTTTTTGTTTTTGTAATCATTTGTATGGTTTTATTTATGTACATCTCTATTTATTTTTTTTTATTCCTTTCTGTCCTGAAAATATTTGTACATGCCTTGAAAAAACAGCATGAGGACAGATTTGGGATCTGAATGAGGTGGAGTACTGCAAGTTCATTATTTGGCAAACTGGAAATTTGTGTGGTAGACTGAGGAGTAACATCAGGAAATACTTTTTCATGGCCAGGGTGATGGATACCTGGATTACCCTTTCGGGCGGAGGTAGTGACAGGACAAATTTAAAAATGCACAGGATAGACACAGAGGATACAATAACATATAGATACAATAATCATTCTATATATTAGAAATGTGGAAGTCTGCATCAACGGAGATGGTCACCTCTGCACAAACAGCAACAAAGGAAAAAAGCAGAGCGTGCCTGGTCTTCAAAACCCTCTTTATTAGCAACCAATAATAAAATCCATGTGCAAAACAGTCTTGTCAATCATAAAAGCATGTGGCAAATCCATGAGTCCATGTTTTTGTACATGGATTTTATTACTGGTTGCTAATAAAGAGGGTTTTGAAGGCCAGGCACGCTCTTCTCTTTTCCTTATTAATTTTCAACGATCTATGAATATGTATTTCTAAGGATTTCTAAAGTTGTGTATGAATATTTTTTCTTTCAAAATTTTTCTATATCAATTTTTATATAAATCTCGTGACCTAACAAGTCACTATAAACTTCATGCCCATACACATGGAGGAAAAGCTTCAGGGCACAGTTCTGGATCAAATATCCTCAAACCATTCAGTGCCTCCTCATAGGCATAAAAACCTCTAAACAAGGCAACCCGAATAAATACAACTTAGCCTGGTCTGTTAAATCATGCTTTTCTTTCAAAAACAGAATTAAATCTTCCCAGTCAATAAAAAAAAAAAAAGATTCAATCTTTCAATCTTGGCTGTTGCTGTTGTCAAATCTCAGGCTCCACTTAGGGCTCCTTTTACTAAGCTGCGCGTGCTAGACGCTAACGCCTCCATTGAACTGGTATTAGTTTTTCCACGTAGCGCAGGGGTTAGCACGCTAAAAATGCTACCGCAGCATAGTAAAAGGAGCCCTTAGTGTTGTAAACTGTCGAAAAAAAACCACATTGATGATGACCAGCATTTCACTTTAAAAAAACTGCTTCAGAGCTGGATTCAGAAGGATTCCTTGCTAAAGGCATGAAATCAAATCAAGTTTTGCTCCTAGCTTTAAAACTTCCATAATGTTGACATACTTGATTGAAAACTGGTTTCATTTTTTACTACGGCATTTTAACCAGTTAAGCCAATATTCAGCAGTTAAAAGATATGACCTATTTTAACTGCTAAACATAGCCAGCTTGGCACTAAAGATCCATGCCCAACTGGCTGTGTTATGCAATATAGCAGAGAGAACTGGTTATCTCCTGCTGAATATATGTGGTTCGGTTCTAAAACCACTATTTAACCAGCCAGGCACCTTCCTGGCCAGTTAAATAGTTTTGAATAATGACCAGTATGTTACTATGAGGCCCTTTTACTATAGCCTAGCATACACCAACCGCTAAGAAGCTTTCTTGACATTTAGCGTCTGCTAAGGTTTAGTAAAAGGGCCCCTTTGTCACATGGCCAAAAAAACCTTGCAAGAATGCCGAGTACTAGAAAGTTGGTCCAAAATGTCTTCCCCTTCTCCCCAAGATATTTGATTTACAAAGACTTCCAAGAGAGAAAATACATGCAGGGTGCCAAGTTACAATAAAGACAGACCTAATGGTATGACCTATTGGCAAACACATTATTGAGAATTATTTATGCGCCAAGACTGGTCCAAAGAACCAGAAATTCAGCATCTGTAATACTGGCTCCTTTCTACATCTGTTGGCCACCTTGGAAACCTATCACCGATTTAGGGAACATCAGACATCCTCTAATATTTTTGCATCAGTTTAGGGACTTTTGATATATTAACAATTATTCCCTCTGCACAAGATTCTAAAGTGCAAAACTCTTCATAGCCTGAGAATTATATCCTGTTTTTCACATATATCTTCTCTTTAACATTCCAACTCTTAACATGGGATATCTGTGCACAAGCATGTTACATTTTCATGTCTTTATTGTTCTGTTTTTAACTTTCAGTAAAAATTAAAACTAGAAACCAGACCAGAATTATTCAGCAGTTTATCTGCTATTTAATAAAAACACACACAACAACTTTTGTTTCAATGACTTCTTTTACAGGACTGCACTTTTTTCACAAGGAAAGAAATTCTCAGGTAAGTGAGGCATTTCTGTATTACCTGGACAAGGTGCGCTGTGGGTAAGTCTATAAAGTAGATGCTAACATTTACACACACAAATGTTCAGATCTAGCATGCACACAAATATGTTCACATATATGTTTGGAAATATCAGATATGTGCCTAAGCGCTATTCTGTAAATAAGTGCATATCTACGATACTGCATATTTTACAGGGGGTAGCACGTGGGCAGAATATGAACATGGATGCACAATTCTATGCATAACTTAAGCACCTATTGCCAGAACTTAGGTGAACCTCGTATGGCTAACTTAAGTTCTCATGTCTAAGTGCATATGTGCTAAATAGCTGGTTACGCTAGTATTATATGAGGGAAAGTAGACACCTATTTCCCTCTCTATGCTTTAGCCTTTGGCATCTTTCCCTTCCCTCTCCTTTCCTTCTCTACCTCCCCATGGTCTGGCATCACTCTCTTCTTTCCCCGGTCTTCTTTCTCCATCACTCCTCCCCCCCCCCAGTTTTGCAGCTCTCTTCCTTACCTATCCCTCCCCCCAATTGGGTGCAGCGTTTCTCCCCCCCCCCCCCATGGGAACTTCTCTCTCAGGATGTTGCAGAGGGAAAGTACTAGATCAGCTCCCACGGTCCTGCCTTTCTCTTCAAGTTGATTGGATGCATGGGAGCAGAAAACAATTGCTCTGCTCTCTTCTTCAGCCCCTTCTAGTTCCCTACAGTCTGGCTAAGGTGAGAGGTTGAAGTAGTAAACAGCAAGGTTCCTGCTCACATTCCAATGTTTTGCAGGAATTTTGGGGTCAATCAGAGGTGTGCTTATGAACCTTTTGCAGGCCTTGTTCTCTTAACAAACTTTGCAGTTAAATTCTGTACTCTACTTGGGCACAGCTGTGCTTAGGTCCCATCCAATGTTCCCTCTAAGGATTGATGAGGTGTGTGCAAAAAAAAATATGCATGAGCGACAAGTTACATACTCCACAAATTTTATGAGCAGGCGCGGAGGACGAGTGCCCCTGAGATTGTGGGAGGGTTAAATACTCAAAACTTAGAAGAATAACAATTTACTTAAAGTTTTTGCTTCACCGGCTTTCTGGTATCTTTACGTACAGTGGTGTACCTAGCATATGTAACACCCAGGGCCCATCATTTTTTGGCACCCCCCCCCCCATCTGTACGAAAAACATGATTTTTAGTAACAAGCCACACGTCACACATAAGTACCTAGGAAAAGGCAGCATCTTACATATTGCAGTGAGCAGTACATCAATACACCCATTGTAAAACTAAACAAGCCAGACCAGCACAGATCAATCCTACACCGTCAATCCTAACAGAAAACCATGTCTTTCGAACACACAGAACACAAAAAACACCTTCGCCTAGTATGAAATATGTCATCACAAACTAACCCCTCCCCCTTTTACAAAACTGTAGTGTGGATTTTAGCTACGGTGGTAACAGCTCTGACGCTCATAGAATTCTGAGCATCAGAGCTGCTACCACCACGGCTGGCGCTAAAAAACGCTCCACAGTTTTGTAAAAGGGGGGATAAAATAGAAATACACAGACAAAGGTTACATTGAACCAGCAAGAAGCTGGACTCTGCATAAAATGCAACACCACAGAAACAGTGACATATGTCTCCTAAAGCAATAAATAAATAGAAACTTTTTGGGCTTGCGAGCTACTTTAAAATGACCAAGTCAAAATGATCTACCAACAATAAAATTAAAAAACACAAAGCACACTATACGCTGAGAAAATGTTAATTATCATTCCTATTGTGGGTTTTTTTCAAAGAGGTCAAGGCAGATGACTCTACGCATTGTCACCTCAGTAACAACCATACAAAAATAGACAAATATACCCCCCTTCCTTTTTATTAAACCACAATAGCAGTTTTTAGTGCAGGGAACTGCGCTAAATGCCCAGCACTGCTCTCGACGCTCATAGGCTCCCTGCGCTATAAAACACTATTGCGGTTTAGTAAAAGGGGGCCATAGTGCAAAATATAGACAGCATATATAAATTCAGACACATTTTGATCACTAAATTGAAAATAAAATCATTTTTCCTACCTTGTCTGGTGATTTCATGAGTCTCTGGTTGCATTTTCATCTTCTGACTGTGCATCCAATCTTTCTTCCCTTCTTTCAGCCTGTATGCTTCCTCTCCTCCAGACCTCATTCCCTCCCCTAACTTTTTCTTCCTCTCTCCCTGCCCTTTCTTTCTTTTTTCTCTATTGATGCCCCCTTTCTTTTTTTCTGTTTCCCTTCTGTCTCCCTACCTGCCCCCCTTTCTTTCTTTCTCCCTACCCTCCACAAAGCCACTGCTGCCACCATCGGAGGAAACAAGCTCCAGAGCCACCGCCGCGGCTGTCCCAAGTTCTCTCTGCTTCCCACCGTCGGACCACCCTCCCCCCCCTGTCCCCCCTTGGTACGCCACATTTCAGGCGGCGGTGCGGAGCAGCAGATGAAAAAAACAAGGCTCTGAGGAGGACGCGCAGGCACGGCATCGCCCAAGGAGAACGACAAGCGCCGGACTCGCGCCGTTTACGTCCCCTTTTGCGGTGCCGCGCCGGCGCTTGGCCTGAGCTGCCGCCGCCGCTTCCTCCAACCTCTGCCCACGCTCGATTCCAGTCGTGCCCACTGCGTATTTTAATGAGCGACATGAGAAAAATTGTGAGCGACGCCAATGAAAATAGTGAGCGATCGCTCATGCGCTCAGCTTAGAGGGAACATTGGTCCCATCTCTTTAATATGCCACAACAAGAGCCATGCAAGAAGGAAAAATGTCCAATAAATGCATGGCTTGCTCTAAAATAAAACCCAATCCTGTGTCAGTTTTCATGTGCTGGCCGAGACCCAAGACCATAAGTGCTGCAGGAATAAGACATGCATTATTTAGAGCTGACCCTGTAGAAATTTCCTAGTTATTGTTTCCCCCTCAAGTTCAATAAATGTCTGAATCATATTTCTGAAATAAGTTTGCTCTAATGATCTCGTGAATGATTTTACAGTTAAATTGCAGGGGCTCAAATTTCTATATTCTGATTGTTTTTAGTCTATCCTAGTTCAGTATACATGGAGGACCATTTTTGATATGACATCCAAATCTGAGTTTGGATGTTTTGCGGAAGATACACAAAAATCCTATACAAAAATGCCCATTTTCAAAACTGCAAAGCAGTTTGGTTTTTGTTTGTTTCAAAAATGGCCATTTTTGAGATGTATGTCTATCTTTTTGAACCATTTTTTGGGGAAAGAAAAAACACATCCAAAAGAAAAAAGCACAAAACAAGCCATTAGGATGTAGGAGGGGGGGTGGTGGTCAGCATTTTTAGTAGACTAGCCACACAGATATACCAGTAGAGCAGTGGGGTACCTCAAGGAACACTGCAGTGAATGTCACAGAAAAGGTCCCAGGTACACACCTCACCATAACCCTCTTATATTGTAGGGTGAGTCCTCCAAAACTCACCAAATACCTACTGTACCTAGCTGAACATCACACCAATAGCCCTTTTGCTTGCAGGTGTCACTTATATGATGGTCCAGTAAGTTTTGGGTAGGTTTTGGTGGGCTCACACCTTCCACCACAAGTGTAGTAGTTAGAGTGGGATATGGGCCTGGGTCCGCTTCTCTGCAGACCACTGCATTGATCACCAAGCTATTCCAGACACCTGCTTGCTGCTCTAATAGGACTGGCCTTAACA
This sequence comes from Geotrypetes seraphini, assembly GCF_902459505.1. Taxonomy (NCBI): domain Eukaryota; kingdom Metazoa; phylum Chordata; class Amphibia; order Gymnophiona; family Dermophiidae; genus Geotrypetes; species Geotrypetes seraphini. The sequence continues at coordinate 104,333,455 of NC_047091.1, forward strand.
TCTGCAGCTGGAATACAGGCAGATATGTACTGTTTCATTTACATCTTTTAGGGGGGTAGGAGGGGGGTCAGTGACCACTGAGGGGGTGTGGGGGGTCATGTTACATTACTCCAGTGGTCATCTGGTCAATTAGGGCACTTTTGGGGGGCACCTATTCATTGTTGAAACAGGTCTAGTCTCAAATATCCAAACTACGCCTGAATGTATTCTTAAACGTTTGATCATGACAGAAAAACGTCCAAATCATAAGCCCACCAGCACCGCACCTCTACCATGCCCCTTTGAGATTTAGATGAACTGCTGACGAATAGCATAGATATCTATTTAGAAAATAGTTTTCAAAAATAGTAAATTGGAAGGATTTGCCACATTTTGGGTCAGATTCTCTATAGGATGCCCGATCTCAGAAGCTGAAGGACATCCTATATAGAATCGGGGCTAAGACTGCCTAAAATAAAGTTTAAACAAAGTTTTTAAACAAAGTTTATTAGGATTTTATATACCGCCTATCAAGGTTATCTAAGCGGTTTTTACAATCAGGTACTCAAGCATTTTCCCTATCTGTCCCGGTGGGCTCACAATCTATCTAACGTACCTGGGGCTATGGAGGACTGAGTGACTTGCCCAGGGTCACAAGGAGCAGCGCGGGGTTTGAACCCACAACCCCAGGGTGCTGAGGCTGTAGATCCAACCACTGCACCACACACTCCTCCTATTATGAAACTGACATCCATGTTACAAACGCCAGTTAGAGAATCGGGTTACTGTATATGTGACCGCTAAGCTTATCGCAGCAAAGGATCTCCCTGCCATGAGAAGTTTAGCACCGCCAGTTACCCCCCCCCCCCCCACACGAATGGGCATTTCTGTAAGCCAGACTAGAAAAAGGCCTAGCAATGTTGTCTCTCAAAATTCAAGTGGCAGGCCTTTCATGCTTCCGAGCTTGAGGAGGAAAGCTATTTCTGGCATCTCATCTGTATGTGACCCAATGTTTGAAGGGGGTACTCAAGTTGCAACCACCATTGCACCAGCCTTTTCTGTCCTGGAATCTTAATATCATCTTGAAGGGCCTTTCTAAGTCTCCATATGAGCCTCTTCAAGAGGCAGTCCCTTCTGAATATGAAGGTGAAGACAGTATTTCTGGTGGCAATAGTCTCTGAGAGATGGATCTCAAAATTGTAGTCTCTTTCCTGCAGATAGCCCTTCCTTAGGATCACAGAGGCTGAGGTTTCACTGCCTATGGTACATTCATTTCTACCGAAAGTTAGGTCAACCTTTCACATCAACTAAGAGGTTTGTTTGCCCGCTTTTCATCCTACGGGTTTGACTAAGCAAGATAAGATATTGCAGAGGCTGGATGTGTGAAGAGTTTTATTCCACTACCTAGAAAGGGCCAATGATTCTTGGCTTTCTGACCATCTTTTGTTTTAAATGGTCAGTCAAGACAAGGCAGGCCAGCCTCCAAGGCTAGTATTGCCAGACGGATTTGCATGGCAATTTTGTCATTTTACATTGACTGTGGCATAGAGCCCCATATTTCTCTCAAAAATCATTTGACCAGAAATGTGGTGTCTTCATGAGCAGAGGCCACTACAGAGTGGATGTGGCAGCTCGAGAGGATGCCACTTTTGAGTCCTCTGTTTGGGTCCTCTGTTTTGTGGGCAGGCTCATCTGTCCCACCCTAGACAGCTGACGCTGGTACGTCATCTAATGTACAGACTTCTGTGCTTATGTAACAGAATGAAATATTAGGTTCTTACCTTGATAATCTTCTTTCTGTTAATATACATAGGAGTCTGACTTGTCCTACGGGTTTTGCAACTTGTCTTTTTTCTGCCTCAGATAACTCTATAGTCCGGAACTGGAGTTCTTCTGTCAGTTGGTTGCCCATGTAGGAATAAATTACTAATAAAGTACTTACCCCCTCTTTTACGAATGCATAGCATTGGTTTTAGCATTAGCAATGGCGGTAATTGCTCTGACGCTCATAGAATTCCTATGAGCATCAGAGCAGTTACCGCCACTGCCAGTGCTAAAACCCGCTCTATGCGTTCGTAAAAGAGGGGGTTAGTTTTTGAACTTTGGAGCTCTTTATGTGTTAGTGCTAGTTGCACATAGGAGGTTGGTTCATTGATACATCTATGTTGTAAATTCATGAGTTACAGAGCAGAACAGATTAGTATGATATCTCTGAGGAAGTTCCCCGTGCCCCTCCTTCTCTTTTTTGTTACAGTGGAGATTGATTGCTTTGGTACAAACTGAAGAGGGTACTATACTCCACTGGTGAAGGAGGAGGCGCTAAAAGATATGATTGATATCCTTCTGCAAACAGTTTGCGAGCACGGATTAATTACCTAATGTACAAACTTCTGTGTGTATTAACAGAAAGAAGATCATCCAGGTAAGAACTTAATCTTTCATAACAGCCAAAGTTTTTTTTTTTAATCATTTCAAAATATTACATCAAATCATCAAATCTGAATAGCAATATCATCCCTAATTGGTAGCTGTCAACATTTTCTGTTGGCTTAACCAATATCAGCAAAGGCCTATGGGAAACTGATATTAAACAGATCTGACCCTGGTAATGTTAGTGCAGACAATATCATAGCTAGAGTGAGTGGCACCCGGGGAAGTAGTGCCCCACCCCCACCCTCTTCTCTACCTTCCCACCACTTCTTCACCCCCCCCCCTCACCATGCATGCACACCCTTTCCCTTCCCTCTCTTTTATTTTCCTGGCATGAGAAGCATCACCAACTTGCTGCCCGCATCGTGTTGGCTTGTCCTCTGATATCACTTCCTAGATGCGGGACCCAGAATTGATGTCAGAGGGAGAGCTGACACTGATGAGGCAGCAAGTTTTTGATGCTGCTCACACCAGGAAAATTAAAGAGGTAGGAGTGGGGGGTTGGAGAGGAACATAGGTGCTGGTGCTCCAACCAAGATGGTATCCGGAGAATACCGCCCCCTCCTGCCCCCTCGTACTATGCCTTTGAGTACAGATAAACCTTAGGGCTCCTGGGAGTCTCAGAAAATTATCAATGCTTAAGATCAGAGTCCTGATAGAAGGCAGGGTGGATCCACAGTTTTCATAGATGTGCTAAGGTCCAGTGCTTAAGATAAAGAATAGCTCCATCTGCATGTTCTAAGACAGATAGATAGTGTCCATCAAGAACCATTATTTCAGATAAGCCAGGTGTCTCAGAAAGATACTGGAAAATAATAGAAACCCAAATCTATGAGGGACAGGCCTCACCCCTGGTTTCACTCTCTCCAGCCTTTTCACACCTCCTATACCCCTATCCATGAAGACACAGAAGCAGCATTCAGATAAAACCTCTTGCCTGCTTTTTCCAGGCCCTTCCTTCTTTATATCTTCAGCTTCTAAAAACACACACAAATCCCTGCCTCTCTCTAATATTCCCTCTTTTTCTTGCTCTGGATTCTGGCTTATTTCTCAGCCTCTTGCCTATTCAGAGACACAAAGAAAAACTTATTTATTTATTTTAAAAATTTATATACCATTTTAAACCAAAACGGTATACAAGACAGTTACATACATACAATTTTCAACAGACTGAAACAACTTTTAGATGCATGCTTTTACAAATAATAGCAGAAGGATTCAATTCTTTCTGGAAATCAGCTAACAAAAAATCAATTACTTAGAGAAATGCATTAACAAATAATTGTGTTTTTAATAACTTTCTAAATGCCCCTCTATCACTGCATTTCCAAACTTGCCCTACAAGAGAATTCCACAATTTTACTCCTGCACTGCCTTTTCTCTGTCATTCACAAGACACAGAAGCAGCTACATAATAGAATATCTTTCTGTACATTAGTAACCAAGCATATGTTTGATGTATCTTTCTTATGAGCATTGCATCTCTGTTATATTAAATTTATTTCTACACAATATATGTTATGCAATCACTTTTGGCTGTCATTGTCATTAATTTCACTTCCCGCTGAGCATCTCTGAGGGCACATCCTTACAAGCAATAGGTGTTCCAAAAATTAAGCTCACAAGAAAATAATATACAGTGTACAGAAATTCCTACTTAGATCACCATTTAGAACTGAAGCAAAAAAAAAAAAAAGTTGGAATTCAAGAATAGGAAAGGAGGAAAACAAATGTCCAGGAAACTTTACTAAATAAACAAAAAATGTCAGACTTTCCCCGTATCTATATATATATATATATATATTTTGTTGTTTTTTGTTTATTTATAACCTGCTTTTTACAGAGCGGTTCACAAAATAGAGCATACACAATAAAAACATAAATATACACTCAATACATATTTGACATCCAAACAAAAGCGACCAGCGCTCAGACCTTACATATCATCAATTCCCATATTTCATACTGCAAAATAAATGTCTCGTCAATAGCTTCTTAAAAACACCAAGGTCTCTGAACATACATAGGTACTCAGTTCCATTCCTGAGATCCCATACAAGAGAACATACTTCCACGTGATATATTCAATCTCAGACTCTTGATAGGAGGAACGAACAATTCAGCACGGTGGACAGAACGTAATTTTGGTAATGGGTCATAAGATTGAATAGCACCCATCAGACACACTGGTGCCAAACCATGGACACAAATAAATCATCACCAGCAGTTTGTAACGGATACGGTCTTCCAGTTTTAGCCAATATAACTTCACATAATATTCCGTCACACGTTCGGTCCTCTTCAAATGAAAAAATCATTCATACAACTGAATTTTGCACGACCTGCAAAGCACTTAACATAGTTGCAGGCAATCCCAAGAGAACAAGATTGCAATAATCAAGACAGGATAATACCATCGACTGCAAAATGATCTTAAAAATTCCATCCTGCAAATATAGCCTAAGTTTGCTCAAAGGGCGCAACCTGAAATAAACCTTTTGTATCAACATATGAACATGGCTTTTAAATGTCAATCTCGAGTCCATCACTATACCTAAATACTTTACTTCCTCTGAAAATCTAATAGGGTGTCTAATAGCTGAATGGAATCTGGGTTATCATAAACCTGTGCCTTCTGAAAACACCTTACTTTTGGTTTTTGAACATTCAATAGAAACCCTAAAATCCAGGAGGTACTTTAGTGGTCCATTATTACCCCAATTGTACTTCCTCTGGCTGTATGAACATCTTATTCTAAAAAAAAAAAAAAAAAAAAAACCACAAAAAAAAACCAAAACTCTGAAATTGTGATAATTCAAAGAAAACATATCTGATTGCTTAACCTTTACAAGAAAATTGAATGTTGCATTCTGTATTGCTTGGTAGACCGGTATAGTTCCTTACAGATGGGTATCATACCTCACTGCTACCAGCAGGTGGAGACTGAGATCAAACTTGTACAGTATATCAGTACAGCTTCCCTTCTACTGATCCAGTCTTCCTCAGTCTCCAGTAGCAGAGTGGTAGGCTAATTTTGGCTCCCCTCTTAGAACTGTTGGATTGGAAAAAAAAAAAAAATCCTGAGGTGTGCTGGTCTACAGGGCTACTTTCCCTGTAAAACTGCCTGTTTATTTTGTTTTTTTGCTCATCTAATTGGCACTTTTTCTTTCAGCTAGGGCATTTTCTGGCAAAATAAGCACTTTTAAAGGGCAAAAGTGCTCATTGTAATCCATACACAAGATAATCGGGGCTGGCCTGTGCAGGCCGGAGCAGTGGGGCAGCCTCGTCGGCAGCGGTTGCTGGTGGCCAGGGCACCCTGCTGATGGTGCCTCGCGAGTCGGCTTCAGATCGTGGGGAAGCCTGGACTTCCCCCGACGCCCACGCGGAAGGTTCCCCAGCCACCGACGGTCAGGGAGAAAGGATTCCCTTACCGCCGGTCTGGCTGGGGATTTCCTTTTTGCGTTGGTCAGTTCCTCAGCCTAAGCATCAGGAATGTCCCAGGCTTTTCAAACACGGTAGGCTGCAGGAACTCAGATTTATGACAGTTTCAGTCCATTTTCAGCGGGAACCTCCTCCTTCCTCTAAAATTACCTCAGGTTATCTTCCCCCTGTTCTGGAATACAGGGGCAAGGTATTGCAGGGTCCCCTGCTGGGGCAAGGAGTCCCTTGGGGCCGCCGGGGCCTGAATTATTGTTAGCACTTTGAAATTCTTATATGCTGGTGGCAGGAGATTCCGTGTCCACTCCAGAGGTCTCGGGGGGAGGAAGGAGAGGTTACCCTTGATGTCTTCCCCGGCGCGGCCCCACACAGAGGCGGTTTTCCCCCTCTACTCCTGTCTCATTACAACATCCGAGGATCTCTTGGGATGAGGATTTTTACCCAGAAGAGAAAGATGTTATTGATGAGGACCTGGACCCTTTGAGGAGACTTCCAGGATCCTCTTGGAGGTCAGATTCCACCCTCGAGGGGTTCAAGCACCCTCCAGCTGGCGAACATGTGTCTGTGGTGTGCATTTTTCAGTGGGACGAGCTTCATGAGTTAATTCTGCAGGTCTCCTCGGTTTTGCACTTTGAGGATACTATGTTGGAGCCCCCCCCTCATCACCCCCCCGTATGGTGGACCCTTTGCTTCAGTCTCCACCTGCTGGTAGCAATGAGGTATAATACTCATCCGTAAGGAACTATACCGGTCTACAAGCTAACAGAAAGAAAATTAGCAGGTAAGAACCTAATTTCTCCTTATATTTACAAGAAAACATAATAAATACTTTCATAATGGCCAAAGTCTATGTTGAGTGATACCTTACTAAGAAAGAAAGCATGGCTTAAGCCCTATGAAAATGCATCAAACTGTGTACACGTTTCTGCAAGATGGAGAAAAAAAATTGGCGATTTGGGCTTTTGATATAAAGCAGGACCATGCCTCTAGGTAACTGCACAGAGAGGCATCTGATTTTTCAGATCCAGTTGCACTTATGCAGAAAAGTTTCCTAAATCAGCCATGCCTCATGGGAGTCTGATTCATCTCAGAATTGACCCTAGAAGGGAATTTGTAACATGTCCACCATCTTTTCAGGGCCAGTGTTAAACCCTGCTGGGGCTCAGGGCAGAAATTTGGGAGAGGACCTGAAAGCCCATCATTAGGGTATATCGCTTTTAGCTTCAAACAGGCTTGGAGAATCTGTATCATGGGAGCCTAGGGCAAGCACCCTGTTTACACCCTCATAACACCAGCACTGCTCTTTTCAGTTTCATGAATTGTAAAGATATAAATGTATATTCTAAAACCCAACATTTAAATTTTTTTTTCTCCTTACACCTCTAGACTGTTTTACAGGTATCGTGACCTGGCACCTCAGCTTGTTCCACTCGATTACACAAGTAAACCAGATGTGAAGCTCCCCTATGAACTGATTGGCAGCATGCCAGAGTTAAAGGTACTCCACAACAAAATGCCATGCAGGACCAGGGAGGGTGCCAGCTGTCACTCTGAGCCTTCTCCTCTGAATAATAGATGTTGTGCTAATTGGAAGGCATCTGAAAGAAAGTTGAAGCTGTATGAAACAAGGGGGCATTGGAGGGGTCAGGGGGTTGGGCACAGAGCCTCACAGTCTTTCGCCTTCAGGGCAAAGATTAAAATCTAGTTCAAGCCCATAGGGGAGGAAAGGCATTAGAGAATGCTTTAATTAGCTTTGCACCTGTCTTGCGATGGAGCTGTATGTGTTTGAGAGGGAAGCTCGCACATTTGCTGTGTGTGCCATACTTTTTCTCTGGTCCATTTGTGTTTCTGTGAGGGAAGTTTGCACTGCTCCTGCCTTGAAAAAACAAAGCACAGTACGTAACTGTTGAGAATGTAAATATGAGAAAAGTCCTCCAAAACTGAAAAAATTCCCCTGATGAAATTCTTGTCCAAAACTAATATAGTACAGTACTCTTAGGAAGAGGAGGAGATAGTGGATGCTGCAGATAGGCAGACTGGGTTTGGCCTTTATCTGCCATCATGTTTCTGTGGTTTAACGTATTTCCCACTTATCAAGAGAACGGCTCCTGGCCGGTTATCTCTGCTGAATATTAGCACCAGCTATATTGTGAGACAGCTGCCAATTTTGAATGCTGACTGGCCAAGTTTAGCAGCCAAATCAGGCCTAAGTTTGAGTCAGCCAAAAATAGACTGGATATTTATTTATTTAACACATTTATATACTGCCTAAAATCTAAGCGGTTTCCGGTATCAAGCATTCATAAAAATTTCCATAAAGTACATAGACATAAAAACAACATCCATTATCTGCTTAACCATATATGGTGGCCATATACCTAAAGTAATGTGGGAACTTTTCATCCACATTACGTATAGGCACTAACAAACAGCTGTGTTTTTAACTTCTTGAAGTTTTAAGTTTATTTAAGATTTCATATACCGCCCAATCAGCCTTCTAGGCGGTGTACGATATCATAAAAACAGGTATTGACTAAAAAAACATATTTAGGAAAACAGCACATCATTAAAAACAATAATAGTTATTAAAAACAATTAAAAGCATAACCAAACAGGAACAAAAGGGAAAAGGGCTAGAACTACTATGATCAAGTAGAGAGAAAAGCATAGGGGAAAAAACAAAAGGAAGGGTGGCAAAAAATAAAATAAAACTATGTAGCCTCGAAAAAGACATTTAGGTCTCAACAGCGTAAAAGAAATGTTTTTAACTTCATCTTAAAATGGTGAAGAATTGATTCTTCCCGTAAATGAGCCGGAATATTATTCCAAAGAGATGGAGCGTTGACAGTCTCAAATGTCCAGGTAGATTATTCCACACCAGCAATGCAAAACGTTTTCGTTTTTATAATTACATAGTGCACTCCCATTTCCTTAACTGCTGTTAATCTCATACCCCCCCCCCCCCCTCCAATCTCAATGCCCTTCCAGGTCTATAGATCTCCCACAACGCACCAAAGCATGCTGAGGCCGATCTATATAAGACCTGGTGGACCATAATGAGAACTTTATACTATACCCTCTGTTTTATTGGCAACCAATGAAGTTGTTCCAAGGCAGGCGAGATGTGTGCTATCCTGGGCATGTCGGTAATCAGCCTGGCATTGAATATCTGGGCTCAGCACTGACTGCAGAAGTTAGCCTTCCTCCCACGGACTGAATATCAGTCTCGCGATGTTTTGAACTTGTACTACAGCAGGGGTGCCCACACTTTTTGGGCTTGCGAGCTTCTTTTAAAATGACCAAGTCAAAATGATCTACCAACAATAAAATTAAAAAAAAACACAACGCACACTGTACGCATAGAAAATGTTAATTATCATTCCTATTCCAGGGTTTTTCAAAGAGGTCAAAGCAGATGACTCTATGCACTATCACCTCAGTAACAACCATACAAAAATACCCCCTCCCTTTTTACTAAACCACGATAGCAGTTTTTAGAGCGCAGGGAGCTGCACTGAATGCCCAGCGCTGCTCTCGACGCTCATAGGCTCCCTGCGCTAAAAAACTCTATTGCGGTTTAGTAAAAGGGGACCTTAGTGTAAAATATAGACAGCAGATATAAATTCAGACACATTTTGATCACTAAATTTAAAATAAAATCATTTTTCCTACCTTGTCTGGTGATTTCATGAGTCTCTGGTTGCACTTTCTTCTTCTGACTGTGCATCCAATCTTTCTTCCCTTCTTTTAGCCTGTATGCTTCCTCTCCTCCAGACCTCGTTCCCTCCCCCAACTTTTCCTTCCTCTCTCCCTGCCCTTTCTTTCTCTCTGCCTCCCTTTCTTTTTTTTCTGTTTCTCTTCTTTCCTTCTGTCTCCCTGCCTGCCCTTTTTCTTTCTTTCTTCCTGCCCTCCCCCAAGCCACTGCCATTGCCATCGGGGACCAGGACTCAAACGCCACCAATAACAGGCCCCAAGCTCTCCCTGCTTCGGCCAACCAGCATTCCTCTCCCCGACGTCAATTCTGCCGTCGGGAAGAGGAAGGCTGATCAGCCCAAGATCGTGATCAACCTATTGGGGGAAATGCTGCCGGGTCCTGCCTTCACGGAAACAGAAAGTAGGCAGGACCCGGCAGGAAGAAGAACAAATGCTTCACTAACCTGTCTCTTGCATTAGCCCGTAGCGAACTCTTGCTTCAGGGCTCTCAACATGTGCGTGCCGGCTTCCCTTCTTTCCCCCCCCCCCCCCCCCCGGACATAACTTCCGGTTTCGGAGGGAAGAGAAGGGAAGCCGGCACGCACAAGTTAGAGTCACGGAGCATAAGTTCGCTACGGGCTGAAATCTCCAAACCGGTTTTTTTTTTGGTTTTTTTTTTATGTTCAGCAGCGGCGGCAGCAGCAGATGACAGCTGGGTGGACCGCCCAGCTAAAAGGCCCTAGAGAGAACACTGGAGAGGAAGGCTGATCGGCCCAGTAGATCAGGACGGCAATACGAGTCTATCACGGAGCCCAGGATGGGCTCCGCGATCGACTCGCGTTGCCTTCCTGAGCTACTGGTCGATCGCGATCGACGTGTTGGGCACCCCTGTACTACAGGCTTGAAAATGCATCCACATGTTAAATGGCTTCCATATTAAGAAATATACAGTAACTACAGGATATCAGGCGAGTTAGCTTACTTTTGACAAAAATTTGTGTTATTGTGTTATGACTTTTCAGGGCAATGTACCTGTTCTGTGGGTCTGCTGCTGCTTCCTGTCCTGAGGTATATGGATGGGACTGTCTGGGTGTGTGAGGAAAACGTACACTACTCTTTTCTATGCTGTGGTGTGACAATGCGTCTGTGTATACACAGTCAATCAAACATGAGGAAAAAATCTCATAGCAATACTTTGAATTGTGGAAAAACCTCAGACACCCACACAGTGTCCATAAAAACAGTATAATCACTCAATGGACTTAGTCATTGGGTTGAGATTAATCATAGGAAACCTCCCCCCCACACACACACACACCATTTTACACAAATTAAAGCACCTCTGGTGACAGAGAAGATAATTATTCTTATACAACACATGGTATTTGATATCCACTTGAAATACGCTTTTGTGTGAAGAATCCACTAGATAAGAAGAACCTATCTGAAAAATTGATCCCAATGGTATCTGTTTCACCTAAGGCTTCTTTAGGGGATCCTTTGTAATATGATGTCAGTTGTGATTAGTTGTCCACAAAACAGTGAGAAAAAAGGAAGAAAAACCCTCAGCAGAGTATGCTGCCTCAATCATGGTAGAGTGGCTCCCATTTTTTGTGTTAAGTGTGTCTGTGTATGCATGAAGGAAGCTTTCATGGCTGCTGCCTGTGCTTAGGGTTACCAGATTTTACTCCTGTAAAATCTGGACCCATGGCCCCGCCCCTATGCCCACCCAGTTCTACCTAGCCCCGCCTCCCAACCCATTCTCATGCTCTGAGCCACTTTGGGAGGGCATCTGCGCATGCTTGCATGTGACATCACCGCGTTGCAACATGCGCATGTGCAGGTGCCATTCCGAAGCGGTCCCGAGCTAGAAGCTTTTCAAAACCCAGACAAAGTGCCAGGTTTTGAAAAGCCATCCTGACGCCCGGACCTGTCCTCTGAAAAGAGGACATGTCCGGGTAAATCCGGACGTCTGGTAACCCTGCCTGTGATGTACCTAACCTGTAGTGTGTGTGTGAGCGATGCTTGCATTGCTGTGCTGTATGTCTGTGTCTGAGGGAAGTTTGAATTACTGCTTCCTGTTGTGTGGTGCATGTGTGTGCATAGGTGCATGAAGGAAGTTTGCACTGCTGTGGCTGCTGCCCCTTGTGCTGTCCCTGTCCTGTAGTGTATATGAGGGATGTTTGTATATCTGCTGCCTGTGCTGCAGAAAGAGTAATGACTTTGTTATATTTGTCATTTGCAGCATTTGCAGAATTTCTTTAACTTTTCTCCTGCAGGACAACCCATTCCGTCAGAGGATAGCAGAGGTCTTCTCAGAAGATGGGGAAGGCAATATGACACTGGATGATTTCTTGGACATGTTTTCAGTAATGAGTGAAATGGCACCGAAAGATCTCAAAGCGTATTATGCCTTTAAAATTTATGGTGAGTGGAAGATTTATACTGAAATACCAATCTCTTGGCTTTAGTTATGAGCATCTGATGGAAGCACCTTGCATTTCACAAACAGGATCCTTAAAAGATAAGCCCGTAGTCACCTGCAGGGTACAGTGTCTGACTGCTAACTTTTTTTTCTTTAGCATACCTGAACTGCCAGGGAGGGGTATACATATACAAATAGTCATTTTATTTCTTTATTTCACCTGGTTGGTTTGCTTCTGGTGCTGTCAGGCATGCTAAAAGTTTGTTTGTTTGTTTTTGTTATATCAAGAAACAATTAACATCCAAAAAAATCTCGTTATAGAAATTGTGGAGTCCAATAAACAGAATATTGAAATAAATCAAAAATATTAAGGATGAAGACAAAGAATAAAAGGGCTGGCATTGCTGCTGTCCTCCTCTCAGGTTCACTACCCACCTTCCCATTCTGCGAGTCCAGCACCTCTTTCTAGCAAATATTTCTTTGCCAGCACCTCTCCCTCAGCACCCTGGTCCAGCAATCTTATTCTTCACCAGCAGCAGCAGTGGTAACATGTTGCCCGAGTCGAGCCGGTTCCTTCTCTCTGCAGCGTCCCACCCCTCTGACGTACCTTCTTGTTTAGGTGCAGGTGGAACGCTGCAGAGGGAAGAAGCCGGCTTGACTTGTACAGTGTGCTACCACTGTTGTTGCCAGTAAAGAATAGGTTTGCTGGTCCAGAGGTGCTGAGGGAGGCCGAGGAAGAGACGCTAGGCTCAAGGCAAGAGGTGGGGGAAGAGGCTCTGGATCTACAGTAGAAGGGAAGGGGAAAGAACCGCTGGCTTAATCTATAAGGCCAGTGATGTCACTGGCCCAGGCATTTGGTGCCTCTTTTCACCAGTGCCCTGGACCAGAGCCTCACCTGGTCTCAAGTCATTTCTATACCATGAACTTTTACTGTTATACATAACTATTAAAGACTCTTCAAATCTCCGACTGGACTTCTCTTTTTTGGACCTCACTCTTTGGTTGATCTTGATTTGTCCTTGCCATTTTCAGGACACAGACTGCTTGGCACTGGCCTTGTTCTCTACCGACTGAAGCTGTCATCAAAGCTCCACTCCAGCCCATTCAAATCTGTCTTTTATGTAAAGTGAGCCGATACTGGGTTACCCTAGTATCCTACAGCAGAATCTGGGCAGGCTGATACTGTTGCAGAACTAGCTCCCACCGCCTGACCTGCTGTGTCCCTGACTTATATCTTTGTTCTTGTATGAATGGTTTCTTTTCTGTCTAAATTTACTGGTGTTCGGTTCCCTTTATTATTGTACTTTTACTCTGTACACTGCTTAGATCCATTTCGCTGGTATATGAGACATAAAAAGCTTTAATAAACAAACATGTCCTTGGGCTGTCTACTGCCAGAATTGTCCTTTAGCACATGCTAAAACAACAGAGGCTGCCTGCAGCATTTTGGATAGGACCTGCTGCAACAAAGGGTGTCTTTGCCTTTTCTTCTACACGACAGCACATCCACAATGGCAGGCAGAGTTAGAGGAGGAGGTGAGGAGATAACTAGACAGGAGTGGTTTTCTCTTATAGACTTCCTTGCAAAGGAAGAGGAGCAAGAGGTTTTGCAATCTTGGAGGGGGTTAAAAAGATAAAAATGTTGAACACTGCTCTTATCATGACAGATTTTAATAACGACAATTATATCTGTAAATCGGATCTGGAGAAGACCCTAAACAAGCTGACCCGCCATGAGCTGACCCCAGAAGAGGTGGGTCTGGTTTGTGAAAAGGTGATTGACGAGGCAGACCTGGACAATGATGGCAAACTCTCACTGGATGACTTCCAACACATGATCATTCGTGCTCCTGATTTCCTGAGGTGAGCACTGCCTTCCCCTTCCCCAAGTGACTTAGCCCTTGCTTCTGTTTTCTTTGACTGTTGTAATAACTTGCATTTCTTATGAAACAAACAGAATTATCCTGAAACCTCAAATACAAGTGTCTCATCTTTGGGTAAGTCAGGCCTCACAACTTGCAAAAAATCCAGTTAACTCCAGTCAGAATTAGAAAATGACCCAGGGACACATTTTCCCCATCCCCATGGGAACTCAATTTCCTGTCCCTCCCCCTGTCCCATTCCTGCAAGCTTTAACCTCATCTGCACAAGCCTCAAACACTTTAAAATCATAAGTGTTTGAGGCTTCTGCTGTTAAGGCAGAGCTAACGGGGACATTGAGTTCCTACGGGGACAAATTTGTCCCTGTGTCATTCTCTAAGGATGGCTGCTAGAAATACCTTTTGGGTTTCAAGTTCCTTATCTAGCAAATGTGTGCATTGTTTTTGTTACAGGAAGGATGCTGGAAGTCTACAAAACCACTGGGTCAACCAAGAAGCACATCAATTCTGTTTTTCAATCAGGGTGTAGCATTTCACCCTACCTTCTCTTCAGGAGCCCTATTTCCGATACTTTCATTGCATTAACTCGCATTCATTAAAACTACAGCATTTAGACATTGGTTTTGAAAACAGCAGTGGCATACCTAGGGTATGTGGCACCCGGGGCCCATCATTTTTTGACAACCCCCCCCCCCATGTAAAAAAATATTTTTTGTAATGACCATGAAACGGAATAAACGGTCAGAATAGAAACAGGCAGTGAAAATTTTCTTATATTCCAAACATAACATAACATAACATAAATTATGTCTGAATTGTCATGACATCAGAAGTACATATGGAGTAGTTGCAGGTGATGCTTGGGACAGTTCTGATTGTGTTAGTTCGGTTTTATGTGTTTTTTGAATAGAAGGGTTTTTATTTCTTTTTCAAGGTTTTGCAGTCTGTGGTCGATGTCAATTGGTTGTAGAGTTGGGGGTCGAGTGTTGCAGCTCAAATGGCTAGGAGGTTGTCGAACAGTTTTTTTCTTTTGACGTTTTTGGTTGGAGGGTGTGTGAATGGTGCGTGAGTTCTCCTATGTCTGTTTGAAGTGGATTGAATTATTTAGCTGAAGAAATTAGTTACCCCCTCATCCCACACACATTAATTCTCTTCCATTTTTGTTCCCATTATAAAAAACACTGATAAGTTCCCAGAAAAAAAAATACATTAAAATAAGAAGTGAAAACAAAGGCCCCTACAGATGAGAACATAACATAAGAATAGCCTAACTGGGTCAGACCAATGGTCCATCATGCCCAGTAGCCCATTCTCATGGTAGCCAATCCAGGACACTAATACCTGGTCAAAACCCAAAGAGTAGCAACATTCCATGCTACCGATCCAGGGCAAGCAGACACTTCCCCCATGTCTTAATAACAGATTATGGACTTTTCCTCCAGGAATTTGTCCAAATCTTTCTTAAAACCAGCTACACTATCTGCTTTTACCATAACTTCTGGCCACTTCATTTTTAAGTTTAGATCTTTCCTTTCAAACAGAGACCTTGCTAGATGTCAAATACAGCACAAGGTAACTTCACATGGACTTAGCTGTGCAGGAAATGTGAATCTCCTCATACACCCACCATATAGTGCAAAAATGTGCAAAGGTCTGTTTTTTTCTTTCGATCACTACATAGCCTAATGCCACACAAGCAACGCTGTTACAAACATATTCTGTAGGTCAATGCTAAGGATAACAAAGTTTCCTTCCTGGGACCAGAAGGAGATACTGATAAACCACTGGAAGAGATCCCAAAACAACACCCAAAGACCCACTCAGTGTGTGAACCAGTTGAGTGGAGTGGACTAACTGGGGGGTGGAAATGGGCCCGGAGTTTGCTCAGCAGAATTTCCCAGACCACCTCTTCCTCTCAACACATTGACATGCTGCCACCACCACCACTAGGAACACCTCACTGGGTAGGCCAGCAATGCTTTTATAAAACACATTATTATATTTTCTTATAAAGCACATATTTTAACTGAACTCTCTGACATCCTCAGCCTTGCCATTCACAAAAATAGATGGAAGAAAAGTTCCCATTTCCTGCTGTCTCATGTCCCCGGCCTATACATATTTTTTTTCTGCAGACCCTTCAAAAGTCTGACCAAATCCTCGTTTCACTTGCATTATAAAGTACTGAGGATGCCATCTCTCCCCAATCCCAGGTCCTAAAGTCTAAGACAGTAGCGCAAACTAATGCTGCCAGATTCAGGAAAAAAAATTTCGATTCGATTCAGCCTATTGAATTGGTTTTTCAATTCGATTTTCCTGCCCAGTTGGGTGATTTTTTTCAAAACTCCTGGTGGGTTTTATAGCTTTTTCACCCCCTTTGGCTTCTCCTAACCACACTGGCGCTGTGGTGTAAATAAAATAAAGAAACAAAAAGGACTTTTCCTCTTTCTGTTAAATCCTAGCTCACGTTTGCAGTCCAACACCAGCTCTGGCAGGATACACATTTCAAATCTGACATATTATAATCACAAAACAGAAAATAAAATTAATTTTTCTACCTTTTGTTGTCTGGTTATATTTCAAATCTTGTTGGTCCAAAGCTTTGGTTTTCCTCTGATAACTTGCTTGCCAGGGTCTCCTTCTTTCTTCTTGCTAACCATCCATCTGCCAACTCTGTCCTGCCTTTCCATTTCCCTTCCCTCCCCAGGAAGTCTGGTATCTTTCCTTTTTTACATCTCCCTCCACAGATCCACCTTTTCTTAACTACCCTTTCATCCGGCATCTCTCCCTCCTTCCCCACCACCCCAGAGTCCACCATCTCTCCCTTTCTTTTCCCAATTACCCTCCTATCCAGTATCTCTATCCCTCCTCCACACCATCCCTTGTGTCCAATTTCTCTCCCTTTCTGTTCTTTCCCTCCCTAAATCCTATGGTCCATCATCTCTCTCCCTCTCCTCTATTTTCAGACCCATTATTTCTTCCTCCCCCCCCCAAAGTTTGGCATATGCACGTCTCTTTGAACACCCCCTTCCCTCCGTGTACTTCTAAACCAGGGTCCCCCCCAAAGGCCTGTCCCCCCTTAAAGGTCTGCCTCTCCCCCCTTGAAGGCCTGCACCCCCCTTGAAGGCCTGTCCCACCCCCTTGTAGGCCTGTCCCCCCCTTGAAGGCCTGTCCCTCCCCCTTGTAGGCCTGTCCCCCCCCTTGAAGGCCTGCCTGTCCCCCCCTTGAAGGTCTGCACCCCCCCGAAAGCCTGCACCCCCCTTGAAGGCCTGTCCCACCCCCTTGTAGGCTTATCCCCCCCTTGTAGGCCTGTCCCCCCCTTGAAGGCCTGCCTGCCTGTCCCGCCCTTGAAGGCCTGCCTGCCTGTCCCCCCTTGAAGGCCTGTCCCCCCCCTTGAAGGCCTGCCTCCCCCCTTGAAGGCCTGCCTGCCCCCCCTTGAAGGCCTGCCGGCCTGCCTGTCACCCCCCTCCCCCTTGAAAGCCTGCCTGACTGCCCGCCCGCCCCACCCCGAAGGACCGCTCGCCCCCCTGGCCTCCCCGCACCACCTATGAAGCAGCACTACCTATGCTCCCGGCCTTGCCGTTCAGTCCCCCCACCACCACCCCCGAAGGACCGCTCGCCCCAATGACCTTCCTGCACCACCTATGAAGCAGCCGCAGAAGGATCGTGACGTCAGCTATTCCTGCGCCGCGGTCCTGCCCCTCCTCTGACGTCAGAGGAGGGGCGGGACCGCGGCGCAGGAAGCAGCGCCCAAGCAGTTCAGGGATAGCTGACGTCGCGATCCTGCTGCGGACTGCTTCACAGGTGGTGCAGGAAGGTCAGTGGGGCGAGCGGTCCTTCGGGGGTGGGGGGGACTGAATGGCAAGGCCGGGAGCACCCCCTCAGGGCTGGCACCCGGGGCGAACTGCCCCTCCCGCCCCCCCCTTGGTACGCCACTGGAAAACAGTATGAATGTTTATTTCTCCTTGGGAATGAAACCAGTTTCATCTTTTTGGGCATCTTATGTCAAGCATGGGAGGAAGAGGAGGTGGGGGTAGGTCATGTGATGCTGATCCCTATTAGAAATCTAGGGGGCGGGGAGGAGGATAAAAACTGACACAGAAAGGAATAGAGCAGAAGCAGATCAAGGACCACATCTTTTAAAACAAACAAACAAAAAAAGTAAAGTCAAAACAAAAAGCAACCAAAACAACAAAGTCAAAATACAAAAAAGAAAGCACAGGAAGATGAAAACACAAAGCGATAGCAGCAAAGAACAAGGGATGCAAGCCAGATAGTGTTGCTGTATAAATACTTTCCATTGCATTCAGTGGGGCACATTATGCACATTATCTGTAAATATGTACTTTTGAAGCACTCTGATATGTTTGTTAGGGTTAATCTGGGGATGCCTCAGCTATAGCCAAGAGGCAAAGATAGGCAATGTAATGCACTTTGGGAAGCTTGACGTGGAGGCTAAGATAGGGTTTAAATGTGCAGTTCACTCAAGGAGAAATAAGCTTTCTAGGGAAGGGAGACAACATCCCCACATGGCTTTTAGATTAAAAAGTATGCTGTTATGCTTCAGTGGATGTGGAAGAGCTGGTTGCATATTATGGGTAAAACTGTCAATGTTGACAAACCCTAGTGCGAAAATGTGGGATTGCACCTTAGTGTTTCAAGCAGGTAAACTACAATTTTGGCTTGGTGAATGTATTCATCAAACCATGTCTTACTGTTCTTTTTGAAAATTAGCCAAGTCTTCTCTGTTTGACTAATTTATTACTTAACATGGTATTCTTAAGATTGTAACCATATTTTTAACTTTTTATTGTATGATTTTATTTTTATGGTATGAATGTATTTCGCTGACTGTCCAGTTTCTCTGGACAGTGTAAACTGCCTAGAACTTCTGGTAATGGCAGTATAAAAGAATAAAATTATTATTATTATTTAGAGAAACTGCTGGGGGCTTATCATTACTATAAAGAATAGCCAGCGACATTGGGAAAATGTCTTTGTAATAAATGAAAAATGCAGATCCTTCCTCCCCCCCTTCCATCATCAAAGTTCATGGTCCTAAATCTTCATAATGCTGGTTTGGCTTGAGCCAGAAACCACCAAAAGGCAGTTTTTACTGAATTTTCAGCTATTTTCTTGTTTTTTAAAAAAATCATGAGCCTTCAACATGCCCTAGACAACAGAGATTCAATACTCAAGCCTGACACTACAGAAAGTTTGAATATCTGGTCTTGGTTCCCAGCACAGGTTTATTTTTTTCAGACTACAGTTGGCAGCACCGTACAAAAACAGTATTTATTATGAGAATTATCAAAGTGAGTTCCTTTCCACTGCTATTCAACACTATGATCTGGACAGCTCCTGTGACCACACTGAAATTAACATTTTAGTATTTTTGAAATCTTTGAATATTAGCAAGGGAATTGTTATATTAGAGATGCTTTACTTGAAATTAATACATTCTCTCGTTTCTCTTTTTTTGCTCCTAATAGCACCTTCCATATCCGAATCTGAACTCATCTTGCTTAATTTAGCCTCAATTCTCATCTTTGCTGAGGAAGGGTGATGGATTTTTCAAGCTAGACTGCAGGCTGGGGAACATTCATCAGAAATGTAAATGTTACATCCTCCATGCGAAGATTTTTAGGTCAGCATCATAAAAAGCATCAGAACCTGCAAAGGATGTGAATTGTTCTCTTTGCAAATGAGTCATGATTTAATACCATTTTTACCGTAAATTCCTTTTCTCCAATTCCCCTGCCCCCCCCAAACCTGAAATTCATAGAAAGAAGAGCCTTAACAAACTTTGTATTACCATTCATTAAATATTTAAAATTAGTCTCTTAAATTTCCACTTTTTAAAAAAAGTTTTTGATCAACCATTTCTGCCACATTTTGACTCACTCTGTACCAAAGATTCAGAATTTAGTCCCACAGCTAGGGAATTATCCTAGCTTAGTCTTCACTTCAAAAGAGGATAAACTTATCTGATCCATTTACTTTAGTAGATCCAAGGATAGAAAGGTAAATTGTTAATGCATTTTCTAGTCAACATGGCTGGAAACAAGCTTTCATGATTAATAATGTAATGATTGTGATTACACACAACAAGAGCAAAAAGAAGACCCAATATTCCACAGTGAGAACAATCCAACGATAAAAACAAAAGCCTGAAAGATGATTTATTATTTGCTCTTCACAATAAAAACATTAAAATGCAAATATAAGTTTATAGTACATATGTAATAGTCCAACCGGACCCTACACAGTCCGTGTTTCGGTAAACACGCCTTCCTCAGGGGTCCAGATGATGTAGGGTGCACAGATAGAAGAATAGACTAAAAACTGTTCTTGTCTTTGAGCAGATAACCAAAAATGGCTGGAGACAAGCAAAGTGACGCGGAAAGTCACTGTGATTACACACAAACACGATACACAATAGTGACCAGATGAGCAAAGAGGTCAAATCAGGCAACATAAAATTTATGATCAAATTGATGTGGCCATCACTCATTTAAGAAAATTCTTCTGGATAAACATTTATTTGGAGATGGTAAAGTTCAAAATATATGTCCCTTAACCTCATGTCCAAAAGGGCAATACTAATATACTTTATTTAGACAGACTTCAGTGTCATGAACCCTTCCATCTCCATAACCTTTACTCTCTCTTAGAGCACCACTATCTACTATTCATGCAAATGATATATTTCCCATGAAAAGAGCAAGGGCAATTGTGGTGGTCAATGCCACTGACAAACTCAAAACTTTTCCTTCAGTTCATTTTCTTAATCAATGAGGGTACCAAACTCCCACTGCACAAGCAACCATGGCATCTCCTGATCCTCCTGTGATCAACTAAACTCTCCTTCTGAAGTTGCTAATTGGTGGAGGGCTCTCTGTGAAGTCATGAAGAAGCTTGGCTGGAGCCTGCTCACCCTTCTGCTGGCTACCAGTTTCACTTCTGCTTCAAGCGGGAGAACAGCACCTAGCCTTTCAATGATTGCTGGTCTTAAAATGGCGCAGCATGCACAGTCACAGAAATCTCTCCAGGATATCCTGCATCTTTACACAGGCTCACTCTCACAAACTAAAACCCTGGGGCAAAAGGTGGTGGCCGCTGATACTCCTCCTGTGGAGGTTTGACTTGCCTTCTTCCGCATGGGGTCACCATTTCTGTTCCAGATCTCTGCTTGTTTATTGCCAGAGACATGATGTTCTTGAAAACGGCAGGTGAAATTCCCAGCTCATTCAGTTTCTTGCTCGTAGTCACGTTGCCCGATTGACTGGTGAAACCTGCATTTAATGGATGCCCCGAATGATTGTGGACAGCAGCATTTACCCTACCAGTGCCTGCTGCTCTCTTGGTCAGTACCATTTTTCCATCTGCCAGGGTAGTAACAGCCTTGTTCATCAGGATATATTTCTTCAGCTTCTTCCCAACATTGGGTGACCCAACATTGCTTACTTGGCTACTCTTAGCACTGACTTGTTCTACAAGGTCTGGGGTCTCTATGAAATGGACTTTTCTTGAGACAGCTGACACTTCCGGTACGATCTCCAGTTTTGTGTCCAGCAGGTCCAGACAGTCCACACTCTTCGACTTCTTCATATTATTTTTCCAGGGATACAACTTGGACATAACAGATGTCTGGAAAACAATAATCAAAATCATCATCATCATGTTTCTGTATTTTTTTTAAAAAATTATCTTTGAGCTGACTGAAATATAGGTGAAGTCTCATGAATATTGCAAGACAGGCTGGGATCTAGATGAAAGGTGACATTTAGCAACATGTCTCAGTTCTGGTTTTCCTAACTCTCCAAGGGTATCTGGCTCCTTAGGTAAATATTTAGTTGTGTGCTCCTCCCCAAGGGTGGTTCAAGCTATTTCCCCATGTCTTGTATCTCCCTTTTGCTAAAGTGCAGTATAAGATCATGGATTTGATACATTACCTTTCAATTGTACAACCAAAGCAGTTACATGTATTATATGCAGGTACTTACTCTGTCCCTAGTGGACAGTCTAAATTTTATCCCTGGGGCAATAGATGGTTCAGTGACTTGCCCAGGATCACAAGGAGCTAAAGTGAGAATCAAACCCAATTCTCCAGGTTCTCTGCTAACCCCCACCTCCGGTGTACAGCCTCCCCCATCCCTAACACCTCCCCCAGTGTCCAGCCTCTTCCCTTCCGTAACACTTCCCCTTCCCATCCTAGAGCTGTGTTATTACCTCTGCTACCAATCTCCACCAGGCCAATCCTTTAGCAAAGTGAGAATGTCTGGCATTGTGCCTCGAGCAAATGGGTGAACACAAGGCCCACTGAGTTCCACCCCCTCTGAACTTCCTATCAGAGGAGGCAATGTGCAGCAGTCCTAGAGCATGCACATCTGCTCAAGACCCCTCACCAGCTGTATTTGGGGTTTTTGTTTTTTCTTTATAGCTGCCTACGATTGTTGCTCTGATGCCAATTTCCCCTACTGGTACAGTTGGGTCTGAGCATTTATGATGATGTCACAATGAACACGCTGTGCTTGTATAGTTAGTCTTCTAAAGAATGAAGCTCAATCCAGTTTTTAAGGTCTTATCCAATAGATCTGAATTTCTGCATGTAGTTAACATATATTCCTATGATTGCATGGAGTAGAGGAGTCAAAGCACTGGACTTGACATCCAAGGATGTCCAGTTCAAATCTGACTGCTGCTCCTTCTGATCATGGGCAAGTCACTTAACCCTCCATTGCCTCAGGTACAAAAATTAGATTGTTAACCCTCCAGAGATAGGACAATACCCAGTGTACTTGAATATAACTCACCTTAAGCAATGGCATAGTGAGGGTGGGAGGCGGCGACCCCTACATCCTCCTCTCTGCCCCACCCCCATTCCTTCCACACCAACCCCCCCTTCTCTCCACCCCCCACTACTTCCGCTCCCTCACGCCACACTGGCACCCTCCCCACCCCCGTACCTCTTTAAATCTTCACCAGTGGGAGCAGCTTCTCCACCTGTTGCTCGTGCTGGCTTTCCCTCTGACATCACTTCCTGGCCCTGTGACCCGGAAGTGATTTCAGAAGGAGCTGGGCCTGTGAGAGCAACAGGGTAGATTAGTTGCTCGCGTTGGTGAAGATTTTAAAGAGGTGACATGGAGCGGAGACGAGAGGGTGTGACTGTTGCATGGGGAGGGGTGGAAAGGTGCCAGCGCCCCCACCGAGATAGCACCTGAGGTGGTCCGCCGCCCCCCCTTACTATGCCACTGACCTTAAGCTACTACTGAAAAAGGTGTGCGTTAAATCCAAATAACAACAAAATAAACAAATGCAGAATGTCCTATGTGTAAGGATATTTCAAGCACACCCACTGAAAATCAGACTTGCTGAGTTGGGATTAATTAAATTCTACATGCTTATATCCTATAAACCAAGTCTGTTTAGGGGCTAACAAAACCCCATACACTAAGAGCTACCAATATAATAATAATTAAAAAAAAAAAACAACAACCCTGTATAATAACAATATGCATTGGAAAATCTTCCATCCTTTTATAATTGTGGTGGTGGGGAGGGAAGAGGGTGTTTCATTTTATTTCTGCAGTTTAGCAAATATTGAAATTTAGAAACAACTTTCTTTAGATCATTGCCAATGAGACACTGATGCATGATGAAAGAAACCACCGCATTGCATTTCCCTGTCATTTAAATAAAGATATGCCATTCATTAATTTGTAACCCACACTTTCTACAAATCGTGTGGTTCAAAAATAATGACAAACAGCTGAAACACATAAAATGTAAAAGAATAAAGCTGTATTTAGTTTAACAGCTTTAGAAGATAGTTAAGCGATACTCACTGTATCATTTGAAGTGCTCATGGCTCTCATTTCTGCTGTAATGGAAGGGTAGAGCTGGCGTCTCTCTCCAGTTTGCAGCGTGGAAGATGGTTCATGCGTTTTGTCCGAGATCTGGTCACTCAACACTTTTCTTGGTAGAGGAGCAGGAGGGGTAGGAAGCTCTGACCTCCTTCGTGGTAGAGGAATGGGAGGTTTTGATGGGACATTTCCCGATATATCTGGTAATGGTGGATTAAGCTCTGGTCTACTGCTGGAATCGGTTGCATCGTGAGGTCTGGCTGGCCAATCTGTAGTTCTCTTTATAGGCATTTTATCATGCGGAAACAAGCCTTTGTAATTGGTAAACGAGGTATTGCTCTGAAAAGAGAAAGGTAATTGTGATTATTCTTTTGGTTTGGTTCAGTGGCATAGTGAGGGTGAGAGGCACCCGGAGCAGTGGCACCCCTCCCTTGTGCTCTTCAACCACCCCCAGCTCCTTTCCCCCCACCCCCCGCCATACACGCACACTTCTTATCTTTCCTTGTACCTCTTTAACTTTCTCGGCACGAGCTGCATCACCAACTTGCTGCCCGTGTTGACATCAGCTCTTCCTCTGATGTCACTTCCTAGGTGCAGGACCAGGAAGTGACATCAGAGGAAGAGCCTATACTGGTGCAAGCAACAGGTTGGAGTTGCTGCTTGCGCCGGCAAAGAGCTAGAGGTATGGTGGGGGGAAGTGAAGGTGTGCGTGCAGCGGGGGGAGGGGGGAAGGAGTGGGAAGGAACAGGGGGGGAGGACAGATGCCAGCACCCCCACAAAGATGGGGTGCAGGGTGGACCCCCTCCCCTTACTATGCCACTGGTTTGGTTAATGTTTTATATGTGAAGGGTAATTTTATAACTGGGAGTCTAGGTTAATTGCGCAAGAAGGCACTTATTCTATAAAAACACATACCATCCAATATGCAGCCTGTTCTGATAAAGTGGCATATGAGCCGCTGGCTGAACTGACCTTGGATATTCAATGCTGGGGTAAGTGTGGCTCCTGGCATAGAGTATCTGACTCTTGGCTATCACCTGGAAGTTAACCAGGCACTGGCTAATATTGAGACTGGCGTCTGATTAACTTCACCGCATCAAGTTAGGATACTTAGCCAGTTAAAAAATCGCCACTAACCAACTAAGTTTGTGCTCCAACCATGCCTAGGGTTACCATATTTAACGATGGACAAACCCAGATGCATGGCCCCACCCCATTCTACCTCAACCCCCACCCCTAAAATCCTCATCTTTTTCCCCAACCTCCAGCCCCATGTCTGGAGGGCCACCAGCATGCGCCGATACGTGCAACATCATCTGTGCATGCTTGATAAGGCCCTCCAGAGCGTGAGGCTTTCCAAAACCCAGACAAACTGAGTTTGGAAAGTCCATCTGGAAACCCGGAAAGTCCTCTAAAGAGAGGACATGTCCAGGTTTTCCTGGACATCTGGTAACCCTACCCATGCCCCACCCCTAACCTAGCCTAGCTAATTAGGGGATGACCAGTTAGTGAGGATATTCAGCAACACTAACCAGTTAAGTGCTGCTTGTAAACCAAGATAGCCCTGGGCAAGCCATTTCAATAGCCAGGAGCCTCCTGCCAGTTTAAATGGTTTTAAATACTGGACCCATAGCATTTATAAAGATATAGAGGGTGCCTAACACAAATCCAGCAGAAATTGCTCATACATTTAAGGCACATACATTTCTCCAAGGGGGGAAAGAAGCAAAGTAATTTTTAGCATTACCCAACAGAGCTTTCTATGGAGCAGGTACTAATAGGAAAGCTGATGCTGATAAAAATCCAGATGGGGAGGGGGAAAATGTCTCTGTTGCCCCCTGTTTACACCTGTTTGGAAGCAGTTGTACATTTTAGAGCATAAGCCATGTGTGTAAATTGAAATGCCACCCACGCTCCTCCCCTGAGCATGCCTGCTCTACAAATATGTGCTTCCTGCACCACCTATGTTTTTAGGCATGAGCTCATTTTATAAGAAGCAAGTATTTCCACTATGATTGAGCATAGAATTAACCACAATTTAATAATGGTTTTGATCGCCATTGGCTATGACTGAGAAATAGTGCCACTGCCAATCAAGTCTCTGGGGCCCAGCAGTACAGATTATCAGAAAAGAGTTTCTGTGCTGTTGTAACTGTCCAATACTACATATGGATTCACCAACTTCATTTTTCTTCCCCACCCCAGTCTCCGAGACGAGTGATAGCAAGACACTCCTTCAGTCTAACCTTACCTGTTGACATGGTTGGACTAATCGTTCATTGTATGTCTGGACCGGGTTCAGGAGATGGAAGTTCACCAAATCTTCCAGTGTCTTGTGTTTTCTTGTATCTCCATGAATAAGGAACTGACCGTCATCCAACACATTGATCAAAAAGTGCCTACACCGATTGTGAATGCTAGGAGGAGACATAATAAAAATGTTTTCTCTTTTCTAGGCGACAGGAACATCGGTTTTATTTTTCTCAAGAGTTCTCCTATTCTGAAGGAGGAAAAGTCCATAGTCTGTTATGAAGACATGGGGGAAGCCTCTGCCTGCCCTGGATCAGTAGCATGGAATGTTGCTACTCTGGGTTTTGGCCAGGTACTAGTGACCTGGATTGGCCACCTTGAGAACGGGCTACTGGGCTTGATGGACCATTGGTCTAACCCAGTAAGGCTATTCTTATGAAGGTCAATGGCAAGATCCCTCTTGTAATGGGGTAAACGACAATGTAGATTGGGTCTGCTTGGATTTCATAGGTTAGGTCTTATTAGCAAAAGGTTGAAAGCCCAGGAGATGGGAGTAAGAAGAGAGGAGTTGATGCTGGGATGTATATGGGAAGTCTACCCCATGTGGAAGAATCTCAACTGGGCAGACTGGATAGGCTAATCTGGTCTTTTTCTGCTGTCATTTGCTATGTCACAATATTATAGTACTTTAATACTCCAAGGCAAGGGTCTCCAACCTCAGTCCTTCAATATTTCTCAAATGAATATGCATGAGATTTATTTGCATGCACTGTCTTCATTGTATGCAATTAGATCTCATGCATATTCATGGTGGAAATCCTGAAAGTAATTTTTTAAAATTAGATTTTCAAATGTTATGTCAAGAGAAACTTGGTACAGAAAACAGGGTGAAAACATAATTAAACATATTTCTCAAAAGGGAAAAAAAGGGAAATACAGTGGTGCCTCACACAACGGACGCCTCGCACAGCGCACGCTGCGCACAACGAACTTTATGTCTTGATTCGTACAACGAACTTCGTTTCACACAACGAAGTCGCCCGAGCTGCATCCTTCCGCGCAGGCACTGCGCTTAACTGCCCTCTCTCCGCCTGGCTCCCTCTTGCCCCCCCGACTCCCCGACACGATCGGGGCAAAAGGGAGCCCAAGCCCTCTTGCCCCGCCGATTCCCCAACTCCCCGACAATATCGGGCCAGGAGGGAGCCCAAGTCCTCCTGGCCACGGCGACCCCCTAACCCCACCCTGCACTACATTACGGGCAGGAGGGATCCCAGGCCCTCCTGCCCTCGACGCAAACCCCCCCTCCCCCCAACGACCGCCCCCCCCAAGAACCTCCGACCGCCCCCCCAGCCGACCCGCGACCCCCCTGGCCGACCCCCACGACACCCCCAACCCCCTTCCCCGTACCTTTCTGTAGTTGGCCGGACAGACGGGAGCCAAACCCGCCTGTCCGGCAGGCAGCCAACGACGGAATGAGGCCGGATTGGCCCATCCGTCCCAAAGCTCCGCCTACTGGTGGGGCCTAAGGCGCCTGGGCCAATCAGAATAGGCCCGGGAGCCTTAGGTCCCTCCTGGGGGCAGGGCCTGAGGCACATGGTCGGGTTGGGCCCATGTGCCTCAGGCCCCGCCCCCAGGAGGGACCTAAGGCTCCCGGGCCTATTCTGATTGGCCCAGGCGCCTTAGGCCCCACCAGTAGGCGGAGCTTTGGGACGGATGGGCCAATCCGGCCTCATTCCGTCGTTGGCTGCCTGCCGGACAGGCGGGTTTGGCTCCTGTCTGTCCGGCCAACTACAGAAAGGTACGGGGAAGGGGGTTGGGGGTGTCGTGGGGGTCGGCCAGGGGGGTCGCGGGTCGGCTGGGGGGGCGGTCGGAGGTTCTTGGGGGGGGCGGTCGTTGGGGGGAGGGGGGGTTTGCGTCGAGGGCAGGAGGGCCTGGGATCCCTCCTGCCCGTAATGTAGTGCAGGGTGGGGTTAGGGGGTCGCCGTGGCCAGGAGGACTTGGGCTCCCTCCTGGCCCGATATTGTCGGGGAGTTGGGGAATCGGCGGGGCAAGAGGGCTTGGGCTCCCTTTTGCCCCGATCGTGTCGGGGAGTCGGGGGGGCAAGAGGGCTTGAGCTCCCTCTTGCCCCGATCGTGTCGGGGGTGCCAGGGACCACACGGAGTCACCCACCGTACCACCCGATTCGGGTAAGCGCAGGTATCGGTGGGTGGCTTATTTGCGGGGGGGTGCCTTATTTTACATTTTTTTCTAAAAAGGGGGGGCTGTCTTATTTGATGGCCCTGCCTTATCATCGGGGAAACACGGTAGAAAAAAAAAATAAAAATGAACAGTTAAGTCCCAGTTTTTCCCGCTGAGACTCTGCCCTCTCTCACTGTAAAATTAGACTCTACTTAGTCTGTCTTTAAATTTAAAAAATGTGTGTTGTTTTAAAAAACAATTATGTTTTTAGATGTATCTAAATAAAAATAATAACCAAAAATTTATCTTTTTTTATGTCATCTTAGCATATTTTATGCTACAGAACGAATTATTTTTTTTAACATGTATTGTTATGGGAAAACGCGTTTCACATAACGAACTTTTCGCATAACAAACTTGCTCCTGGAACGAATTAAGTTCGTTGTGTGAGGCACCACTGTAGTATATTATAAATCACCCATATTAGTCCACAATTTGGAGGAGAGAATCCAAGGCACAAGTCCAAGAAATTAACATATAACGTCATATCATGCATGCATGCAAATTACAGAGCAAACTTTCTTATAACAGGAGGTAGATGTCCCAGAAGTAAATACTAAGGTCTCTGAATGTCTATTTTTAGATACCAACAATGCATTCAGATGAGATGATTCATAAAAAAAAAAAAAAAAAAGGAACACCACCTAGTAGACTAAATTGATCACACATGTACATTGGAAATTTAACCAGAATAACCCTCCTAATTGTAAAACCTTAGCCCTCATTGTCAAAAAACAATTTCTGTATTTTCTGAGTAGAACAAGCCTCATCAGGAAATACATGAACTAAACATTTCAAAAACTTCTCCTTCCTTTTCCTAAAAAACATCCATAATATCTAATCTCTATCAGATTAAAAAACAACACCCTCCCCCTTTTATGAAGCCGCGTTAGCGTTTTTTTAAATTGCCGACCATGGAGGTAAAACTTCTGACACTCAAAGGAATTCTTTGAGTTCTGGAGCTTTTACCTCCACGGTCAGCGATAACGCTAATGTGACTTCATAAAAGGGGGGAGAAAATTAACTATTAAGTAGCAGAAACAGCATCTTGATCTTCACCGGTTATAATCTGAGTAAGATTTAATTCATTGAAGGAAAGCAATTTCTACAGTGCTACTAGATGTACACAGCATTGTACACATTATATGCAGGTACTTCCTCTGTCCCTAGTGGGCTATCAATCCAAGGTATTTTTTTGTACCTGGGACAATGGAGCATTAAGTGATTTGCCTACGGTGACAAGGAGCTGCAGTGGAAATCAAATTCAGTTCCCCAGGATCCAGTGACGTACCTAGTATATTTGACACCTGGGGACGATCATTTTTTTAACATTTCCCTCTCTATATATTAAAAAATATTTTTAGTAAAAATTCACGAGTTACACAACAAGGATGCACCTAGAAAAAGGCAACATCTTAAACACTGCAATCAGTGAGCACTAGAATATCAGTACACCCATTGTAAAATTAAACAAGCCAGATTAATACAGATCGATCCTGCACAGTCAATGCTAACAGAAAACCATGTCCTTTTCTAGAACACAGATATACCCTCATCCAATATGGATTAAGTAATCACAAACTAAACATAGAAAAATGTAGATAAAAGTTAAACTGAACCCCCAAGAAGCCAGACTCTGCATACAATGCAACACCACAGAAACAGTGACAAGTGTCCCCTAATACTGTGCAAAATATAAAGATAGCAGATGAAAATTTGATAAAGCTGACAAATAACAAATCACCACTTTACAAATTAACAAACAGAAACAAAACAAAAAATGGAAAATAAGAAAAATACCATTTTATTCGACCAGTAGATTTTACAATTAACTTTCAAAGGCAAAAATCTTCTTCCACAGGTCAGTACAGTATACTTCTGTTATAGTATCCTGATCTGACCTGAAGAAGGAGTTTTTGGTCTCTGAAAGTTGGTAAAAATATATTAAAATTAGTCAAATAAAAAGATTACCTTTAAGGATTGGCAAAAGGATCCAATGAAGAAAATAAGAAGAGACATAAGCACTCTCAAGTTAGATACAAAGCACTGATAATGAAAGCTAAAAAAAGAATATGAAGAGAAACTTGCCTAAGAAGCAAAAACTCATAGAAACAAAATTTTTTTAGGTACATCAGTAGCAGAAATCCTGCAAGGAAATCTGTGGAACCATTGGATGATCAAGGAGCAAAAGGATAAGGCCATAGCAGGGACACTTTGGTCTTTATGGAAGAAAATGTAAGAGATCCACCTGAACCAGAAATGTTTTTCAAGAATGATGATGTAGAAGAACTGAAAGAAATCTCAGAGAACCTGGAAGATATGCTAAGCCACATTGATAAGTTAAAGGGTGATAAATCACCTGGACCAGTTGGTGTCTATCATAGGGTACTGAAAGAACTCAAACAAGAAATTGATGATCTGTTAGTGATCTATCACTAAAATTGTCTGTAGTACCTAAAAATTGAAGGGTGGCTGATGTTATGCCAATTTTTTGAAAGGGTTCCAGGAGAGATCTGGGAAATTATAGACTGGTAAGCCTAACTTTGGTGCTGGGCAAAATAGTGGAAACAATTATAAAGAATAAAATTGTGGAACACAAAGACAAACATGATTTAATGGGACAGAGTTAGCATGGGTTCAGTCAAGGGAGGTCTTATCTCACCAATATGCATGACATAAGAACATAAGAAGTTGCCTCCGCTGGGTCAGACCAGAGGTCCATCGCGCCCAGCAGTCTGCTCCCGTGACGGCCCATCAGGTCCATGACCTGTAAGGTGATCCTTGTCTAAACCCTATAATCCTCCTTATCCTTCTATCTATACCCTTTCATAACCTATCTCTACCTCTATCTGTATCCCTCAATCCCCGTATCCTTCAGGAATTTATCCAATCCTTCTTTGAAACCCCTTAATGTACTCTGTCCTATCACAACCTCTGGAAGCGTATTCCAAGTGTCCTCCACCCTTTGAGTGAAAAAGAATTTCCTAGCATTTGTTCTAAACCTGTCCCCTTTCAGTTTCTCCGAGTGCCTCCTTTGTTCTTGTGGTTCCCAACAGGCTGAAGAATCTGTCCCTTTCTACCTTCTCTATGCCTTTCATGATCTTGAAAGTCTCCGCTTTTCCAGGGAGAAGAGCCCCAGCCTTTCTAACCTGTCTGTGTATGAAAGGTTTTCCATACCTTTTATAATTTTCGTCGCTCTTCTCCGAACCCTCTCAAGTATCGCCATGTCCTTCTTGAGGTACGGTGACCAGTATTGGACACAGTACTCCAGATGCGGGCGCACCATCGCATGATACAGCGGCATGATGACTTCCTTCTTCCTGGCTGTAATACCCTTCTTAATAATACCCAACATTCTGTTTGCTTTCTTTGAGGCTGCTGCACATTGTGCCGTTGATTTCATTGTCGTGTCCACCAGCACACCCAGGTCTTTTTCAAGGTTACTTTCCCCCTAGCACTGATCCCCCCATTTTGTAGCCGAACATCGGATTCCATTTATAAATGATCTGGAAATTGGAACGACGAGTGAGGTGATTATAAGAACATAAGAATAGCCTTACTGGGTCAGACTAATGGTCCATCAAGCCCAGTTGCCCGTTCAAATGGTGGCCAATCCAGATGACACTAAACTGTTCAAAGTTGTTAAAACGCATGTGAACTATTAAAAAAAAATAAATAAAAAAAAATCACAGGCAGACCTTAGGAAATTGAAAGATTGGGCATCCAAATGGCAGATGAAATTTAATGTGGACAAAGGCAAAGTGCTATGCATTGGGAGGAATAACCCAAAACAGTTACTGGATGCTAGGGGTCCACCTTGGGGGGGTCATCACCCAAGAAAAACATCTAGGTGTCATTGTTGAAAATACACTGAAACCTGCCCAATGTGCAGCAGCGGCCAAAAATGCAAACAAGGTACTAGGAATTATTAGAAAAGGGATAGTAAAGAAGAGTAAGAATGTTACAATGCCTCTGTATTGCTCCATGATACAACCTCATTTTGAGTACTGTGTTCATTTCTGGTCACTGTATCTCAAAAAAGATATAGCAGAATTAGAAAAGGTTCAATGGAGAGTGGCCAAGATGATAAAGGGAATGGAACACCTCTTATATGAGGAAAGCCTGAAGAGGTTAGAGCTCTTCAGCTTGGAGAGAAGACGGCTGAGGGGAGATATAATTGAAGTCTACAAAATCCTGAGTGGTGTAGAATGGGTACAAATGGATCAATTTTTTACTTCATCAAAAATAACAAAGACCAGGAGACACCAATATGAGGAAATATTTTTCAGAGAATAGTTAAGTTCTGAAATGCATTGCCAGAAGATGTGGTAAGAGTAGTTAACATAGCTGGTTTTAAAAATGGTTTGGACAAGTTCCTGGAGGGAAAGTCAATGGTCTGATATTGAGACAGACATGGGGAAAGCCACGGTTTGCCCTGGGTTGGTAGCATGGAATGTTGCTGCTTTTTTAGTTCTGGCTTGACCCAGTATGAATATTTTTATGTTCTTACTCCGCCTTGGGTGAATCCCTTTATAAAGATGGTTAAGAAATTTTAATACATAAATAAATTCATGCATCGTTCCTCTCTTTAGGAAGGGTGAAGAGATGTAAGATTTGCAGTAGGGTTTTTAAGTGAGGAATATGAAAATGAAATGCATGAAAGGCATGAGCAAAAGAGCTAAATAAATAAATATTGCAAGGTGCACTGAATGTTTTTTGATGCAACATTTTTACGTATTCAATGATTTATTGATATTACATATTAATTGATGTTTTGTGGGTTCCCCATTATTGTAACACAGCAGAATGGTGGGAATCCCAAAACTGAAATTACACTCCATTGACAAATGGGTGTGGATTTGAGGACATCTATAATGAATTGTTATCACATACCCAATTGACATGTTTTTGTTACTCTGAACAGCAGCCCCATTTGGTACATTAAGCAGTGGCATAGAAAGGGGACCGGGGAGGGGAAGCAGACCGCCCTGGGCGCTGTCTTCCCAGGGATGCTGGGATTTTCAGCACCATCTGCAGCGATAACAGCTCCAATGCTCATACATTCTCCATTACGGCAGGTTGATTTAGCCTTTTGCTAAGCTGCTCCCAGTTCCTGAAGAAGAGGGTTCATCCCTAAAAACGGAGTCCATTGAACTCTTAAGGCAAGAGCATCTTTTCGTCCGGGCCAGTGATTCTTCTAAGAGCCCAACGAAAAGTACCTTTTTGGTCATGAACTATTTTCCCTGCTATGTGGTCAGTTTCAAATTTCAAGTTTAATAAAGATTTGATTGATCGCTTAATCAGAATTCTAAGCGATGTGCATATTACTAAAATTACAAAATTGAGGGAACAATACAACAAACGACAAAACTAAGTCTTGCAAGACTAATGAGTAATGTTAGCACAGTGCGCGGCGGCTGCTAGGAAGGCAAATAGAGTGCTAGGCATCATCAAAAAGGGTATTACAACCAGAACGAAAGAAGTTATCTTGCCATTGTATCGAGCGATGGTGCGTCCGCATCTGGAGTACTGCGTCCAATATTGGTCGCCGTACCTTAAGAAGGATATGGCGATACTCGAGAGGGTTCAGAGGAGAGCGACACGTCTGATAAAAGGGATGGAAAACCTTTCATACGCTGAGAGATTGGAAAAACTGGGACTTTTTTCCCTGGAGAAGAGAAGACTTAGAGGGGATATGATAGAGACTTACAAGATCATGAAGGGCATAGAGAGAGTAGAGAGGGACAGATTCTTCACACTTTCAAAAAATAAAAGAACAAGAGGGCATTCAGAAAAGTTGAAAGGGGACAGATTCAGAACGAATGCTAGGAAGTTCTTCTTTACCCAGCATGTGGTGGACACCTGGAATGCGCTTCCAGAGGGCGTGATAGGGCAGAGTACGGTACTGGGGTTCAAGAGGGAATTGGACAACTTTCTGCTGGAAAAGGGAATAGAGGGGTATAGATAGAGGATTACTGCACAGGTCCTGGACCTGTTGGGCCGCCTCGTGAGCGGACTGCTGGGCACGATGGACCTCAAGTCTGACCCAGTAGAGGCATTTCTTATGTTCTTATGTTAGAGACCCATGAAACATAAGGAGAGGAAAGGGAAGGAAATATAAATTGTTTGGTAGTAAATAAGACGTTCAAGGGAAAAACAAGAGGGAAGGAAAAATCAGTATACTTCAAAGAAGCTATACAGTGAAGTTAAAATCTGGCCACAAGACTGGCTTACTAATTATTAAATGCATCCTTAAAAAGAAAGCTTTTTAATTTGCTCTTAAATTTATCCAAGTTGCGTTCTTCCCTTAAATAAATAGGGAGTGAGTTCCATGTTTGAGGGGCTGTGACTGAAAAAATGAATTGCAGTGACTGCTTCATTATGAGAGTCGCTGTATGCGTTTAGCGACAATGACTTGATTTACTTTAATTTCTGACTGATATTGTTTAGGCACTTAAAGGCAAATTCTATAAGAAGCACCCAAAAGTTAGGCGCCTACTTAGGCACTGTTCAGCACGATTCAAGAAAAATTGGGTGCTGTTTAATGAATCACACTGAGCGGAACCTATTTTGGAGGCGCCCCAGAAATAGGCCAGCTCTAGACACAACTAAAAATTTGGCGCCTAGCTGAGCGCTTGAGCACGCTTAAGAGCAGCGATTCTGCAACAAGGCGCCTAACATGTAGCCACGCCCAACATGCATGGCGCCTATTTTTTTTGGAAGGCCGCCTAAATTTTTAGAGGCGCCTTGTTGCAGAATCGCTCTTCCTTGATAGGCGCCTATGTTTCAATTATTGCTGATTAAAAAGCTTAATTGGGCTTGTTAATCGATTTAGATAGGCGCCTATCTAGATGGGCGCCTCTGAAATAGGAGCCTAACTTTAGGCGCCGGTTACAGAATTTGGGTCTTATTGCTTTACATGATTGTTCACTATCACTTGGTGGGTTAGGGCCCGGGGATGTAGCACATGTTACCCTTTTGGGTTTTATTTCTGACAGCTTTCCTTAAGGGGTTCTGTGAATTCCTTGGCTGTGAAGTTGTGTGAACTGAGGGCCCATCCCACCATTCCATTATTATTACTACTAAATTTATTGAATTTTGGTGTTTCTTTTGTCTTGCTGTCACTACACACAGTATTTGGAGAGATTTTTCCTTTTTCTTGATTTTGTCATTTCTGCTATTGGGTTATTTTGATGTAAAATCATAGGAATTCCATGAGCATCGGAGCTGTTACCACTGCAGCCAGCGCTAAAAACCACACTACGGTTTTGTAAATGGGGGCGGGGTGCTAGGACCAGGAAGTGATGTCAGAAAGGAGCCGAGGCCAACACGAGCAGCAGGTGGAAGATGCTGCTCACGCCGGAGAACATCTCAAGAGGTATGCGGGAGCGAAGGAGGCAGTTGAGGGATAAGGGGTCCAGAGATGAGAACATCTGCTACAGGTATGTGCTAGGAGGGCTCAAGTGAAAAGTCTTGTAGAGTTTTAATACAGTTAGCCATTGTTATGCGGCAACATTTGCTCTTTGCTTTCCTACCTGTATGATAAGGTGTATCCAAGACGACTTTCACTGACTCGAACAAGGAAACACCCAGGAGGTTTATCCTGCAATAAATTCTCAGCCTCCCTATGAAAGACAAATTTGCAGATATCAAATTACAGTATGCTGAAGTGGTTGGCATAGAAGCTAATGGACTAGCCAGCAGATTCCTGCCCAGCAGAAGCAGTCATGCGATACAAGAACCAGTCCTTACCTGTTTGCCTAGAAATGCTGAACAAACATCAAGAACGGACATAGAATTTGTCAATCATGAACCTTACCTGCATTTCATCCTGGAGCTATCTTGAGGAGCAGTTACCCTCAAACCTTCCATCAAAATAACAAACTTCCTTTACGATACCCAATGCTTTAGCACCATCTAGAGATCTTAAACCATCACTGCATGTGGAGGATCCCTGCATAGAGCTTTTAGATTTCTTTTTTAAAGAAATACATAGGCATTTTAGAAAAGGCTTGGCCAACTCAAGACCCCCCCCACCACCACCACCACCACACACACACACACACACACACACACACACACACATGTATAACATTGCCAAAGAAGCATGTGCATTTGATGAGATATCTATCAGGAAAACCATTTTGCATAAGAAAATTAAAGAAAGAGTAGCACTCAAGGCTTTGTACATCTACGATGTGCTACTCATATGTCTAAGCAACATTGTTGCTCGTTATACATGTAAAGAGGCATATTTTGGATGCTTGCACCATCTGCAGGGAGATGATTAAGGAGCTATATTCCAAAGCTCTACATTTTTGGCAATTCCGGGTGGCTTGAAATCTCGGGAGGTACATACAAACTCCCTATCTCCTAGCACGATTAAATCCCCAGTCAAAATCAGACATTAGCAAACAGTTATGTGCAACTCAAAGCAGGCAACATAATGATAGATACATTTTCTGGGGCACACATATTCTGCCGTTATGAAATTTCAAACTGTCTTTTACATATTTTGTATATATATCTAATTACAATTATAATTTATATTTCACTACTAACCAAATCTGGTTCAGCACGGGTTACAATGTAAGAATACTAGACATATCTACAAATATACAAACTTTAAAATTCAAAACTAAAATTTTACAACATTTACCCCCTCTTCTACTAAACCGCACTAGCGGTTTTAGAGTGAGGAGCCGCGCTGAATAGCTCATGCTGCTCCCGACACTCATTGAGTTCCTATGAGCATCGGGAGCAGCGCGGGCCATTCAGCGCAGCTCCCCACGCTAAAACCGATAGCACAGTTTAGTACAAGAGGAGGTTACTTTAAAGTTTCTGAGACCGAAATGCTTTTACCAGCTTTCTAAATCTCAGAAAACACAACACCAATCTTACTCTTAGGAAGAGAAAGCAATGTTACTTATCATAACAGTTGTTATCCAGGGACAGCAGGCAGCTATTCTCACTAATGGGTGACGTGATCCAACGGAGCCCCGATGCGGACGCCTCACAAGCATTTTTGCTTGAAGAAACTCGAAGTTTTGAGTCGCCCACACCAGGGCGCGTCTCCTCAGTTCAGATAGCTAGCAGAGAAGCCAACCAAGGGGAGGTGGGTGGGACATAAGAATAGCTGCCTGCTGTCCCTGGATAACAACTGTTACGGTAAGTAACATTGCTTTATCCCAGGACAAGCAGGCAGGTATTCTCACTAATGGGTGACCTCCAAGCTAACCACAATGGGATGGTGGGAGAGTTGGCAACTTAGGAGAATAAATTCTGTAACACTGTTTGGCCAAACTGTCCATCCCGTCTGGAGAAAGTATCCAGACAATAATGTGAAGTGAAGGTGTGAACCGAGGACCAAGTGGCAGCCTTACAAATCTCCTCAATCGGTGTCGATCTGAGGAAGGCTACAGAAGCTGCCATTGCTCTGACCTTATGGGCTGTGACTTTACTGTGAAGGGGTAATCCAGCCTGGGCATAGCAGAAGGAGATACAAGCCGCCATCCATTTGGAGATGGTATGCTTAGAGATGGGATGTCCCAACTTGTTCGGATCAAAGGAGATGAAAAGTTGAGGAGCAGTTCTGTGTGGCTTGGTGCATTCCAGGTAGAAAGCCAAAGCACGTTTACAGTCCAGAGTGTGAAGAGCTGATTCTCCAGGATGAGAGTGAGGCTTTGGAAAAAACACAGGAAGAACAATGGATAGATTCAGATGAAATTCCGAGACCACTTTGCGGAGGAATTTTGGATGAGTGCGAAGGACCACCTTGTCATGTTGGAACACTGTGAAAGGTGGATCAGCAACCAATGCTTGAAGCTCACTAACTCGACGAGCGGAAGTGAGGCCAATGAGAAACACCACTTTCCAAGTGAGATACTTCAGATGAGTCTTGTTAAGAGGTTCAAATGGAGGTTTCATAAGTTGAGAAAGAACATTAAGGTCCCAAACTACTGGAGGCGGTTTGAGGGGAGGATTGACATGGAAAAGTCCTTTCATGAATCTGGAAACCACCGGATGAGCAGAGAGAGGTTTCCCTTGAAGAGGCTGATGGAAAGCAGCAATTGTACTAAGATGGACTCATATCGATGTAGACTTGAGGCCAGAATGAGAAAGGTGCAAAAGATAATCCAAAACTGAAGACAGTGAGGAGTGTTGTGGCTCATGATGATGAGAAAAACACCAAGCAGAAAATCTAGTCCACTTTTGGTGGTAGCATTGTCTAGTAGCAGGCTTCCTTGAAGCTTCTAGGACATCTCTGACAGGTTGAGAAAACTGGAGAGGGGTTACGTTGAGTGGACCCAAGCTGTCAGGTGTAGAGACTGCAGGTTGGGATGAAGTAGAGATCCCTGATGCTGTGTAAGTTGCGATGGAAACACTGGTAGGAAGGGGTCCCTGCTTCTGAGTTGAAGTAGAAGGGAGTACCAAGGTTGTCTGGGCCACCGTGGAGCAATCAGAATCATGGTGGCATGGTCTGACTTGAGTTTGACTAGAGTCTTCTGAATGAGAGGAAACGCATATATAAAGAGATTTGTCCAGTCCAGAAGAAAAGCATCTGCCTCGAGGCGGTGAGGAGTGTAGATCCTGGAGCAGAACTGAGGCAGTTTGAAGTTGTGAGGGGCTGCAAAGAGGTCGATCTGAGGTGTTCCTCACTGAGAGAAGATGTGATAGAGGGGCGTTGAGTGGAGGGTCCACTCATGAGGTTGCAGCAGATGACTCAAGTTGTCCGCCAAGGCATTCTCCGCCCCTGAATGTAGACAGCTTTGAGGAAGGTGTTGTGGCGAATCGCCCAATCCCAAACTTTCAGAGCTTCCTGACAGAGGGAGGCCGATCCCGTGCCCCCCTGCTTGTTGATATAATACATGGCGACTTGGTTGTCCATGCAAATGAGGACCACCTTGTCTTGGAGCAGGTGCTGGAAAGCGTTGAGAGCATTGAAAATCACCCTGAGTTCCAGGAGATTGATGTGGCACTGGTGGTCCGTGCTGGTCCAATAACCCTGTGTGCGGAGACCGTCCAGATGAGCCCCCCAAGCATAAGTGGACGAGTCGGTCGTGAGGACTTTCTGATGGGAGGGCGTTTGAAACAGCAAACCTATGGATAGATTGGAGGATAGCATCCACCAGCGAATAGACTGTTGCAGAGGAGTGACCTGGATGTGTCGGGACAGAGGGTCGGATATCTGCGTCCACTGAGATGCCAGGGTCCACTGGGGAATCCTGAGGTGAAGTCTGGCAAAAGGAATCACGTGAACTGTAGAGGCCATGTGGCCCAGGAGAACCATCCATGTGTCTCGCCGAGATGGACGGGTGAGAGGACACCAAGTGGCAAAGATGGAGGAGAGCTTCCAGCCGTTGGGGAGGGAAGAACACTCTGAGTTGGGTAGTATCTAGAACAGCTCCGATGAAGGGAAGAGTCTGGGAGGGTTGTAGATGGGATTTCGGGAAGTTTATCTCGAACCCCAGATGTTGCAGTAACCAAATCGTCTTCTGGGTCGCGAAGACGACTCCCTAAGACATGGAATCCTTGATGAGCCAGTCGTCCAGGTAGGGGAACACCTGGAGGCCGTGGTTTCTGAGCACTGCGGCCACCACTACCAGGCACTTGGTGAAGACTCTGGGTGACGAGGCCAGGCCGAAGGGAAGCACTCGGTATTGAAGATGAAGATGTCCCACCCTGAATCTGAGGTATTGACGTGAGGCCGGATGAATGGGAATGTGAGTGTAGGCCTCCTTGAGATCCAGAGAGCATAACCAGTCGTGCTGCTCGAGGAGGTGATACAGGGATGCCAGGGTCAACATGCAAAACTTTTCTTTGACCAGAAACTTGTTGAGGAACCTCAGATCCAAAATGGGACGCAGATCGCACGTCTTCTTCGGAACAAGGAAGTACCGGGAGTAAAAATCCTTGTTCTGTCGAGACACAGAAACCAGCTCGACAGCTCCGAGCTGTAATAAAGCCTGAGCCTCCTGAAGAAGAAGGGTGGCCTGGGTCAAGTTGGAAGGATACTCTCTTGGAGGATGTTCTGGGGGGGGCTCGATCAAACTGGAGAGAGCATCCTTCTCTGACGATGGAGAGGACCCAGAGGTCAGTGGTAATGATTGTCCATCAATGGTAAAAGTGATGGAGACGATCTCCAATTGGTGGAGCAACTGAAAATGGCAGAATGATAGAAGTTATGCCCTCTATGAGACAGTCAAAAGGGCTGAGGAGCCTTAGGGACAGTAGATGGCTGAGGCTTCTGTTGGTGCTTATGGGAATGCTGCCGTTTCACAGGCTTTCGGATGGGGGAGCCTGCTTAGGTGGGTAACGCCACTGGTATATCAATGGTGGGCGTGATGGACGAGGAGGAGCAGGCTTAGGCTTCGGACGCAGGATGGATTGGAAGGATTTCTCGTGGTCCGAGAGCTTCTTGGTCGCCACCTCAATGGATTCATCAAATAGGTCGGTACCAGCTCATGGAACATTGGCAAGCCTGTCCTGGAGATTAGGGTCCATATCGATGGTCCTGAGCCACGCCAGCCGGCGCATGGCCACCGCACATGCTGTAGCCCGAGCAGAGAGCTCAAAGGCATCGTAGGATGACTGCATCAGCTGTAACCGGAGCTGGGACAGCGAGGCCAAAACCTCCTGGTATTCAGATTGTGCCCTAGGGTCCACATAGGGCAAGAACTTCTGGAGTACCGACAGGAAGAACTCAAAATATGTGATGAAATGGAAGTTGTAGTTCAGCACCCTGGATGTCATCATGGAGTTCTGATAAATCCTCCTGCCAAATCGGTCCATGGTCTTGCCCTCTCTACCAGGCGGAACGGCAGCTTAGACCTGGGAGAGGTGAGACCGCTTCAGTGAGGACTCCACCAAAAAGGATTGATGGGAGAGTTGGGAACCATCGAACCCCTTATGGTGCACCGTGCGGTACCTGGCATCCAATTTGCCCGGCACAGCGGGGATGGAATAAAGTGTTTCAAGGCATCGCACAAAGATCTGATCCAGCAACTTATGTAGAGGAAGCTTGAGGGATTCAGCAGGTGGTTGAGGGAGGAGCATAGTCTCCAGATATTCTTTGGAGAATTTGGACCCTGTGTCCAGGTCGTCTGCCATCTGTCGAAGGAATGAGGAGAAAGACAGCTGGTCAGCCGAAGCAGGGCCTCGAGAAGGGCTCGAGGACATCAAGGCCTCTGGATCCAAGGAGGACGGGGATCGTGGTGGTGATAAGGACCCCAGGGTGTCCTCGAGTTCCGGCATTGGAGGAGGTGAAGTAGCCAGTGGAGAATACTCAAGAAAAGGCTGCTTCCGATGAGGCGAGGCATGCCTGGATGAGTGTCTCGATGAATGCCTCGACCGATGTGAACTGTGTTTGGATATCGGTCTCGAGGGACGAGGCGATTGGATTTTCGCTGAGGCCTCCAGGTAGTGGATGGGACTGGAAGCAGTTGATCGAAGCAGAGGTGGTTGGCTGGAATCACCCCGGGGTACTCGTAGAGACTCGAACCCCTGCATCGGGTGGATCGGCTCCAATGGAGGCACTCGCAAAGACTCTGCTCCTTGCATAGAATGAGTGGGTTACAATGGAGGCACTCGCAAAGACTCTACTCCTTGCATCGAGTGAATCGGTTCCAACGGAGGCATGGGCAAAGACTCTGCTCCTTGCGATGCATGCATCGATGCTAGACCAGACACTCGCAGAGACTCTGCTCCCTGTAGAGAGTGTGTGTACCGTTGAGGCACTGGAGGCGGCTCGACTTCGCGGGAGGCTTCCGTGTGCCCAGGCTGGATTTGCGAGAGAAGCTTAGGCCCCATAATGGTGAAGAGCTCAATGAATTGCTTCTCCAGCAAGGTCTGGAACGAGGCCGGCAAAGATGGATCTGCATCAGGAATGGGACCACCTGCACGGGCCTCACGCTCCTTAAGGCCAATGTGTGAGTGCTTGGGCTTAGAAGCCTTGGGCACTTTCTGCACTACTGGTGGAATGGGCTGCTGTGCTACCTGACCTGAGGAGACAGAGGAAGGCATCGCAGCGGGCGCCGCAGTCTGAGCCGGCACAAACGAGGCGGGCTTGATGAGACTCAGAGCCGCAGAGGTGGGAGGCTGGAGAGCTGCGGATGATGTCGAAGGTGATGGTCCCCTCGATGAAAATTGCTCCGTCGAGGACTCCATGAACAGCGATTCCCACAAGACGCAACGACGCTTGAAAGCACGTGCAGTGAGTGTGGAGTAAGGCCGGCACGATTTTGGAAGATGTTCAGGCCCAAGACATCGAACACAGCGTCGATGAGCGTCCGTTAGCGAAATCGCGCGCTGGCACTTGGCACACTTTTTAAAACCGGTGATAGGCCGGGACATAGGCCGGAAAAGCTGCGCCGCAAGATCGAAGCCGCGGGGCTGCGGCCACGTGGCCTGCCCGGTTGAACGGATGGAAGAATTAAAAAAAAAATAAAAAAATAAGAAAACACGACGAAAAGCAACGATTTCGAGAGAATTAACCCAAAACCGCAGACTTTAAGAAGGCGCAAGTGAACTAACTTCACACAGAGAGTCGAAGATGGACTTCTCGGCTCTGCGGAAACATAAGAACTGAGGAGACGCGCCTTGGTCTCGGCGGGAAGGCACTCGCGCATGCGCGGTGCGGGCGACTCGAAACTTCGAGTTTCTTCAAGCAAAAATGCTTGAGGCGTCCGCATCGGGGCTCCGTTGGATCACGTCACCCATTAGTGAGAATACCTGCCTGCTTGTCCTGGGATAATGCCAATATGTTGTTGCTTGATAAGGCAAAATTAACCACATGAATCGATTTAAGTTTTACTAGTTTAAGCATCAGATATTAC
This sequence comes from Geotrypetes seraphini, assembly GCF_902459505.1. Taxonomy (NCBI): domain Eukaryota; kingdom Metazoa; phylum Chordata; class Amphibia; order Gymnophiona; family Dermophiidae; genus Geotrypetes; species Geotrypetes seraphini. Next base: position 104,376,488 of record NC_047091.1, read on the forward strand.
AAAATACAGCTATTAGTTTTCGATCATAGGACCATCTCAAGAAACATTATACATTCATAAATGTTAAGGGGCCCTTTTACTAAAGTTTAGCATGTGCCATCAGACATTAGCACAGGTCCTGTTTTATACCTGTGAGCCATGTGGTAATTATCACCTGCTGATGTCTGTTAACATGTGTTAAGTTTTAGTAGAAGGGCTACTTTGTGAATTGGGTAATAGTATATATGGGCTTACTTAACTTATGTGCTTTTTACAATTTGTCTCAATTGTTATAGCTGTTAGCTTACAAATTATCAGGATCGATCAGTGGCATAGCAAGGAGGGTGGTCCGCCCTGGACGCGGTCTTCCTTGGGGCGCTAGCACCCCCCCTCCTCTCCACCCGCCTTCCTACTCCTCCCCCTGCTGTGCATCCCTTCATACCTTTTTAACTTTGGCGCTTTCTCCAATGGCACTTCTGGGAGGAAGTGATGTCAGAGAGAGTGCAAAAGGAGCCCTTGATGTGGTAACCCATAGCCAATTAAGCGGATTGGATTGAATTTATTACTTTGCATACTGCTTAATATAAAAGTTTTAAAGCAGTGTATAATACAACAATAAAATTAACAAAAATAAACAAAAAAAATCATAATATAAAATACAATAGTGCATGTAAATGTGTAGAACAGAAGCAATGTTAAAGAGTAGCAGTGGGTCCACCTGGAAAGTCCCAGAGAAGTATTGATGTATTTAAGAAATAGTTCTTACTTCCTTGTGATGACTCCATGAAACCACTCTGGAATGCCGTGATCTTCAAACCATCTGGCCTGCGTTCTCACAAACCACTTCACGTTCGCCTCAGGTAATGGCATTGTTTACCCTCTGAGGTGTCACACGTCTCTTCCCCTGCTATAGAACAAGCTTGTGGTTAGAACTCAGAAGAGATGATCATCTCGGAAAACCTGGTATAAAGTTTCATGGCCAAAGGCTAGATACTGGTTCTTTAGCCACAGGAAGGTGTGTGCACATGTTGCAGGTGACACTTTCATGTGTGCACATGGCCAGGATTAGCACGGATCATATTACAGATAAGAACAGGCAATAAGATACTACTATATATTTTCTTGTGAGGAATGTTAACAGATAAATATAAAAAAATCACTAGAGGTGGGTGGGTTCCCAGAGATCCGCATTAATTCTAACACGTGGAGAAAAAGCCTCAGTAAATAGTTCATCAACGCAGCAATCAAAGAAGATTTCAAGCTGCTAACTTGTTTCTCATTGGCATAAAAAACTCCACTTAGAAAATGTGTCTGGTGAGTAACATTTTGTGATTTTTGATAATTATATACAGTTCCCATATAAGTCTTGTACACATTTATCAACCAGAATGTGTTTGTATGAGCAGGCAACAAGTTATGCATTTAGGACAGTGTTGTGACATTTGGAAACACTCATGATGAGATGGGTACATTAGGAAATGTCTGGTAAGGAAGTCTGTCACTTTTGTTTAACCTGAGTAACAAGAACCATGGTGTCACTTCCTGCATGGCATGAGGACAACAAATAAGGAAAGGGGTGGCTTAAAATCTCACGTTCTTCCTCAGGCCAGCCACCTGATCTGTGCGTGCTGCTTAAAATAGCATACAATTACACAGCTTTCCTTTGCACAAAGTCATAGGTTTGCATATGGTTGCTCCCCTCCCAGGTCCACTGAGCAGGCTGATCCAGTCCTGATTTTGAAATCAAGCAACATAAAAATCAGACTTATAAATACTTCATGTAAATGGGGCAAAACCAGGACTGAAAGCACCTGTTTAGTTCAACCGCGATGAGGTGACACCCAGTAGCTGGCTTCTTTTACAAAATGTCCCATCGGTTGTTTTGTGCTGTTTAATAGTATTTGCATGCAAAAGATGCTAAAATTTCACCCTCTAAATCAGGGGTGTCAAAGTCCCTCCTCGAGGGCCGCAATCCAGTCAGGTTTTCAGGATTTCCCCAATAAATATGCATGAGATCTATTTGCATGCACTTCTTTCACTGTATGCTAATAGATCTCATGCATATTCATTGGGGAAATCCTGAAAACCTGACTGGATTGCGCCCTCAAGGAGGGACTTTGACACCCCTGCTCTAAATGTATACCATTAACCATCATGTGTGTAGTGTATGGTAGAGCAGTGGTTCTCAACCTTGTCCTTTGGACCCTCCAGCCAGTCAGGTTTTCAAGATATCCCTAATGAATATGCATGAGAGAGATTTGCATATAATATAAGTGACAGGTATGCAAATCTCTCTCATGCATATTCATTAGAGATATCTTGAAAACCCGACTGGCTGGGGGGGTCCCCAGGACAGGGTTGAGAACCACTGTGGTAGAGTACCACATTGCACTGTACTGCAGTACTGAAATGTTTCTATAGAAAAGAGACCTGTTACTTTAAGGTACAAACAGGAAGGGATTAAAGGCAGGCAGGTGTTATGAGACAGAGAGCCAGCACAAGGGAGAAATCAAAGGCTGTGGTATACCAGGAGAGAATACTGGTGACCCAATAAAAACTAAGGCTGGATTTTTCACCAGCAAGTTTCATGATGTTAGTAGCTGATTTAACTCATCTTATAAATAATGAAGATCATGATCTCTCTGTGTATAGGACCTTGAATTCAGTAACTCATTCCATCACTTTTTAACAAAAAGTAAGCATCCCTAAGATTACTATTAAAAAAAAAAATCCTTAACATGATGTGAGTCTGATCTGTCCTCTTTTGCGATTTCAAATAAGATGTGTGACTTATCTATTTCAGCTGTGAGAAAAATTCACTTTCTATGAAACTCGTAGAGGTTGTTTTCAATTGCGGATCTACTTTTATGGAAATCAGTTGCCTGTACACATCAGTACAATTAGGAGGCTAGAGCTGTATTTATTTCATTTATTATTTAATAATTTATAGTCCACATAGCCTACAATTCTATGTGGATTACAAATTATTCAGGTAGTCAAGCATTATAACTGTCCCGGCGGGCTTCCACTCTATCTAATGTATCTGGGGTAATGGGAATTAAGTGACTTGCCCAGGGTCACAAGAAGCAGTGCGGGATTCAAACCCACAATCTCAAGGTGCCATGGCTGTAGCTCTAACCACTGCACCACACACTCCCACATTTAGAAAATGATTGAAGGGTGCTCTATTTTCTAAAGCATTTGAGAATATAATATGTGACTGTTTCTATGAAAAGGTGACTAAAGTCATTTAATATGTTGAAAATACCTGATTTTTAATGTTATGGGTTCATAAGCGGTCTGAAAACGGCAGGTTTGGAATTTCTGTGTTTTTATAATTTATTTCCACATATAAAGATGGAGTTGGAACTGTTGTATTATAAATTGTTTGCTCTAACAGAATTCAGTAAAACCTTATTTTTTTGTTGTTTCTTGAGACTAGCTAGATTGTGAGCCTTCGGGACAGCTAGGGAAATCCAAAGTACCATTTTTATTTATTTTATTTTAATGTATTTTTAATCTATCTTCATTGTAAACCGCTTTGAACCTCACGGTATAGCGGTATATAAGAAATAAAATAAATAAATAAATAAATAAATAAATAAAATAAACTTTAGCCACCTTTTCCCAGAGACGGTGACATATGATAAGTCAGTGGTTCCCAACTCTATTCTGGAAGACCACCAGCCAGTCAGGTTTTCTGGATAGCTCTAATGAATATGTATGGAGAAGATTTGCATGCCTGTCACCTCCATTATATGCAAATTTGTCTCATGCATATTCATTAGGGCTATCCTGAAAACCTGAAAGGCTAGTGATCCTCTAGGATAGGGTTGGGAGCCAATTATCTAAGTAACCCAAGTTGTGTCTTTTTTGCATGTTAATGATCAGTGCATGCTAAATGCTAAGAAGCACTTAGGAATAAAATGGGCTTTTTAGCATTTAGTGCACGCTAAATCTGTTGGCCCATCTTAATAAAAGAAGCCCTAAACTTGTTAGTTCCAGCAAGAATATTGCTTTTGTTTCCTTTCTGTTCTGTTTATTTAGTCATTTTATGCTATATTTTAAATTATGGAGTCTATAACTGAGTGGTATAGATAACCATATACAACAGATGTCAATAAATTCTCGTTAGCTTTTTTCAAACTTTGAAGTGGTCTGTATTCAGATGTTCACTGGGGAGTGAATTAATCAAAAGTTATAGTTCATAAAAAGGCAAAAAAAGGATTAAAAGATTAACTTAAATATGAATAGTTAAAATGTACTAAGCAGGTTTTTGGCCAGTAATTGAAGGATGGAGTATGTATACTGATTACATCTACGTTGGCAGTGAATGTCGATGAGATTATAAGCGTAGTTAGTACTCCTTAACTCTGAGGCCTTTTCCTGTACAAACTGTATTGCTCAAAAAGTTGACTAAATAATAGGCCCAATAAGAATGGTTAATAGTTTATTGAATATAGACCTTTTCATGTGAGTGGATTATTGACATTTGTTGTATATGGATATTTTAAATTATACAATATATTTACATGATATGATGCATTTAGTTGCAGGTGGAATACAAATAAATGAAATTTAGAGGAAAAGAGATTTAAAATGTAGTGTATTCATGCACTGTAACACTATTGCACAGTGCTAAGAGAACAGCTAAAATTAATTTATTAATGGAAGCGTGGCCATTCTTCTCTCAATAAATATGTTTCTCATGGGCACAAAAGAGGAAAAGTCTGTTTTAAAATATAGCTTTCTGGCTCACGTCACAAAATATACGTGTGAGCATAGTTCTCTAGCTCGCTGTGCTATTAGATTTGCTAAAGTCCAGGATTATACCTCATGTGCTCATATGCTGTATCTCCTGCACCCATTCTTGTCTCTCTCCTACAAGCAGGTGTCAAACCTCTGGCACTTTCTTCCTTCTCATCAAGACACTTAGGGATCCTTTTATCAAGCAGCGGTAGAACCTTTTTTTTTTTTTTTTTTTTAATTCTTTATTATTTTTCCAAACTTCAATAGTGCAACATACAAATATATAACATATAATAAGTCTATAAAAGCACATTCAACTTACAAATATACATAACCAACCATTTTCTCCCACCCACCCAATGATTATTCAATAGAACACAGAAACATAGATTTTCCCAATAACCTCACCCTGCTCAAATTAATATCATCTTCCCATCCTCCCACCCACCCCAAGTGTAAATACTTAAAGGTCAAAATTAGAACAGAAATAGCCCCCCCTTCCCTGGATGTGTACGAAAATAAACTAACTCATAATCAAAGACCTACTATAGTGAAGTAATATAAGATGTCAACGGGCCCCAAATCAATTTAAATAAATTACTGTGCCCCAAACTATCTGCATTCATTTTTTCATAACCTTTTACCGTGGGCCGCCAAGGTCAATGCTCCGACGCTCATTAGAATTGAATGAGAGTTGGAACATATACCTTGTCGGCCTGCAGTAAAAGGCTCTACAGCTGCTTGATAAAAGGAACCCTTATATATGCTATGGCTGTGCTCCCTCCTAAATTCGCCTCTACCATTGTCCTGTTCTTCTTTTATCTCTTACCAGCTCTCATCAGCCCTCATCTCTTCCATAATTTACCCTCACCCCCCCCCTTTATGAAGCCAAGTTAGGAGTTTTTATCAACGGCTGCGGCAGTAAAAGCTCCAACGATAAAAAACCCTAACACGGCTTCATAAAGGGGGGGGGGGATAATTTTTATATCAATATTTTTATTTCATCTAATAAAATAAAGCCCTAAGCGTACATGCGCACTCCCACCTGCGTGCTCCCATTTTCCGTGCGCTGTAGGGCACCGCAGGTAGGAGTGCACATGCGCCAGAATCCCCTGAGGCGGATGTTGGCCGCGGTGACTGTCGGTAGCTGCAGGCGGCTGCAGGCCGCGGCGGAAGATGACGTGAAGGAAAGTGGCAGCGAGCCACAGTGTCTCCAGCGACCGTGTCCCTGCCTCTCTGTTTCCGGGCTGTGAAGAGAAATGTGGCTGGAAGGAGGGAGCTGGCCAAAAGAGATAAAAACTCACGGGAAGGATGATGAGGGGTGCAATGGGGCATGGAAGGGAGAAAGAGAGTTGCATTGGGACAGGAAGGGAAGAAGATGGGTGCACTGGCCCCTGGAAGGGAGAAGCAGGAACCTGGTTCATACGTAAGTTGGATGTTCTTAATCCGGTGACTGCCTGTGCTACCTTTCCACAGGTGGAGTTAGTACTCCCAAGAGTTATCTGACTGTTGGCAAAATTCAGTCTGCTAATTGCAGAACTATTGAAATAGTTAGGAGAGCAAAAACCTAAAAGACAAAAAAAAACAACAAAAACAACCCAGACAGACAAGTGATGTGATCTGCAAAATCTGTAAGAACCAGTCAAAAAAGCCCGCAGAAGACCAGTATAAAAATCTAATATAATAAAGCCCTAAGCACGCATTTGCACTCCCACCTGTGTGCTCCTGTTTTCCGTATGCTGTAGGGCACCGCAGGTAGGAGTGCGCATGCGCCAGAATCCCCCGAGACGGATGTCGGCCGTGGTGGCTGTCGGCAGCTGCAAGCCATGGCGGAAGATGATGCGAAGGAAAGTGGCAGCGAGTCACAGTGTCTCTAGCGACCGTGTCCCTGCCTCTCTGTTTCCGGGCTGTGCTGGGAAAGGATGGGCTGAGGACAGGGCTAGAAGAGGAAAGAGAAGCGCCTGAGCCGGCAAGTAACTCAACTGCTGAGGAAACTGCTCCCTCTAGCTGATGGAGAAGCCAGGTGGAATCGGAAGTTTTGTCGGGATTGCAGGAAGGGAAGGGGTGGGGAAGGGACTAAGGGAGCCGGCCAGACCGCGGGAAGGGAAAGGGGGGTAGGGAAAACGCTGCTGCTGCACAGGGAAATGGAGGGGGAGGAAATGCTGCTGTGGCTGCTGCACAGGAAAGTGGTGGGAAAGAAATGCTGCTGCATAGGAGGCAGGGAGAGAGACAGATAGATAGAAAGAAAAGAAGAAAGACACAGGGGCAGGGAGAGACACAGAAAGACAGACAGACAAAGGGGGCCAGGGAGAGAGACAAACAGCGGGAGGGAGAGAGAGACAGACATATATTCTAGCACCCGTTAAAGGTAACGGGCTAAAATATTAGTCCAGTCAATATTCTTTTTCACAGGAACACTTTACAGATATTCTCGATCACCTGAAAAGGTACTAGAGAATCATATAATTTATTGTTTATTGAACAATATTCTATATGAATAGGTGTGGCATACATTTTTACCTCGATACAGCTTGTGGAAAAATGCGATATCATTTCAGAAGTTCCCATTAGAAACTACTATAGCAATAAGATTGAGTAATTAATATGAGTGTAAACACTAAGGCCCTCTTCTATCAAACTGCAATAGCAGTTTTCAGCGCGGGGAGCCGCGCTGAATGGCCTGTGCTGCTCTTGATGCTCGAGTTCCTATGAGCATTGGGAGCAGCGCGGGCCATTCAGCGCGTCTCCCCACGCTAAAATCTGTATTGCAGTTTGATAGAAGAGGGCCTAAGCATGGAAACTATGAAAATGAATGAATTTTACATATAAAAGATTAAAAAGATTGAGATTATTTGGACAGATGAAGAAATTGGCTAATTGAGTCCTCATGGTTACAATTGATTTACCTGAGGTTAGCCACTGTTGAATCAAATGTTTATGTTCATGTTTGGTGAGGTGTATTTAAGAACTGTTGGTTGATTTTCTTCATCCATCGAATTGAAGAGTTGTGCTTTATAATCAGTTTTGAAAAACTAAGGCCAATACTGGTCATATTTGCATGGTCAATGTCCCATATATGGCACTCCGGTTTAGGATGGGCTGGAGAGAGTTTTGATGGAAATTCCAAGAATTTGGAACACGAGGACAGTGCTGGGCAGACTTGTATGGTCTGTGTTCCGCAAATGACAAGATGGTTTGAATAGGTTGGAGTGGGCTTCGACAGCAAATCCGGTAGTTGGAACCTAAGGACAGTGCCGGACAGACTGCTACACTCTATGTCCCAGAAATGGCAAAGAAAAACTATTTAATCATGAATTAATAATGAGAGCCACTGTTGGGCAGACTGGATGGCCCGTTCAGGTCTTTATCTGCTGTAAGGTTCAGATAAAAGACCTCAGTCATTGGAACATCTTGGGCACCATGAGAGGGGTCCCTAGGTTGATAACAGGAGTGATGTTCCAGGAGTGATAGAGTGATATATAGGGCCTATTATACCCAAGTACAGTTACACAAAATTGGGGGTGTTGCCTCTCCTCTCTGTCTGAAATGTGGCAGGTAACCTAATACTTTTCCTCATTCTTTCTGGGTCTGTTGGACTAGTCGATCCTTTTGGATGTCTATAGTGCATTATATACAATGCCTCTTCCACTGTGCCCTTTTGGAGCAATTGGTTCTTGACATGCTTGGAGCTTTCAGAGGCTTCCCTAAGGGGGGTCTCCAATGGTGTCATAAGGTGCTTCTCCTTGCTCACAAATGTATATTACAATCTTGAACTGTTTCAGAACCTCCTTCCTTTTGGGGATGGAGATCATTGGTGCATAGTATGGCCTTTTGGAAGGCCAGAGAGGCAGTGGATCACACTCGCAGACATAGATGCTTTTTGCTTGTTTGGGGAGCTTATTTGGCTTCCTTATCACCTCGAGGTCGTAGCCTCATTTTGAATACTATCTCTTAGGGAGTCTGGTGAGCACTGAGTTCTTGCTTGGGATCGGATACTGCACAACATTCCTTTTTTTTTTCAGTTGTGGGAAGACTTCTGCGGTTGCCCAGGGACCACAAGAGTACAGGCCTGTGGAGTGCTTGAGACCTTTTGGTCGCCTTCTATATATTTGTTGAGGGGAGGGGAATTCTAGGGTATTGGTTGGTTGGGATGAGTTGGGACAGGATGTATACTCTCAGAAAGTTATGTATTGTTGGATCCTAATTCAGATGGACTGTGTTGGCTTTATCTTTTGTCTTTACTTCACAATAAAAATAGATTTGAATATAAAAAAGGTTTGGATAATTTCCTAAACAAATGTCCATTAGCCATTATTGAGATGGCTTGGGGAAATCCACTGATTATTACTAGGATAAGCAGCATAAAATCTGTTTTACTCCTTAGGATCTTGCCAGGTTCTTGTGACCTGGGTTGACCACTGCTGGAAACAGGATACTGGGTTCGATTGACCTGCAGTCAGTCCTGGTATGGCAACCCTTATGTTTATATATCCATTCAGGGAAACAGGATCCTTACAGGAGACAACACAGGAACTGAACAGGGCAAGAGACCTTTATATAAGGAAATTAAGAGGAAAGGGAAACTGATTTGGTTCTCCAAAGAAGGGGCTGTTACAAAAATAAAGATAAAATCGAGATATCATTCACAAAATACAGATCACTGCAAAAAGGAATGCATAATAAAAGGAAGCAATCCACACACACATAAATCTGAGCGAGACAAAGAAAGATCAAGATAGCAAAAGCTTCCATGTTTATTTGAAATTTGATATACCACTTATCAAATATCTAAGCGGTGTACATAATTAAAAAGTTAATATGAATAAAGATAGTAATCAAAACAAACTTATGAAATTAAAGGGAAGGAGGGGGGGTGGAGAAATTCAATAATCAAAAGGAAAGTGAAATATAGAATAGAAAACACAATAGAATAGAATAGAATAGAGAAAATAGTAAAACATGTGAAGTGAGATGACAAAAGATTTTTTTTTTTAAATGTATATTTAGTGAAAGGAGAAAGGCCATAGCTGGAATAATGACACTGAAAGATACCAATGATCAATACATATACAGAGATGAGAGAAAAGCAGAATAACTCAACAATTACACTTCCCCCTCCATATTCGCGGTTTCGTTAACCACAGTTTTGATTATTCACGATTTTTTGTTCCCTGGCTCTGCCCCCAAATTTACATCACTGCTCCCGGCATTGCGCAGAGGAAATCGCTGCTCCCCTTAGCTATCTTTCTTCCAACTGAAGTTCTGAGAAGTAGACTGTTGGATCATAACCCCTGTACTGTCCGATTGTCTCTAGCTGCCAGCGAAACTGTGTTCAATTTAGATTGATACTTCGGGTGTTCAGGGTACCACGCATGGAACGGTCTAGAGGCAAGAGTGTTGGATAGCAGAAGGGAGCAGATAATACTTCAAAACCTTGATGTGCTTTGTGTTCCAGCTATTGGATTTCATCAGCAAGCTAAGTCTGCTATAAGTTACAGCGCTGTAGGTCAGGTTATTTGCGGTTTTTAAATATTTTTTAGGGCTTTTTTTTTTACAGTAAAACTGTAAATAACATAGGAAAAGTTATTTGCGGTTTTTCAGTATTCATGGCTATGTTCCGCCTGCATCCACCGCAAATACGGAGAGAGAAGTGTACTTCTATTTAGTATTCAGGGAAGAAAAACCTGGTAAAAGTCTACAGCCATCTGACAAACATACGAAGGCCTCTTCTAGTTGGAAGACTGACTTTAAATCTGTGGCTTCTAAAAGTAGAAGAGCACTGAGAAATGTTACAAATTCAAGAGGTTTCACTGGGGAAACAGGAAGAACAAATTAAAGAGATTAAAAATCTGGAGTCTTTAAGAAAAGGAATTTTGCTGCAAGGCAAATGGAACACGATAATCAAATGATGAAAAATAACCTCAGACTATTAATCTTTCTAAGATCATCTACATTCTCAGTGATCGAGATGGATAAGAAGTTATTTTTGAGAGAGATTATTGATTCCATCTGAGTCTATGGGCTAGATTCACTCACTTGCCTGATCCAGGTCCGATTTGTAATGTAATGTAATGTAATTTATTTCTTATATACCGCTACATCCGTTAGGTTCTAAGCGGTTTACAGAAAATATACATTAAGATTAGAAATAAGAAAGGTACTTGAAAAATTCCCTTACTGTCCCGAAGGCTCACAATCTAACTAAAGTACCTGGAGGGTAATAGAGGAGTGAAAAGTAGAGTTAGAGGAAAAATAAAAATAAAATAAACATTTTAACAAGACAGCATTGATCTAAATACTTTGGAAGGTAGAAGAGAGGAGAGAAAGGAATAGAAGCAGAAGGGGGAGCCATTGAACAGTAGAATTCTGGAGAAATTTAAATGATAGAAATAGAACAAAACAAAGACAAAAGGCAAAACAATAGATAAGATTAAAGATAAATCATAAGCTGGAAAGAAAAATAAAATAAAACTTTGTCTTCAATCCACGGTTTCAGCGTCAGTGATGAAGTGGAGCAAGTAAGTTTAGGAGGAGCGATTGACGTTTCCAGAAAGGGCTTCTTCAGGGAAGAGACTTGGCAGACAGTCCCAGGATGCCTATGTCTCCTCCCCTGCGATGTTCTCCCATCCATGCATTCCCTCCCAGACACACTGCCCGTGCCCCAGCCGCTCCAAGGAGGCTGCCCCAGATGAGGCCCACGGTAAATGCAGGATTCTCTCCTCTGCGGGAAAGCCGCCCGGAGCCGACAGTCGATCTTCTTAGCGGATTGCATGGGGGGAAGAGTTCACACTCTTGGTAGGATCGGGTCTGTGTGCTCTCGGTGGTTGTGGCTGGTCTTGGTGCTGCTTAGGTGTAAAAGCAGTTGATCTCCTACTTCTGATAATATTTAAAAGCAAGCATATTGATTTTTCCAACGGAATGCTGGGGGAAGAGCTTACTTGTTTGGCTGGATCAGGGCAAAGGGCTCTCGGTAGTGGTGGCTGGTCCTGTTGCTGCTTAGGTGTAAAAAACAGTTGATCTTCCTAGTGGACTGCAGGGGGAGGTGGAGCTCACACTCTTGGCTGGATCGGGTCTGTGTGCTCTTGGTAGTTGCGGATAGTTCCGCTGCTGCTGAGGTGTAAAAGCAGTTGATTTGTGGCAGGCCGACCAATTCACTAACAGGGTGATATTAAATGGGGGCGATCGGAGGAATGCTCCCTCCCCCACCGATCGCACGGATCGCTATTGAGCGATCCAGACACATGCGCATGCCATCTCTTTGCCTGTCGATGGTCTGCACATGCTCTCTCCGCAAGGAAGACACTTGCAGGCAGGGAGGGAGGCAGGCGGGGGGAGGGGGGCAATCAGCCAGAACACGCTAGGCCTTAACCCACCCGACTCTCCTACTCTCTGCCACCTTCTCTGCAGTGTGAGCCCGTGGGTTTAAAGTGCGGCTGCACTGCGGGGAATGCGGCAGAAATCCAGAGCTCGGGGCAGAGAGCAAGGGCATGATCGGGACAGAGTTGGGGCAGAGAGCAGGGCTGGAAGATCGGGGCAGAGTGCAGGGCAGCAATGGAGCAGGAGAGTCGGCAGAGACGTGTGCGACTGGTCACCAGCAGTCGCTTCTTCTGTTGATCATCCAGCCCAGTCGGTGTCCCAGATTTGTTTAGTGAATCGCGTCCCTGCCTAATTTGCATGCCGTTTCCCCTCATTTGCACGCACGGATCAGAGGAGAGGTTAGTGAATCGGGTTGCAAAGGGGTCACAAACCAATTGGTACATGATTGGTTTGCTTAGTGAATCTAGCCATATGCCCCCTATAGTAAGGGTACAATATCTCAATCTAGGTAAAGGCCCAGAAAGTTCAACCCCTGATAAAGGGGGAAGACCAATAGAACAAGTTTACTTTTGACCTTTGCCTTGAAAAATGATAAGACTTGTTTTTAAGTATGTACTTTAAACATATTAATGAGCAGGTTTTTTTGGCTCTAATAGTTGCATATTTACAGATATTTCTCAAGCATCTCAGAGGCGTAGAAAGGATTTCTTGGCTTTTAAACCATGGGTTCTTGCCATGGGTGCAACTTTTATCGTCTTTATCCTGCTAAATGTTGTGTGAAAAAAATATTTGTTGTTTGAAGCCAAATAACTTGCTGAAATTACAGTGACAAGAGAAGACGTAGCCGCTACAGTTCAATCTGGGAAGCCTATCATAATTTAGCACGTTTCAGCTATAGGATTTTAGAAGGTTGATGTACATCTGAATAGTATTTCTTAGTTTTTTTATTTTTGATCATGGTCCCTATATTATGGACTACCCCCCCCCCCCACACACACACACCTTTTATGAAGCCATATTAGGCTTTTTTATCATCGACCACTGTGGTAAAAGCTTCTATGCTCATAGAATTCCTATGAGTGTCAGAGCTAATACTACTATGGCCAGCGATAAAAAAAGCCTAACGCAGCTTCATAAAGGGGGACCTAAATAATTTAGATTTATTTCTTCTTGATCAAATTATTATATAAAGGAAAAATCAAAATAATTTGATCTGTTCAAGTAGATCTGTTCAAGGAAGTTGTAATTTCCTTGATGTATGATTAAAATGTGCATACATTTTTTAAAAAATGATCAAATTCAAAAAAAATGTGCGAGATGAACACAAATGTTCCCTTTAGGGCATAAAAAGATGGAATAAAAGTACACCGTATAGAGCATTTCCACTCATAGAAACAAATGGCCCATCTAGTCTGCCCATCCACAATAACCATTAACTCTTTCTCTCTCCAAGAGATCCCATGTGTCTATCCCAGGCCCTTTTGGGTTTACTGTAAGTAAAAAAAAAAAAATAAGAGAGACACGGGGTATGGGTCAGGGAAGGATAGACTGCACTGGGCATCAATTACAACCTAAAGACAAAAAGGATATAATCCATACAAAACTACAGGTACAACCCTGGCTGCCTTTTTGGTCTTTATCTGTCATCACTTACTGGGTTGTTATGATGCTTTGGGTGCATTTGAAAGAATTGCTTTCACTTCTTGGCACACCTTGTAGCTTCTTGTTCTTGCAGAACAGGAACTGACCGCCCTTCCCTGCCCGATCTTCCTCCTGTATGGCTGCCAGTATATACTAGTTGTATGCACGGACAAACCCAATCCAGTTTCTGCTTATTTTAAACTAACTTTCCCTCCACTTTCAGGTATTTTTTTCATTGTCTATTTCACCTATTCATTCTTTGTGCACCCATCGTATCTGTGCTAAAATCTTTATTGCTCTAGAGAGGGAGCCCCATGCCAATGGGTCAATTTTGTCAGCGCCAAGCCATGGTAACTAGCAATAGCTGTTTAAATACTGAACTGGGGGCCTCTTCTATCAAACTGTGCTAGCAATTTTTAGCGCAGAGAGCCATGCTGAATGGCCCGCGCTGCTCCCGACGCTCATAGGAACTCTATGAATGTCGGGAGCATCGCGGTCCATTCAGTGCGGTTCACCGCGCTACAAGCTGCTAGCGCAGTTTGATAGAAGAGGCCCTTAATTACTGTTATAGACTACTGAAAAAGGTGTAAATATTTTTACACCAGGTTTAAAAAAAACCCCCCAAAACAGGCAAAAACTTAGAAACCTGGCAAGTTATTCATGGAAAAAAAGAAAAAAAAGAGACAGCCTTTTTTTTCAAAGCTCATAATTATCTAATATAATAAAATGATAGGCCACGCATGCGCACTAAAAAAATCGTGTTCCCTGATCCATCGCGAAAACACGATTGCGCATGCGCGGGTTTACATCACCACTTGCTCGCGGCGGCTTTCAAATAATAAAAAAAAAATTACACAGCTGCAGCAGCCTTCCTCACCATGAATGGTACCGGCTCCTCTCTCAAACTGCACCAGGATCGAGAGAGGAGATGCAGCGCCGGCTTTCAACTTAAAAACATAACAAAAAAAACCCAACTGGAGATCGGCGCTCTCACCCACTCCCACTGTGCAAACCCTCCCCCCCCCATGGGAGGATGCGCCACAGCAAAGTGCTGCACAGGTACTGGAGGGGGAGAGACATATCGCTTCTGCACCGGTACAAACATCCCTCTAGCGTTGGCAGTCGCTGCACGTTAAACAGGCTGCTTCGGGCTTTCTCCTGCAGTTGAGTCCCTTTGCCGCGTCACTGATGACGTCATCAATGACGCAACAGAGAGACTCAATGGCAGCAGAAAGCAGAAGCAGCCTGTTTAGCGTGCTGCGGCTGCCAACAATGGAGGGAGGTTTGATATTAAAGTCATCTTGCTGGGAGGGTCGCAGAGTCAGCGGGGGTTGGGCTGGGAGGGGAGAGAAGCGTCTGCCTTGGGTGCTTCAGGCAGCAGCAGCGTTTACAATTCGCTGCTGTTGCTGGCTTCAGGCCTTCCTCTCTGGCCGGTCCTGCCTACTTCCTGTTTTCATGAAGACAGGACCGGCCAGAGAGAAAGACCTGAAGCCAGCAACAGCAATGAATTGTGAATGCTGCTGCTGCCCAATGAAGTAGTTAAAGGGAGCAGAGGGGGAGAGAATGGCTTGGAGGGAAGGAGGAAGGTATGCCAGACAAAGGCAAAAGGAAGGAGGAGATGGAGAGAGGCCATATGGGAGAGAAAGAGAGAGATGGAAAGAGAAGAGAGGGCAGTGAATGGAAGGGGCAACATAGAGGGTGAACAGTATTCTAGCACCCGTTAATGTAATGGGTTTAAAGACTAGTGTTTCAATATTTCTCTTACACATTATCCTAAGGGCCCCATAGACACAATCCCTCCTCCCCCATTCTATAATCGGTGCATGTAAGTTTACAGAACACTAACACTTTTACGGCTAACCCCCTCTTTTACAAAACCGTAGTGCAGTTTTTAGTGCCGTCCACAGCAGTAACAGCTCTGACACTCATAGGAATTTTCTATGAGAATTGGAGCCATTACCGCCACAATCAGCACTATAAACACTAGCGCAGGTTTGTAAAAAGGGGAGGATAAGTGTACCTAGTGCACAAGTGCTAGCAGTACACCTAAGAGCTTGTAAGTAGCAAAGATGTGGATTCTATGAATGGCAACAAATTTGGGTTCTGGAAAAAAAAAAAAATGTAAGCCAAGCGCTATTCTATAAACAGTGCTGCAAATTGATCACCATTTATAGAATAGTGCATAGCACGGGAATCTGTGCCCAACTTTTGGGTGCGAGGATTTACTCCAACTGAAACCTGGTATAAAATCATAATGTGCAAACTTGGTATGGGCCAGATTCTATAAACGATGCCTAGGTTATTTATTTGTTTATTTAAATATTTAATAGCCTGTAAATCCACAATTCTAAGCGGGTAACAAAATCATTACATACATAATAAAACATTAAAAACACAAAAATACACACAGTCTCAAAATCAAACCCTGTCCCCATAACATAAGACACAGATAATCATGAACAAAACAAACAAATTGCCTTAACGGGAGCAAACCAACAAAAAACCTGAACTCAAGCAGCTAGCAACTTACCTTTCTTCACAAAATAATGTTCAAATAAAGCAGTTTTTAATCCCTTCCTAGGGATTGGTGGTGCCTAGCCAAATACCATGCGTCACTCCAAACTGTATAATTGACTTTATTTGGCATTCTAATTGAAAGCTCCATTAAAAGTCTTAACTTTAAAACAATTAATTTATCATTAATTGAAGTTGTGCACGGAATTCAACATGGCCCCTACTGATACCTGTCAACATACCTACTGGTGCCTAAGAATGCCTACCTGAAACGTAGGCATGGTTAGAGAATAGGTGTGATATGACTTGGACACCGGCAGTGACATAGTGAGGGGAGGGGAGGTGGTGCCCCATGTGCCCTCCTCTCCGCCCCTGCCCTCCTCTCCTCGCTCACTCATGCCCTCCCTTCCCACCCTGTACATCTTAAAAGTCTTTGCTAGCGTGAGTGCGTGCAGTTTTTCCAGCCTGCTGCTTGTGCGGGCTTTCCCTCCGACATCACTTTCTGGCCCCACGACCCGGAAGTGATTTCAGAGGGAGCCATGCCAGCGTGAGCAGCAGGCTAGAAGTAGTTGCTCGCACTGATGAAGATTTTAAATAGGTACAGTGGGGCGGGGAAGGGAGGGTGCGAGTGTGGCGTGGGGGCAGAGAGGTGCCACTCCCCCTCCTTACTATGCCACTTGGTACCCTGGCCTAACATACCGTGCCTAACATTCTGATGCCTACCGGTGCTTAAGTTGAGTTAGGTGCCAGTAGGCATGATTCTGTAAACAGTGCCTAGCAGTTGACTGACAACTGCACCAACTGGCACCTAGGAGACGGGCACTGCTAAGCACCATTTATAGAATCAGCCCCACTATGTGCATATTTAGTGAATATCCTTCCATGGCCATGCCCATGGCAGCTAGCTCTGTGGGTGCTTTGAGTGCTTAAGCACCCCCTACTATTGAACAAATTTCTTGACCATGTCCTGGGAAAGGTCATTTATAATGGGTTTAGCATTCACAATCTGGCCACACACCCTTATCAGTTGCACATTAAAAGACTTACCTGTGCTTCTTTATAGAATAGCACTTAGCAAGGTGTGTTTAAGTTTACTGAGAGCTTCTATACTGCTACTGGGGAGTCAATTCAGAGCAGTCTTCATGAGCCTCTGCAAAGGCACTACAATACATGAGCTTCGTTATCATACAGAGTTGCATAGAGCTTCTGTGAGGTGCTATAATACATGGGCTCTATACTGAAATACATGGAGCTCTGTGGTGGTAATGCAATACAGAGTTATTAATACCAGCATGATTATGCCATAGTCCATCATCCTACTTATATACACATATTTATACCAAATCAATCATTCTGCTTATATATACTTGTAAGACTAAGTTTACTATTGCAGCTAAATATTTCGATTCGATTCACCCTGTTGAATTGATTTTGATTCGATTCACTATCAATGATACAGCTTTTTAAGTTTAAACATTTTATTTAACCATCCGCAAGCTCCTCAGCCCCCCTGCCCGATTCTCAGCTTCCCCAAAGCAAATAATCCCCAAAGCTTCCCCAGCTTCCCTGCCCGATTCTCAGCTTCCCTAAAGCAAATCATCCTCAAAGCTTCTCCAGCCCCCTACCCGAATCTCGGCTTCCCAATCCACAAAGCAAATCATCCCCAAAGCTTCTCCAGCCCCCAGCCCAATTCTCAGCTTCCCAATCCTCAAAGCAAATCATCCCCAAAGCTTCCCCAGCCCCCCTGCCCGATTCTCAGCTTCCCCAGCTCAATTCTCATACTTATACTGTGGAATCGCAGGGAGGAGAGGAGAAATGCTTCCGTGAAACGAAGGAGAGAGCCAGCCAAAAAATACAAATATTACCTTTGCTGCCACCGGCGCTGAACTGCACGAGGTCTGCGCTGCGCACCCAAATCCTTTCTTCCGATGTAATTTCCGGTTTCGCAAGACAGGAAGTTACATTAGATGGGAATGACTCCTGCGGGCGGCGGCAGAGGGAAAGCCTGAACGGGTCTCGAGGCCGACTTCAATCAGTGAGTCCGTTTTTTCTAAACAATGAATCGATTTGAATCGCTTCGAATTGGAATCGGGCAGCACGCTATACACTACTTTTACACACCTCCTAAGGAGGTTGGCATTTCAACTAAATATAATCTATTTACGTGCATCCCTGAAAATTCTAGTTTCCTCTCTGTCAACTTCATAATTTCAATTTTGTTGCCAATTAACACCAGTAATTGATTGTTAGCCAACTACTTGGCTTGTTACTCAATTAAACTGTATGCAAATTTGAGCACCATATACTGTATATAGAATCCAGAGGATGGTGGGCAAGTGGTGCTCACACAAGCAGGGCTCCCACTTATATGTTTAGTTGCAGCATACCAGGCAGTCTGTAGCTGATGTAAATGTTAAGGTGTTCTCATGCCAGATCACTCTAGCACTGTATAACTGAATCTGGGCACCCAGATGGCATTACAGAATAGGCTTCACCGTGTGGCATTGGGGCACTTAAATGGTAGTAACCAGTGACAGAACTGCCTCAAAAATGGAGGATCTTCTTAGTAGATGGGGGACCCTGGTGAGTGTACTGGGCTTTTAAATCCCCCATTTAAAAGCCCAGTACACTCACCAGGGTCCCCCATCTACTAAGAAGGGGGGGGGGGGGGGAACTTCCCTTTTTTTTTTAAAGATAAACATACAAAAAAATCTTCAGCCAAAACTTGTGACTTTCAGCAAAAATGTGTTTGCTTTTAAACTATGTTTTTACAAAAGGGAATGCCAGAAGTGGAGCCTATGCCAGATGCACTCAGCATTTTAGAAGTGAACAGAAAACAAACATTTAATACATCAGATCTTAAGACAAAACACAGACTGGAAAGATCAATCATTCCCGATTCTACCATATACACCGATTATTTTTAAACACATGTAAAAATTATTATTATTTTTTTAAACACACACAACAGTTCACACAAAAGAAAATAGTTAGGAGTTTATGAATCATTCTGAGCTTTTAACATCAAAAAGCTTATTTCAGTTTCAGCTTTAGTTTGAAAGAAATTATCACCTCCAAGAATCAGTCAGGTGTACCCAGGGAAAGGAAAGCAAAAATATTCTCTGAGCCTAGGTAAATATAGAAAGCTCAAGTCAGAGAGAGATCAATACACTAAAGGAAAAAAAAACCAAACAAACACCAAAAAAACCCCAGTCAGATCCCCTAGCATAATAATAAATAGAGACTTTTAAAAAAGGGTATAGAATAAGACATCAGTAAAACAGCAAGTACCTCTGAATACCGGAGTGTATCTTCTCTTCAAGGATACCATACTATCTGCTTCTCCTGGCTCCCTCTTCCTCTCTCTCACTCATTTCTTTAGGCCTGCGTCAGAGCAGGGTGGGGCTTGGCACGGGTGAGTAGTTATGCATAGCAAACGACAACAGGTAAGGGCTGAAAAGCCCAATTTACTTCCTGGTGGCAGTACTATGGACCCAGTTGATCTCTGGCTTTCCCATCGGAGATCTATCAAACATATTCCAGACTTTCTCAGATTCTCCTCTTTTTCGACTCTAGACTACCACTCTCTGTCCCACCTTGCCCGACTCCTCCATTTACCGGTAGAGCAGCAACTGGTAGTACAAGGAACTGGATCTTTTCCCAAATGCGGAGTGGAATGAATAAAACCGAAGTTGGCTAATTGTTAAGACTGCCTTTTTTGTTAAGCAAACATGCATAGTACGGCTGACCAGGAAACAGGATGTACTTTCCAAGTCCTATCTTCCCTGGCTGCATTAGTGGTCATCTAGTCTGTGCAATACGATAGATACAAAATGGTAACAGAACCCCCTCCAGATTATTCCCCTCCATGCTTTTTTGTTGGGAGGGAGGGGGGAAGCCATTTGTGTGTTGCTTTCTGTTGGCAGAATCTATACATTTCATCCCTCTGTGTTTGCCTCACCCCCCACCTTTTTTGTTACCCTATAAACTCTGGAGGCTCCCAAGTCTATGCACAGGAGTGCATCGGTTAAGTAGAAAAAACAGGAGTGCTGTGAGAACAGCCCGAAGAGCTTTATACTGGGTATTACGAGGTCATAAATCACAAATTAGACTGGCAGTACAAAAGGACTAGAAGAGCATTAGGTTAAGAAGCAGGATTTAAACCCCAGTTGGCCAAATAGCCCATCAAGTTTGCCCATTCGCAGTAACCATTATCTCTTTCTCTCTCAGAGATCCCACGTGCCTATCCCAGCCCCCCTCCCCATCCAATACCTTAGGTCTATACTTAGATTAGGAGCTCTTTTGCACAGAGTAAATTTATTAGAGTTGCCTAGGATTAGGACTACCATTAAACTAAACTAAACCTTAAGTTTATATACCGCATCATCTCCACAGATGTGGAGCTCGGCACGGTTTACAAGAACTTAAATAGAGGAAGAGAAGGAAAAGGTTTACATGAACTTATATATAGTAAGAGAAGAATAAGGGTAGGGGTTTTGTACAGGGGGGGAAGAGAGAATTACATTTTAGTGAAAAGCCACGTTTTCAGTTGCTTACGGAATAATTGGAAGGAGCCCAGGTTCCGCAGCGGGATAGTAAGGTCGTTCCACAGACCATTGATCCTATGACCTCTAAATTTGCCCTCCCATCCCTACCCTTAAGAACATGCTGGGCTTCTGCTGCCGTTTCCTGAATTTTTAGCACGTTACCTCCCCCACCCCGTCTTCCATACTTTTGGCAGACATTACCTCCTTCAATCACGTCCCCCCCCCAATCTAGCTCCAATAACTAATATATGATATGTAAGATTAAGTTGTTTTGTTGGGTTGGTCACAACTAGCGCATGTGCTTAGGAGGTACTAAACTCGCACCAACTGCAAAACTGACGGTATAATGGTAGCTGCCCTAAACTGCAATGCACTGCCCTTGCCCATTCGCCACCTAGTAAATACTCCCTAACACAAAATGCCCTTCATATACAATTATTGTGTGCTAATTGGTACTGCATTTGGGTGGCAGCAGTTAAAATGCACAGATGTGCATGTTAATAACCTAATCCACTTTAGTAAAAGGACCCCTAAATTAGTACATCCTGAGCAACTAGCACAAAGGAGAATGTGGCTAAATTTACCGGGCTTAAGGCAATAGCAGGGCCGATGCAATTACATTTCTGTGCTTGCAGTGTTAGAAACTGAATGGTAAAATAAACACTTTGACAGCAACTGATCCCAGCAATGGAGGCAGTGGTACTCAGGGCAAGTATTTCCAAGAAAGACATCCAATATTGATCATACAGCAGTGCATCCAAAAGCAGGCTATAATAGAGGCCTGACCTAGCAGGGATTGAACCCCAGTAAGAAGGCGGGGGGGGGGGTGGGGAGAGGGAAAACCACCATTGTAGGCATCTGATGGCATAATTATATGCAGATATTGTCTTCTGAGTTTCCTGAAAAGCTGCTTCCTCAGCTTTGAGGAAAGAGCACAAATATGTGCTGCTCCCTCCCCAAAATGTTTCAGCATGCTACTTATACGAGGGGGTTGCTGTAAAGTTTTCGGCCCAACAATGTCAAAACCAAATAATTTTGTTTCTGCAAATAGGCACTTAAGGAAAAAAATAAAATAAAATAGGACACTCTTTTCAGCTACAGTGGCAAAATAACGCTCAAAATTTAGGCAAGTGATTGGTTGGGTTTGGGCTGAGAATATTTCAGCAGCCCCTCCTTTAGCACCACTAAGTACAGGCTAAATCAGTATAGGGCTTTTTTACAAAGCTAGCATAACTTGCTGACTGTAGGACTTGAAACTTTTCAATCATTTACTGATGCACAGTCATTAAAAAAATAAAAATATGAAAGCAGGCGGTAGGGCTCAGACGCGAATCCTGCTCTAACCAATTATCATGCAGTAATGTAGATGTACGGATTAGCATAGGATTGCCTGCTTTCTGCTCTGCCCCCTCCAACACAAAAATGAAAAACGTACACACACGTTTCTTCTAAAAAAAAAAAAAAAGTACTCTATAAAAATAAGTAGTAGAAATTTAAGGAACCAGTTTTTAAAAGTACGTGCAGAGCTTGTAGATCTATGGGTTTGCAAACAATTTGTTTTTAAGGAAAACTCAGCACAGGTAGGCACCACACACATGTCAGTAAACACTTTGAAATCCTTGTGTGGTCCATAAAAATTCCTTTTAATCATGAGAAAAGAAGGGCAAGTTTCAGCACCCAATTTTGCCTATGCTATGCTTAAGTACCTGGACAAGTCTAAATAAAATTCTTACATTTTTTTTATGCCCCTGATTCTTACAGGCTGGCAGGCATGCAGAAAAAAATAACTACTACTACTACTTGTCATTTCAATAATGCAGCGCTGTACAGTAAAACATTCAAGAGACAATCCCCACTCCATAGAGCTTATGATCTAATCCAGTGTTTTTCAATTTCTTCAAGCTAAGTACCCCCTAAATTTAACAAATATCAATCGAGTACCTCTGCCCAAGCTCTACCCCACCCCATAACAATAGTACTACTTGTAATGCAATTTCTTCCATTCATTTTTCATATACACACAATATAATCTTATTAATTCATAATGGCAACCACTAAATTAAAAACAACACAAAGCACACTGCATGCAAAGAAAATTAATTAATTATCATTTATATGTATATATTTTTTCCAAAGAGGTCAAGGCAGATGACTAAAAAATATGCAATGTCACCTCACTAACAACTATACAAAAATAGACAAATATAGTGCAAAATATAGACAGTAGATATAAATTCTCAAAACTAACAAATTTTGATCACTAAATTGCAAATAAAATCATTTTTACTACCTTTGTTGTCTAGTAATTGCACAAGTCTCTGGTTGCACTTCTTTTTGACTGTGCATCCAATATTTCTTTCTTTCTGCCTCCTGTATGCTTCTTCTCCTCCAGACCTCATTCCCTTCCCCAACCAACATCTCTTTCTCACCTCCATGAGTCCAACTTTTCTTCTCTCCTTCATCCCTATTGGCAACATGTCTCCCTTTCTCTGTCCATCTGTCTTTCTCTCATAGTAACATAGTCCATCCAGTCTGCCCATAAGTTATACCCATTAAAAAATACATGATTAAATGAACGTGTCTCTTTGATATTTCTGGACTGAGACTGTAAAGTCTGGTATTGTCCTAGGTTCCAAATGCTGAAGTTGCTGTCCAAGCTCACTCCAGCTTTTCCAACCATCCCATTGTTTGCAGGATATCTACCATAAATTCTGGCCAGTAACATCCTCATGTTCCATATTAGTGGAGTTCCTATTGACACCCACCCCAGCCCAACCTACACCGAATCACCATATATCTCATTTCCTCCCTTGCTGCAAAGGGAGTAGGAAAAGAGAGAGATCCAGGGTGCATCTCTCCCAACCCCTCTACTGCCACATCCATTTATCCCTCTCTTATCCCCCAGATCATGTGCACTTTTCACCACTGCCCACCAGCCCCATGCCCATTTATCCTTTTCTTACCCCTCTCCAGCACGCCACATCTCTCCCTCCATCACTAGAAACATAGAAACATAGAAAAAAGCGGCAGAAAAGGGCTATAGCCCACCAAGTCTGCCCATTCCAAGTATCCCTCCCCCCTGAGTTTACTCCCTTAACGATCCCACATGAGTATCCCATTTTCTCTTAAACTCCGTCACGTTGCTAGCCTCTATCACCTGGAGTGGGAGTCTGTTCCAATGATCCACCACTCTTTCGGTGAAGAAGTACTTCCTGGAGTCTCCATGAAACTTCCCTCCCCTGACTTTCAGTGGATGCCCTCTGGTGGTCGAGGGTCCCATGAGCCAGAAGATATCCTCTTCTGTCTCGATGCGTCCCGTGATGTACTTATACGTTTCAATCATATCTCCCCGTTCTCTTCTTTCCTCAAGTGAGTACAGCCGCAATTTCTTTAGTCTTTCTTCATACGTGAGATCCCTGAGCCCCAAGACCATCCTGGTTACCGCTCGCTGCACCGACTCGATCCTCAGCACATCCTTTCGGTAATGTGGTCTCCAAAACTGGACACAGTACTCCAAGTGAGGCCTCACCATGGCTCTGTACAACGGCATCATAACTTCAGGTCTCCTGCTGACAAAACCTCTGCGGATACATCCCATCATTTGTCTTGCCCTGGAGGTAGCCTTCTCCACTTGATTGGCAACCTTCATGTCCTCACTAATGATCACTCCTAGATCGCGTTCCGCCGTGGTCCTAACCAAGGTCTCACCATTTAGAACATTCCTCCCACTTGCATCACATTCAATCTATCTCTCTCCACCACCATATACAATATTTATTCCTCTCATCCCCATCCCCATCCCCATGCATCTCTCTCGCTCCCCCCCTCTCTCTATGCCGTTTGTGCCCTCCTCCTGGCCTTCCAGTCTTTCTCCCCAAATCATGCTCCTCCCATTAACCAACATGCTTCTTCCCCCCTTCCTTTCTCCCAGATCATATCCCCTCTCTCCCTTACTTGCTCGCTCCAGGGCTGCACTCGCTTCCTTCAGAGCTGTCCAGCTGAGCTGCTCCTTCTGCGGCACTTGTTGCAGGGATGTGCGGGCAGCAGCTCACATGCTGTACGTGGCTGACCCACAGCGCCTTCCTTCTGTCAGCTCTGATGTTGGAGGTTACTTTCCGGGTCAGCCACCTGCAGCATGAAAGAGCTGCTGCTGTGTCCCTGCAACAAGAGCCGCTAAAGGCAGGAAGGAACCCACCTGGAAGGAGGTAACTAGAATCCCCCGCTAATGCAGAAGGCTTTCCTCCAATGTTAGCTCTGAGATCAGAGGTAGAGAATGACACGGGGACAAATTTGTCCCCATCCCCGCAGGCACTCAATTTTGAGTGAGTGAGTGAGTGAGTTTTGTTGCTGTTTCTGTCCCTGCCCCATTTCTGTAAACTCTGCCTTAACCGCACAAGCCTTGAACACTTAAAGTATTTAAGGCTTGTGCAGATGAGGACAGAGTTTGCAGGAATGGGGCAGGGACAGGAAAAGAACTAGCGGGGATGGGATGGGAAAATGAGTCCCTGCGGGGACGGGGAAAAATTTGTCCCCATGTCATTCTCTAATCAGAGGGAAGCCTTCTGGCTCAGCTTTGGTGGAGGGAGGTGGGCAAGAAGGAGGGCATGGGATCCTCAGTGGCAGCAGCGGCTTTGGTAGGGGGGAGGGTGCGGGAGAGCAAGCAATAAGGAGGGCATGGGATCCTCGGCGGCGGCCATTAAGGAAGAAGGGGGCAGGAGACCCATGCAGTGCTGCTTACCCCTAAGGGTATGCATACCGTGTGTTGAGAAACACTGATCTATCTAACAAACAGAACAAGTAGGAGGAGGGTGGTGGTGTCAGAGAATAAAATAATTCCTTCAGAACCAGTATCTATTAGAAAAGTAGCCAACCCACTAACATATGTAACCAAATAAGCACAGGTTGGAATGTTTGTACTCAAAAGAGAACTTTTCTGAAATACCTCAGCCCCACCACTCCACCGCTATAGTAGTTTTTTAAGCGGGAGATTTATGTGGTGCCTCATCATTGGTAGATCATTTAAAGTGCCATGAGTATATATTTTTTTCTTTTCCTTTTTCTATTTAAATTTTTTTAGTTAGTTTTCGTATTAATTTCGCAATAAATAGGTAAATAAGCAGATGTAAAAGTAGATAGAATTTGTATACTTAACTTCTACACACAGCTCAACCAGGGAGTACGACCCGACATGTTTCGCACCATCGGTGCTGTCTCAAGGGTCTCCCTAAGTGGCCGTAGTCATCCGACTCACAAGATTGAAGTCTGTGAAAAACTACTATAGCGGTGGAGTGGTGGGGCTGAGGTATTTCAGAAAAGTTCTCTTTTGAGTACAAACATTCCAACCTGTGCTTAGAGAATAAAATAAAACACCAAGGGGGGAAAAAAAAGGAAAATTAAAGAGCACGTAAGTATTTTCTCTCGATCATTAATAGACATGGTTGAAAAATGTTCAGCAGTAAGCAAGCATATAAGCAAACATAGCAGATAATCTATTCTGCCAATCACTGTAATGGAGATCAGCTTCAAATTCGTTCAGGCTGGAGGAGCTTCACTTTATTCCCAGTGAACCATCTTCTATTTTGCCAGACTTTGGCTATATACAAAAGGATTTCTGAGATTCTTATGAAGAAGTCCCGGAAAGGGCAATAGACCCTCACCACTGTGGCTTGGCCCCTAGATTCAGATAAGCCAGATGCTTGGCTGCAGGCAAAATCTTTCAAATGTTTCCTTTACAAATGAAAGTTGGTTCTATAGGATGCCACCAGCATCATATCCAGCTTACAACTATAAAACATCTGGAGGAGCAAGGCTATGATCTCTTTTAAAAAAACTTTTCTAGCTTCTTTTACATTTACTACTGCATATTGCTGTGTAACTAAGTGATAAGATGCAGCTGTATCAGGCTGAACACTATACATTTGTACAGCACCAGAAACACTGTTAAAGAGAAAAACCAATTCCTTTAAATGCTGAATACAGATAGGTTTGGGAAGCTTAAGCTAGTCCCGATATACTCCAACTATAATACGGATACACTTTCTAGCCCAGAGCATGTATATACTTGCCTGTTCTTTAAGATCCCCAAAGTTATCCAACTTCTCACAGCACTCTCTACAACAGAAGGGGTAAACACCTAGTCACAGAGCTCAACACATTTCACTTTCCTCATACTCTAGCTCAACGGTTTTGGTTCTGTCTCTTAGTCACGTAAGAATCATCACCTATCAAAATGTGCACATGTTACTGTATCAGGAAGTAACGTGAGAAAGCTGGAATTATGTGTTTCTATTAGCCACTGATAACCTTAGTTAAGAAGCAGATCCTTTTCTCACTGTGCTAGAAGAGGGCTCAGGGAAGCAGTGAATTAATTATCACCTAAACGCAGTTTGACCATTTTTTCAAGATGCTACTTGGGGTATTCCATTTTGAGAAACGGCATAATGAAGAGTGAATTCTTCTCAGTGGGTGAGTCACAGGTTGGTATGAATACATTACCTTAGAATAATTATCTGTGCCTGCTATGCTTCTGGAAATGTACATGTATTCTATTCCCTTCTGGAGGGAGCAGGCAGGGCCTAATGACAAAGAAATGATGCAAAGGTATGAATGATACAGTAGAAAAATATTTTCATACACGTGTAAGTACTCTACTCATACAGGCAAATATAAACACATCTGAGAGAAACACTAGGAGTCAGTGAATGACTGATCAACAATAGTTTCCAAGAGGATTAGGACCCTTGAGAGGCGTGTCGGATCTGTTACTGCCATGGCTGGTATTACATGGTCCATACTGGGCGAATGTGTTTTCTGTGTCTTTTAGCATTGACTGTGTAGAATCAATCTGTACTAGTCTGGCTTGTTTAGTTTTACAATGGGCGTATTGATGTTCTACTGCTCCCTGCAGTATGTAAGATGCTGTCTTTCCCTAGGTACACTCTTGTGCAATGTGTGGATTGTTACTAAAAATCATGTTTTTCAAATAGATGAGGGGGATGTCAAAAAAATGATGGGCCCAAATTGTCACATATGCTAGGCATGCCACTGGAAAATAGAACAATCGAACATTTAACAAGTACACAGAGAGTAATAACACTCACATGAGTAACTCAGATTGAACTTGCTATGGATAATAAGGAGGAGCTATGGGACCCTTCTAGGAGGGAAGAGAAAGGGAAACCCCCAATACCTGAACACACATCTTTTCTTTATCTTAGGTATAATAGCAGAGATTCTGAGATGGGTATCAGCAATGTCCAAGCAGAAATCAGGTAAATCAAAACAAGTCCTCATAGGAAGGGCAAAATGGACTCCTGTGTATCATAACAGAACCCAAATTACAGAGGTAAAAACTTAATCTGCCATTCTGTTGTGGATACACTTGAGCTGATGCACCAAAGCAGTGCCTTACGTTTAGTGAGGGACAGATGAGCCTGCCTACGGTACCGAGAATCCAAAGGTGGCATCCTCTCAAGTTGCCACATCCACTCTGTAGAGCTTTGTAAAAGTGTGAAGAGTAGCCTAAGTAGCAGCTCTGCAAATTTCATCATGCAAAAAGGCCTGGGATTCCACCTAGGTCACTACATTTCTGGTGGAATGTGGTGCCAAGGAAAGAGGCAGCTATTTCCCAGCAGAAATGTAGGAAGAGGAAATTGCCATACGGATCCATATGGCAATGGTTGCCTTGGAGGCTGGCCTGCCCCGACTCGAGTGACTGGTCATTACACAAAAGATGATCAGAAAACCTGGAGTCAGTTCTCTCCAGGTAGATTAGCAGGGCCCTGCGCATGTCCAGTTTGAACAGCTTATCTTGTTTGGCCAAACCTTTAGGCTGAAAGGCGAGTAGATGAAGCTCCTGCTCGACCCAGAAGGTGGAAATCACCTTTGGAAGAAAGGAAAGAACCGTGCGTAATGAAACACCCGACTCCGTGAAACAGAAATAGCTTCCTGCAGTAAAGGGCCTGCAATTCTGAGATTCTTCTGCCAAGACTATGGCAACCATAAACAGTGTCTTGACCGTAAAGTCTAGCAAGGTCTCTTCTGAAAAAGGCTTGTAAGGAGCATGGGCCAGGCCCTTCAAGACCATACAGAGGTCCCAAAATGGGAATGGTCTATTCAACAGGGGCCTCAACCTAAGAGCACCCCCCTTCAAAAACCAAGTGACGTCCAGTTGAAAAGCCAGAGACCAAAGGCCATTCCAAAGTTGAAAGCACAAGATACTGGCTATCTGCACCTTGTGGGATGAAACCACAAGTCCATTTTTGAGATCAGCTTGCAGGAAAGAAAGATCACCGGAACAGGAGCCCTCTCTGGCTCTACTTGATCCCTGGCATATCATAACTGGAATGTCTTCCAGGTTCTAGAATAAGCCGCAACCATTGCCGGCTTCCTGGCCCTAAGAGTCATAACCACAACCTCTGAATAACCCTTCTGAATCAAGGCCACATGCTTAAAAGCAATGCCATAAGACCAAAGCATTCTGGCTCCTCCATCAGAACTAAGTCTTGACTGAGAAGCCCTGGATGAACAGGCAACTTCAGGGGTCTGCCTCTCTGTAGATGCATCAGATCTGTGCACCAAAATCTTTGGGGCTAGTCCGGTGCCACCGAGATCACCAGACCACAATGGATAGTTATCCTGCAGATGATCCAACCCACCATGGCCCAAGGTGGGAAACACAGAGAGAAGCAGATCTGTGGGCCAAGGTTGAACCAGGGCATCCAGCCCTGTGCTTCCCCGCTTGACTCTGTGACTGTAGAAGTGAGCTGTCTTTGCATTCTTGGCCGTGGTCATGACATACATGCCCGGTTTGCCCCAAGTCTGGACTATGAGGGAAAATGCTTTTTGGGACAGAGACCACTCTCCAGTGTCCAGGGTTTGCCAGCTGAGAAAGTCAGCTTGGATATTCTCTACTCCTGCCATTTGGGCTGCGGAGAGGGCCTGCAAGTGAAGTTCCACTCACAGGAACAGCATCCGAGCCTCCAGATGGTCACACTTCTGGTGCCCCCTGTTTATGTAAGACATCGCAGTGGCATTGTCTGAAAACACCCCAACTGCTTTCCCTGTCAGGAACAACTGCAACTGTAGCAAGGCCAACCAAATGACTCTCAGTTCCAAATGACTGATGGACCACTCTCTCCGACAGAGACCACTTGCCCTGGTGAGGGTTAATGCGGCAGAGTGCCCCCCACCCTGTCAATGAGGCTGGCATCAGGGTGAGGGTCACCCAAGCATCGATTTGAAGCAGCATGTCACTTGCCAAGTTCTCCTCTTGGAGCCACCAACGCAGACTGTGCTTCACTTCCGCCATCCAGGAGAGCTGCATTTGCAGGGAGTGATGTTGCAGGGACCATCTGGACAGAAAAAAGCACTGGAGAGCACATTTGAGCTCCTCGCCCAGGGCACCACTTTCAAAGAAGCCGCCATCAAGCTCAGCACCTGCTACCAGATAGTTGAAGCTGACTTTTCCAAAAGATGACTACCCAGCCTAGGACCTGTAAGAGGCTTCTCACTTGCTGGACTGTGCGCTCGCAGTCTGCCATCGAGGGGGCCTTGATCAGCCAATCATCCAGGTAAGGATACACCTGGTCCCCCAACTGGCAAAGGTAGGCTGTTACCACCACTATCACCTTGGTAAAGGTATGGGGAACAATGGCCAAACCGAAGGAAAGCGACACAAACTGGAAGTGGCATTGAAGCACGTGAAATCTTATATCTACTGTGAACCAGAAGATGTGATGATATGCCTCCATTAAATCCAGAGAGGCAAGGAATTCTCCCAGCGCCATTGCTTGCAAAAGTGAGGACTTTCAGGGTCTTGTTAACAGACTTCAAATCCAGAATGGGCCTCCAATCTTCTATGCTTTTCTTGGGCACTATGAAGTATAAAGAGCATCTGCTTGAGCCCGATTCTTTTTCAAGAACTGGGTCTATTGCACTAATGTCTAAGAATCATTGCACTGTCGTTTGGACTCTGACTGGCTGGGGAGTTGAGGAACAAATTTGAAGGGGGCCGATAAAACTTAAGTTGCCCAAAGCTGACAATGTCCAGCACCCAATAGTTGGATGAGACCTGTTCCCATTTGTCTCTGAATGCAGACAGCCACCCTCTGATATATCGGCCGTCCTTCCGACGTCATTGCTGCTTCTTGGAGGCTGAGCCCCCGTGGGAACCTGTGGATTGCTGGTGCCGATAACCGCCAAAAATTCCATCTGGATCTCTGAAAGAGTCTCAGAGTAGCTGGATGAAAACTGGTGAGCTCTCCTGGAGGCATGAAAATTGCTTCTATTGCCTCTGGCAGGTTGACTGCTTCTACTATCCAGGAGGGATTTGGGGCAGCGATCTGCCACACTGGCCACATCTAGCCCTTTGCCAAACAGCTTCTGCTCCTTGAAGGGTAATCTGTTCAGAGTGGCCTTGGAGGCTGAGTTGCCTGCCCACTGTCTGATCTGACAGGCTGAAATGGAATAAGCTGAAACCTTACCCAGGACTCTAATGATGTCATAAAGAGTAAGAGATTTAGTATTTTCATCACTACTTTCACATCTTTTCATGTTTGTTGGATTTTGCACTCTGTGGAGTGAAAGACGCTGGCAGGGTTTTCATGAAGAATTTTTCAACTCTATTCGCCTCCCTGCCTCCGGTTCACAAGACTTAAAAAGATAAGTGATGTTTTGATTACACCACTGCCAGTGGGGATGGTGTTAATCTTTGACTGAGCACAACCTCAACACACATATATTTTGTTCTATATGATTATTAGATTTTCTTGTTTGTATATAAAGAGCATCAGCCACATAATCCACTCCCTCCTTAAACATGTGGGGACAGGAGTCCCCAAGCTTCGATTAGTCTGCAGCCTGGAATGACAGGCACACACCACAAAGAAGGCAGCTGCTGCAGCTTTGATACCCAAAGCCAGAGCACTGTCTTTTCAGGACCGCATCTACTCTATGGTCCAGTGTGTTATTCAGCATCACTCCACCTTCACTAGGAATGGAGGTGCACTTGATCACTTGCGATACTGCAGAGTCCAACTTTTGTTGGACAAACAGTTGCTGGAAGTTTGAAGATATAAGATTGAGTCAAGATATAGCTTTGGCCACCTTAAGTGAGCCTTCAGGGTGCTCCCAGGTGAACAGGAAAAAAGTTTGTCTGTGTATTAGTGATGCATATGACAAGAGTACTGCAATGTGGAAGTCTGCAGGCCATTGAGCTTCGGTATAGACAGGGCATCAGAAATGATATGGGAAACTGAAGTTGACCTGAAAAGGCTACACATGGTGGGATCATCACTATGGTCCACCATTGCACCTTCTCCCTGAATATTGGATCGTGAAAGGGATCCATCATCCATTGTTGCAGAAGAGCCCAGCAAAAACAAAGGCATGAAAAAGGGACTTCCAATCATCCCAATCCTAACAGTGTGGTATGAGGTGAGAATGCCTTTTTGGGAGGAAGATCCCCCTTAGGCAGAGTACGCACGCCTGTAGGCAGCGCAGCATTTCCCAGTCCTGTTAAATAGGCTTTCAATAAAAGGCTGACAAAATCTGAGAAGCCTTGCATCAGGAGACTGAGGCTTCTTGTATAACTCCAGACTGAAGAGGAGATGCATCTTCCGCCACCACACGCTTGATTTTGCCCCATCACTACTCAGTTCATCTGAGCAGGATCTCTTCCCTTTCAACTGCTTATTCTGGGATTTTGGGGGTTCCAAGGCCTTGGAGAACTGATGGGGGCGGGAGGTTAAGCCCAAAGCTCCTGCCTCTTCTCCCTGCGGCACACAGCTGCTCCTCAACTAGCAACTCTGTGCAACTGATGCAGGAACTGGGACTAGAAAGGCCTGAGACATCCATCAGAGACTGTCACTTGTCAAAATGAGCGGTTTTGAAGTAGAGTTTAAAATATCAGATTGCTAAAAATCCAAGATGGCCACCATCAAAAAAACTGCACCAGAAGCCGGCTGTTGGAGCTACATGCAAAAAACTAAAACTCCAAACCTCCCCCCCCCCTTTGCTCCCCATAGTGAATAATGGGAGTACTCACTGTGAATTTAGGTGCCTGTATCTGAAGCAGCCTAGCTGCAGGAAAAGGATTTTTGACTCAGAAATTGCTCAGTTGAATGAAATCATCTGACTGCTGGTCAGATGGACCATGACCACCAACTCCCACCCCCGGGATTCCTCATGCAGCAACAGGGGAGAAATTACACAGCCAGCTCCGATACCCCTAGGGTTCTTACTCAGGGGCCGTACAAACTGCACTCAAGCTTCTGACCAAATTAGCAGGTGAGCTGCTCCCCAGGAGGACAGACCCCGAGCTCCTGAAGGGACCCAAAGAAGGCTGGCTTCACTGAAATTCAGAGATCATCCTAGGAGCAGCAGTCCTCCCACACGGGACTGCGTCCTTTCCCTGGTGGAGTATGCCTGAGCAAGGGACCTCCAAACACTGAAGCTATGAAGAACCTCAAAAAATCTGAAAGAAAAAAACCCACCAAAAACAATAAAGAAAAAAAAACAAAACAGAACAAAACACACCTGAGTTCGCTTGCAGAAGAAATAACTAAGAAAGATGCTGTGCTCCACTGCAAAAGGGAAGGAGTTCTCAAGTTCTTAAAGGGATATCTTTCTACTGTTCATGGGAATTCAACAGCTCAAGTTTGGACTCCTGTGTATCCGCAACAGAACTAGTGGATTATGATCTACTGATCCACTGTCTGCAAACTGTAGGAATTATAGAATTAGACTTGTCATGGTTAAAAATACTATCAAATAGAAAATACACAGTGAATGTGAAGGATTCAGAACAAAATACCCTCACAACGCAGAGCCTCTGAGTTCAACACCCTCATCACTTTTGTTTAATATCTAAACAAGTACATTAATAGCTTTAATTCAACAACCTGGACTAGACATTTATTGTTATGTAGATGATATCCATGTTTTAGCTAACATATTATCTATTACTATGGACTTGTTCTCTCTTCAGAAAGAATTGGCAGCAGCCGCAGAATGGTTACAACAGCATCAATTAGTCCTAAATGTAAGTAAGACTATGACATGTTGGCCAGATTAGAAAATGTGGAGAGAGGAATTCTTTTAGGAAAATGTTGAAGACTCAACTATTTGTTAATGCATTTTTCTGAGCAATTGACTTATACTACATTGAATTTATGCTACATTGAATATGTCTTTTTATTTTCTTATTTTGTATAGACTTTTAACATTTTATGTATGTAACCCCTTGTGAACCGTTTTGGATAAAAACAGTATAGAAATTTTAATAAATAAAC
Organism: Geotrypetes seraphini; assembly: GCF_902459505.1. Lineage (NCBI taxonomy): Eukaryota > Metazoa > Chordata > Amphibia > Gymnophiona > Dermophiidae > Geotrypetes > Geotrypetes seraphini. The sequence goes on from NC_047091.1 coordinate 104,410,527, forward strand.
AAACAAATAAATAAATATTGCCCATCCCTAATTGATCTCAGTATTATTTGGTGAGCCAATCCCACCGGTCAATCATTTTAAATACCTAGGGGTTATCTTTGACTCAGCCTTTTCTTTTGGAGGACCAAACTATCCTCAGTGGTGAAGAGAGGTTTTTGTTTCTTGAGATCAATTAAGATTTATATACCCTCTCTACTACCAGACTATCGTAATGCAGTCTACACTGAATTATAACCGTCTAGTCTGCAACTTTGGTAAACACTTCAGAATATGGCTGTTGGGCATCTTGGTAATGCGTACCTGATCATGTTGCTCCTCTGTTGATCTAAGGGCTTCCGTGTGAGCGGACTGCTGGGCACGATGGACCACTGGTCTGACCCAGCAATGGTAATTCTTATCATTGGCTGCCTGTGCCATATAGGAGTATATTTAAGATTCTTTACCTGACACACAAATCATTGTGGGGACAGCAATCTTTATACATGTATAAGTGGAAAGCCTAGTCTATAACCTATTAGGTGTCTCAGACCACTGCAAGACTATAGGTTGTTGATGCCACATGTTTTTAAGGCACACTGGGCAGCCACAAGGGAGAGGGTAATCTGACTTGCCCCTATACTTTGGAATGGTTTACTGTAAGAAATTTCTAATGAAGTTATCTACAAGTTCAGTGCCATGTTGAAGATGTATCTTTTTTTAAGAACATAAGAGTTGCCGCTGTTGGGTCAGATCAGTGGTCCATCGTGCCCAGCAGTCTACTCACATGGCGGCCCTTGGTCAAAGACCAGCGCCCTAACTGAGACTAGCCCTACCTGCGTACTTTCTGGTTCAGCAGGAACTTGTCTAACTTTGTCTTGAATCCCTGGAGGGTGTTTTTCCTCAAGACAGACTCCGGAAGAGTGTTCCAGTTTTCTACCACTCTCTGAGTGAAGAAGAACTTCCTTACATTTGTACGGAATCTATCCCCTTTCAATTTTAGAGAGTGCCCTCTCGTTCTCCCTACCTTGGAGAGGGTGAACCATCTGTCTATTCCCTTCAGTACCTTGAATTCCCTTGTGTCCCCTCTCAATCTCCTCTGTTCGAGGTAGAAAAGGCCCAGTTTCTCTAATCTTTCACTGTACAGCAACTCCTCCAGCCATCTTAGTCGCTTTTCTCTGGACCCTTTCGAGTAGTACTGTATCCTTCTTCATGTACGGCGACCACTGCTGGATGCAGTACTCCAGGTGAGGGCGCACCATGGCCTAGTACAGCGGCACGATAACCTTCTCCGATCTGTTCATGATCCCCTTCTTTATCATTCCTAGCATTCTGTTCGCCATTTTTGCCGCCGCCGCACACTACGTGGATGGCTTCATCGACTTGTCGATCATAACTCCCAAGTCTCTTTCCTGGGAGATCTCTCCAAGAACCGCCCCGGACATCCTGTATTTGTGCATGAGATTTTTGTTACCTACATGCATCACTTTACACTTATCCACGTTGAACCTCATCTGCCATGTTGCCGCCCATTCCTCGAGCCTGATTATGTCACATTGCAGATCTTCACAATCCCTCTGCAAGCATTTGAGTAGAAAGGAGAGATCTAATCTGTTTCTTTTAGAGAACTATCCTAGAATATGACTTAGTGAGAGTGACTATGACTCCAGCCTGAAAAAGATCATTCCTATGTATTGTTTTATAGCATTCTTTTCTGTATAAGTATTGAATCAGTTTTGAGTGCCAGGTGGGTTTTTGACACAAGAAACTGTACTTGCATGAATTGTTCCTACTCTCTTAACTCCCTTCTGAAAGATATTTGAACTGAACTGGTTCTTAAAAAAAAAAAAAAAAGATCAAATCAAAATTTTATTAAAAACTCAATATTTCTTTAAACTAGCATTTGGTGCACACACTGAGGATGATAGCAAGATATACTAGCACTCTAGAACACATGCAAAGGATTTTTTTTCTTTTTATGATTGTGTGAAATAGGTCTAGGCATTACTTTTTATTTATAATGTAAGCCTCCTAAATCCATATCATATTTTAATAAATTGTAAGTCTCTCTGGTCTGCTAAAGGTGAGCGATATGTCAGTTTTTAAACAAATATAAAACTGTACATAGGGAATAAGACAGTTATGCCAGCAAAACATAAGATACAGGTGTTAGAAGCCCTACCCTGAATTGGCTCCATTATAAGTGTATTTTAGAGGGGAAAAATAAAATTTACCAAGTGAAAATAAAGCTTTATTTTTAGTCAAACCCTGTGATACCCAATTTACAAATGTCTTTGCTTAAAGCCACTATTGATCTTAAGACATATTCCTCAGATAAACAACTATTAAGACAAGTCCTAGTACCACGGCTCTTCTTTCAGCTTGGCTGCTAATGTTAGCTCACTGGAACAGCTTTATGTCATCAGTCATCATCAAAGTTATTCTACCATTGACTGTACTCAACTATCTAGGTAAATAAGATCTTTAGGACACATTCAGACTCAAGTTTAGCCTATAGCCTTCTCAAACACATCCTGTGACCCCACAGCCAACTGCATTTTCAGATTAGCCAAAATATGAGTAGTCAAAAAATAAACTTATGTATTTTGGGTCTCTAGTGGATGCAAGTTTATTGCAGATATTCTGAGCACTTATGTAGCTGTGGAATCACCAGGGCAGGTTTGGACAGCCTTGGCCTATAGCATCCCAACCTTTTAACTTTGCATCACATATAAGAACATTATGTGTGAGAAATGGGTACGTGATAACATTAATTCAATTTCATAAATCAGATTTTTCAATAGAAAAACATTTTTCTAAAACAAAAAAGCAAGAAAGGTAAACAAAGAAGAAAACTGGAAAGGTTTATTCCAACCCCAGCATAGTGCATATATTTATACCACATTCAATGATGCCTCTGTATACTACAGCAATTCAACCAAAAAATAATTTGCACTTGGTTCCACCTCTAAGAAAAACATCTTTTTAAAGTAAGTCAAAGTAAATAGTGACAAAGAGGAGACACCTAAAATCTGGGGGGAAAAGAAAAGTTTGGGGGGGATTATTGTAAAGATGAACGTTATTCACAAACGAGCCTACTTGATGTTCTGAGGTTACATGCATGTGGTATAAATATAATTACACATTACATTTGTATATTGCCATAAAGACAACTAGCTTTAAATTCTCAATGTTACTTTCATGGTAAAATTCACCAAAAATTATTTTGAAGGAGAAAACTACCAAGTTTTTCTTGGTCCTATAGAAGAAACAGGTATATATTTTAAAAAAACAAAAAAGCCCAACATCTGTTGAGAAAAAAAGATGGACCAGACTCCTGTTGAATGACCTCCCGGTGACTAATTAATGTGCCAAATGACAACAAATGAAGAAGGGTCCTAGAAGAAGGACAGATTATTCATAAACTCCTTCCATCTCCAAAAAGAACAACTGAACATTTAAAGCACATATTCCATCTCATTCTGACGGTCACGGTCTGGCAGAGGCTTGGCTGACGGCAATTTTTCTCTTGTTTATCAAAGTCCCACAGAGGAAAGCAAACTTCTAGAACAGGCACAGTCCAGTTCAGTGCGAGCAGACGCTCAGATTAAGGCAATGTCCTTCACAGAAGAACACATCGGAAAAAGCTGTTTTTCTTTTGTTGGTCAGGTGTGATTTTGACTCCTTGGTTGCTGCCCTGGGGACTATTGCCCTCCTAGAGAAAAACATATTAGCAACAGTTTTAGAGTCTTTTAATGAAGATGTAGAACTGACTCACTTGTTTCCCTACCCTCCCACCCCCATTTCTAAGAGAGACCTTTATAGCAGATGTTCTGGTAAAATCAGGCATCTGAGAACACAACTGAAATTTATAATGAAATTCAGGAACCAAATTAAAGTCAAAACTATATCATTTGTATTTAAACACATGATAAAAGGTTATTTTTTTTGGTTTAACTTTTCAGCTATAGGCTGGAATGCAGTAACGACAGATTAGGTTCTTACCTTGATAATCTGGGTTCTGTTAAAATACACAAGAGTCTGTACTTTAGCTGTCGATTCCCACTTTTCACAAAATTGCAGAAGGGTATCACTTTAATATCTTAGAATTCCTCCCTTTCTGTAGTGAAGAAAAGCTCCCTCTTTAGTTGGTACCCAACCAAACGAACTCCACTTATACAGAAGAAAAGAAGGAGAGGCACACAGGGAGTTTTCTCGTCGGCAAACATTCTGCTCTGCTCTTAAACTTCAGAAATATAGTAGACTCTCAGTTAATCGGCACCCATATGGATCGATAGATGCCGGATAAATGTAGTTTCTGGTTGCTTCAGAGTTTGAGTTACTATTAAAAACAGGCTTAACTAGTACTATATCCCATACTATGCCATACCATAAACTGTTCAAGACAAATACTGGACATGTGGTAGGCAAAGAATGGCCATACTTAGGTGTGGCATGCCAAGTTTACACTTAAATTTGTCAGAAATTGATTTTATTTTCATTTTTATTTAAAGTATTATAGTATTTCTTAGATTTTTTTTTCTGGTTGCTCGAGAGTTCTGGTTAACAGAGAGTCTACTGTAGAATAATGATCAATACAACATTTAACAGGTGCGTGGTCCTGCAGGTGGTGAGCTAGTGAACCCTCTAAAGGTTGCTAGGTAACCCTTCAATTCAGGTAGAGGCGCTGATAAATAACAGCATCACTGATCACCTTGACGAACAGTCTGATGAGGACCAGCCTTCATGGTTTCAGCAAAGGCAGATCTTGTTTGACGAACTTATTGCACTTCTTCGAGGGAGTAAACAGGCAGATAGACAAGGGCGACCCGGTCGACATTGTATATCTGGATTTTCAGAAGGCGTTTGACAAGGTTCCGTGGATTAAAAACTGGCTGGAGCATAGGAAATAGAGAGTGGGGGTAAATGTACAATACTCGGACTAGAAGAGTGTCACCAGTGGGGTGCCGCAGGGCTCGGTGCTCGGTGTTCTTCAACATCTTTATAAATGATCTGGACATTGGTACGATGAGTGAGGTGATTAAATTTGCAGACGACACAAAGTTATTCAGAGTAGTGAAGATACAGGGGGATTGCGAAGATCTGCAACGTGACATAATCAAGCTTGAGAAATGGGCATCGACATGGCAAATGAGGTTCAACGTGGATAAGTGTAAAGTGTAAAGTGTTACTGATGCATGTCAGTAACAAAAATCTCATGCACCAATACAGGATGTCCGGAGCGGTACTTGGAGAGACCTCCCAGGAAAAAGACTTGGGAGTTCTGATAGACAAGTCGATGAAGACGTCCGCGCAATGTGCGGCGGCGGCAAAAAGGGAGAACAGAATGCTAGGAATGATAAAGAAGGGGACCACGAATAGATAGGCGAAGGTTATCGTGCCGCTGTACCGGGCCATGGTGCGCCCTTACCTGAAGTACTGCGTCCAGCACTGGTCGCCGTACATGAAGGACAGGGTACTACTCAAAAGGGTCCAGAGAAGAGCGACTAAAATGGTTAAGGGGCTGGAGGAGTTGCGTACAGTGAAAGATTGGAGAAACTGGGCCTTTTCTTCCTTGAACAGAGGAGATTGAGAGGGGACATGATTGAAACATTCAAGGTACTAAAGGGAATAGACTTAGTAGATAAAGACAGGTTGTTCACCCTCTCCAAGGTAGAGAGAACGAGAGGGCACTCTCTAAAATTGAAAGGGGATAGATTCTGTACGAACGTAAGAAAGTTCTACTTCACCCAGAGAGTGGTAGAAAACTGGAACGTTCTTCTGGAGTCTGTCATATGGAAAACACCCTCCAGGGATTCAAGACAAAGTTAGACAAGTTCCTGCTGAACCGGAACGTACGCAGGTAGGGTTAGTCTCAGTTAGGGCGCTGGTCTTTGACCAGAGGGCCGCTGCGTGAGTGGACTGCTGGGCACGATGGACCACTGGTCTGACCCAGCAGCAGCAATTCTTATGTTCTCTGATTAAGCTTAGGAACTGTAGAAGAGGTCTCAAGACAGATGCTGGCAATGTCCAAGGCAGAAATCAAATGAATCAAAAAGTTTGCATAGGGTGGGCAGTACGGACTCCTGTATATCTTAACAGAACTCAGATTGAGGTAAGAACTTAATCTGTCTGTTACAAACACAGTCCGTACTTTAGCTGACATACCAAAGCAGTGTCAGAAGTCTAGGGAAGGATAGAGCCTGCCCACAGAAAAGAGGACCCGAAAACAGCATCCTCTCGACTCGAGCCACACATCCACTCTGTAGAACTTTGTAAAAGTGTGAAGAGAAGCCAAGTAGCTGCCCTACAGATTTCATCAGGCGAAACAGCCTGGGAGTCCACCCAGGAAGCCACTACACCTCTTGTTGAATGTACTACAATAGAGATAGGGGGCTGTTTCCTACAAGCAATGTAGGAAGATGAAATTGCTATGCGGATTCATCTGGCAATAGAAGCTTTGGAAACTGGTATGCTACATCTTGAGTGACTGGTCAGCACAAAAACATGATCAGAAAGCCTGGAATCATTAGTCCTCTTCAGGTATATAAGCAGGGCTCTGTGCACATCCACCAACTCCCACTGTACTTCCCTTTTAATTTTTGTAAGCCGTGATGAGCTCTATATTTATAGAGAAGATGCGGTATATAAGCTTAAGGTTTAGTTTAGTTTGCACAAAAGTTTGAACTGTTTGGCAGATACCTTAGGATGAAAGGCAGACAAATGAAGCTCCCAATTGACTTGGAAGGCAGAAACTACCTTCAAAAGAAAAGAAGGAACTGTGCGCAGAAAAATACCCAACTCCATGAAATGGAGAAAAGGCTCCCTGCAAGAGAGGGCCTGCAATTCTGAGATCCTTCTCACCGAGATTATGGCAACCAAACACACCGTCTTAAGCGTAAAGTCTAGCAAGGAAGCTTCCATAAGAGACTCATACGGAGCATGGGTCAGGCCCTTCAAGACCACATTGAGGTCTCAAGATGGGAATGGTCTTTGCAGCGGGGGTCTCAACCTGAAAGCCTTTCCTCAAAAACCAAATGACAACTGTGTGAGATGCCAGAGACTGTAGGTCGATCTGAGCCTGAAAGCACGAGATACCAGCTATCTGCACTTTGAGAAACAAAACCACAAGGCCCTTTTCAAGACCAGCTTGCAGGAAGGCAAGGATCGCAGGAATAGAAGTCCTCTCTGGTTCCACCTGCTGCTTTGCCCACCATAACAGTAAAGTCTTTCAGGTCTTAGCATAAGCCGCAACAGTCGCAGACTTCTTTGCTCTAAGGAGAATCATAACCACAACCTTTGAATAACCTTTCTGAATCAAGGCTGTGTGCTCAAGAGCCATGACTTAAGACCAAAGTGTTCCGGCTTCTCCATTGGAATTGAGCCTCGACTGAGTAGCCCTGGATGAACCAGCAGCTTCAGGAACCTGTCTCTCTGCAGATGCACCAGATCTGCATACCAAAGGCTATTGGGTAAGTCCAGGGCCACTAGGATCACCAGCCCCTGATGGTTCATTATCCTGTGGACGATCCAACCCACCATGGTCCGTGGCAGAAACACAGAGGAGCTGCTCCGAGGGCCAGGACTGAACTAGGGTGTATAGCCCTGTGCTTCCCCACTTGGCTCTTTGACTGTAGAAGTGGACTGCCTTTGCATTCTTGGCTGTAGCTATAAGATCCATGTCCAGTTTGCCCAAAGTCTGAACAATGAGGGAAAAACATCCTCTTGGATAGAGCCTACTTCCTAGGATCCAGAGTCTGTGTTCTGAGAAAGTAAGCCTGGATGTTCTCTACGCCTGCCAAGTGGGCAGCAGAGAGCTTACAAGTGCAGTTCTGCCTACTAGAATAACATCCTTGCCTCTAAGTGAAGGAAAGCACTTCTGGTGTCTCCCTTTCTGTTCACATAAGCCATTGTCTGAAACACTCCAACAGTCTTCCCTGTCAGGAAAGATTGCAACTCCAGCAAGGCCATCCAAATGGCTCACAGTTCCAAACAATTTATGGACCACTTGCTTTCCAATGGGGACCAACTGCCCTGGAGGGGACAACCGCAGCAGTGAGCCCCCCAGCTGCTGAGGCTGGCGTCAGTCTTGAGGGTCACCCATGTGTTGATTCTGAGAGGCATACCCCTCGATAAGGGCTTTCCCTGGAGCTACCAACGCAGGCTTTGCCTCCACAATACAGGGGAGCAGTGGCTGCACAGAGTGGTGCTCGGAGGCCATCTGGACAGAAGGGAGTACTGGAGTAGGCACATATGAGCTCTCGCCCAGGAAACAACCTCCAGGAAGGCCGCCATCGAGCCCAGCACCTGCAGGTAATGCTAGGCCGTGGGGATCGGAAGAGCCAAGATCTCCATGAACTGCTTCCTGAGCTTCTGCTTGCATGGCTCAAGAAGAAAAACACAGCTCTGTGCCATGTCAAAGGGGCTTCTCATATATTCCAAGCACTGGAGTCAGCCGCAGTTGACTTTTTTGAAATTTGACTATCCAAGCCCATGTTTTGTAAGAGGCACATCACCTGCTGAACCGCATGTTTGCTATCCTCTAGAGAGGGAGCACTGATCAGCCAGTTGTCTAAGTAAGGATGCACCTGAATACCCATCTTGTGCAGGTGGGTTTCTACAACCACCATCACCTTGGTAAAGGTACGGGAAGCTGTGGCCAAACCAAAAGGAAGTATCACAAACTGGTAGTGTCGCTGCAGAACTTGAAATCTCAGATACCTCCTGTGATCCGGAAAGATGGGGATGTGAAGATACGCCTCTGTCAAATCCAGAGAGGCAAGGAATCTTCCTGAAGCCACTGCCGTTATGACAGAGCAGACCATCTCCATGTGAAAGCGAGGAACCCATATAGCCTCATTTACAGAATGGGCCTCCAATCTTCTGTGTGTTCTTGGGCACTAAGAAGTATAAAGAGTATCTGCCTGAGTCTGATCCTTCTTCAGGAACTAGTTCCTTGGTGTGAATGTCTAAGAGTCGTTGCACTGTGGCTTGGACTCTGGCCTCCTTCTCCAGCTATCCAGCTGGTGAGTTGGGGAACAAATCTGGAGGAGGTAGAGAAAAATTGATCCTGTGCCCCTCCTGGATAGTGTCCAGAACCCAGCAGTCAGATGAAATCTGTTCCCATTTCTCTCAGAATGCCTACAGTCACCCTCTGATACAAGGAGATGAAGCCATTGTCCTGGCATCATTGTTGCTTCTTGGAGGCCAAGCCACTGTGGGAGCCAGCAGGCTGCTGGTGCCTGTAACTGCCAAATTTATTTCTGAACCCCTGAAAGGGCCTCTGAGAAGAGTAACCAGAGAAAAACTGGCGGGATCTCCTGGAAGCAAGAAAATTGCCTCTGCTGTCCCCTCCTTTTTATTTTTTCTAAAATTTCTATACCACCTATCCCTAAGCGGTTAACAGTAAAACATTCACAATAGTTCAAGACAGGATACATAAAAACATTTTCAGTTACAGTACAATCCCTACTGTCTGGGAGGGATTTGGGACAGCGAACCGCTACAATAGCCATAAGGTGATCTAGCCTTTTGCTAAACAGCATCTGCCCTTTGAAGGGTAATATGCTGAGAGTGGCTTTGGAGGCCGAGTTGCCCGCCCATTGTCTGATCTAGTGCATCCGAAGGGCAGAAATGGAGTAAGCTGAAACTTTACTCAGGACTCTGACAATGTCATAAAGATCATTATCCATTTCCTCCTTAAACACGTGGGGGGACAGGCGTCCCCAAGCTCTGTGGGACTAGTCCGCAATCTGGTATGGCAGACCTGTGCCACGGAGGAGGCAGCTGCTGCAGCTTTGATACCTAAAGCCAGTGCTTCAAACTGTCTTAAGGATTACAGCCACCTTAATGTCTTGTGCGTTCTTTAGCATCACTCCACCTTCATGATGAAGGAATCTGTGTTTGGTCACTTGCGCTACTGCAGAGTCCACTTTCGGCTGAACAAAAAGCAGTTGAAAATCTAGAACTATGGTATATAGCCTAAACATAGCTTTGGCCACCCTTAGAGAACCTTCAGGCAACTCTCATTGGTCAATGACTAAGGAGGTGATATCTGGATGAGCAGGAAAAATGTTTGTCTGTGCATTAGTGTCACACATGACAGAGCACTGGAGGTAGAGGGCTCTTGGGCATCAAGCTTCAATGTAGAGAGGGTATCAGAAATGACATGGGAAATGAAGCTGATCTCAAAAGGCAACACACTGAAGGACCATCCCTCCTGCCTCCTGGCTACCGGACCCTGTCAGGGATCCCAAATCATCCACCAATGCAGAAGAGTCCTGCGATAATAAAGTCATTGAAAGGGACTTCCAATCATCCCAGTCCTGCTCCGAAGGGTCACTGACACTGGGAGCTGGGCGTGGTATGAAGCAAGGATGCCTGCCTGGGAAATGATTCCCTTGAGGCAGAGTCAGCATGCCCATAGTCATTGCAACACTTCCTAGTCCTGTTAACATTTTTCTATACCGCTTAAAAACGAAATGGTTTACAAGAATTAAAACAAACATAATAATTATGACAAACTAAAATCTTAAAACCAACAGGGGAGAACAATCTTTTCTCTTCCAAAGTACTATTAAGTCATAAGAATGTGGTGACAAAATTGGGTTTTTAGCTGTTTCTTGAATTGAAACCGATCAAATACATTGTCACAACTGATCCACCAAAACATTCTACATCTTAACACCAGCTATGCAGAATGTCATTGCTCTGGTATCTGCATTGTAACCTTGCTTCCTTAAGGTTAATACATTTTTATTTTCAGATCAAAAAGATCTGCCTGATTTATAGTTCACAATGACTTGTTGAAAATACCATAGTGTTTAATGAAAAACAGCTTGATGGATCACAGAAATAACCTTGTGTTGTACTCGAAATAAAACTGATAACTAGTGTAATTTCTTCAAAATTGGTCATATGAGTCATCCTATCTACACCATAGGCTTTCCTTAGGAGGCTGACAAAAATCAAGCCTTGCATCAGAGGACCTGAGGCTTCTTGCACACCCCTAGTCTGGGGAAGAGAAGATTCATCTGCCACCATGCGCTTGTGTTTCACCCCATTGCTGCTTGACTCATCTTGAGCAGGATCTCTTCCATTCAGACTGTATTTTCTGGAATTTTAGAGGTTCCAAGGCCTTAGAGGACTGAATAAGGGCTGAGCCCGAAGTTCCTGCCCCTTCCTCTCACATCCCATGGTACGTGGAACACGGCTGCTCCTCAACTGCCAACTCTGCACAAAACACTCTGGATCTAGAATGGACTGGAGCATCCATGAGAGATGGGTTCTAGTAAAATCAAGCAGTTTTGAGGCAGAAAGGAGAAATTAGGTTCTTACCTGCTAATTTTCTTTCTTTTAGACTCTCTAGGCTTCACTGATGGGTAATAGCTCACTTTGATCAGTAGGTGGAGACTGAGACCAAACTTTGGTTGTAGTATTAATAGCTGTAGCTCCCTCTAGCAAACCAGTCTGCCGAATAGCCAAGCAGAACTAAATGCTAATAATTAACAGTAACAACACTCCGAACAGAAGAAATAAACTAAACATATAGGAATACTGTTGGAAAGTGCATAGAACAAGAACAAGCCCCTGCAGTAAAGTGTCCCCCCAGCTCACCAGCTATGCCAGCTGAGCCATAGCTGCTGTTCTTTGATTTCCCCAGCCCTAGAAAAATACTAGAACCCACAGAAAAAGCAAAATCTTTACATGAAAAAAAAATCTACAAGAACGACAGACAGACAGGATGGGGTGCTATACCAGTCTGGAGAGTATAAAAGAAAGAAAATGAGCAGGTAAGAACCTAATTTCTCCTTCTTTAGCATCTCTCCAAACTGGTATAGCTTCACTGATGGGATGTACCAAAGCAGTATCCATCATGGGTGGGACCCCCGGAGGGCCGCCACCAGAACACGATCACCGAACACAGCATCCCGACGCGCCTGAATGTCCACCCGGTAGTGACGTACAAAGGAATGCAGAGAAGACCAAACTGCGGCCTTACAGATATCCCCCAGAGAAAACTCAGCCCAAGAAGCTGATCCCGAGTGGAATGAGCCTTGAGAATTCTGGAACAGGCTTTTTCTGAAGAAGATATATGGAAGTGATAGTCTCCTTGATCCAGCATGAAATGGTAACCTTGCAAGCGCTGTCCCCCTTACGAGGGCCCGCCAAGAGGATAAAAAGATGATCCAACATCCAGAACTCCTGGGTCTGCCGAATATAAAAGCGAAGAACCCGACAGACATCCAACTTGCGCAACTGTCTCTATTCCAAGGAACCCTCCCGGCTACCCAAGACTGGGAGGACCCCGAACTGGTTGGCATGAAAAGGTGAGAGCACCTTTGGCAGAAAGGAACAGGCTACAGCATAACCTGCTCCCTAGAAAACTCCAGGAAGGGAGGCCTACAAGAGAAAGCCTGCAACTCAGAAACTCTTCTCGCAGAAGTAATGGCCACCAGGAACACTGCCTTGAGAGTAAGATCCTTTAATAAGCAGGAACCCAGAGGCTCAAAAGGAGGGCGCACGAGCATGGACAGGACCAGACTGAGATCTCAAGCTGGAACCGAAGGCCAAACAGGAGGCCAAATCAATTTGGCCACCCGCAAAGAGCAAACCATGTCCGGGAAAGAAGTTAAACGCTTACCGTGCAGCAAACCAGGAAATGCAGACAGAACTGCTAGCTGAACCTGGAGAGAAGACCAGGCAAGGCCCCTATCCAGGCCATTCTGCAAAAAATCCAAGATGTGAGGTAAAGAAGTGCGAAAGAAACCACCCCTTGCGCAGCATACCACTCTTCAAAAATATGCCAAACACGCACATAAGCCTGAGAAGTGGAAAGCCTCTGATACCCCAAGAGAGTGGAAATCACTTTATCTTAATAACCTTTCCTACCTAGGAGTTCCTTCTCAATAGCCAAGCTGTAAGACAAAAGGGACCTGGATCGAACATTGGAATGGGGTCCCGAGACAGACGATTGGGAGAGAGGCAGTGGAAGAGGATCTACCACCAGAAGATGAACTAGATCTGCATACCATGGGCGCTTGGGTCAGTCCGAAGCCACCAGGATCACATGGCCGGGGTGCCATGCAATGCAAAGAACTCTGCCCACCATCGACCACGGAGGAAATACATACAGGAGACCCGCTGTCGGCCAGGGTTGCACCAGAGCATCCAACCCTTTGGCCTGAACATCCCTATGCTGACTGAAGAACTGAGGCGCTTTGTTTTGACACTCATGGCCATCAGGTATAGGATTGGCTGATCCCAAACCTGCACAATCAACTAGAAGGCAGTGGAACCGAGACACCACTCTCCAGGATTTAGCATGTGATGGCTGTGGAAGTCCGCCTGGACATTTTCCACCCCTGCTATGTGGGAAGCTGAGATGTCCAGAAGATGAGACTCTGCCCACACCATGAGCAGAGCTGCCTCCAGCACCACCAGATGACTCCCCAGCCGATTGACATAAGCTGTGGCTTTGACCGAGAGAACCCAGACTTGCCCATCAACAATGTCTGGAATGCTAGCAATGCCAGCCTGATGGCCCTGGTCTCCAGAACACTGATCAACCAAGAAGCCTCCTCTTGAGACCAGAAGCCCTGAGCTGAGCAACCAAGACACTGAGCTCCCTAACCGAGACTGGCATCCGTGATAAGAACTGTCCACTGGGGCTGATCCAGACTCACCCCTTGCACCAGATTGCAAGACAGTAGCCACCAAAAGAGACTGCGACAAACTAACCCCCAAAGAGGAACGGGAGAGTCTAACTCATGCACCTGGGGCAACCACCGCTGAAGCAGAGCATGTTGAAGCAGGTGCATGCGAGCTTGGGCCCACTGAACCACATCCAGGGAGACCACCATCGACCCCAAGACCTGGAGAAAACCCTGAGCCTGAGGACACGGGGATGCCATCAGAAGGCGAATCTGCGACTGCAACTTGACCACGCGGGCCTCTGGCAGGAAGACCTTCTCCAAGCTGGTGTCTAAAAGAACTCCAAGGTACTCCATGCGCTGAGATGAAGCCAACCAGCTCTTAGACAGGTTGACTACCCACCTCAGCGACTGCAGGAATACCACAACTCGAGCCGTAACCAGGGAGCTCTCCTGAAAAGACTTTGCTCTGATCAACCAGTCATCCAGATAGGGGTGAACCAGAATGCCCTCCTTGCGTAAAGCCGCTGCCACAACCACCATCATCTTGATGAACATCCGCGGAGCCGTGGCCAGACCAAAGCGGAGAGCATAAAACTGGTAGTGCTGACCCAAGATCACAAAGTGAAGGAACCGCTGATGGGAGGCGCGCATCAGAACATGCAAGTAGACCTCCGTCAGATCGAGAGAAGTCAGTAGTGCTGCCTGATTCACGATTCGAATCAGTTCACCGATTCTCGGTGAATCGATTCGAATTGATTTAAATTTTAAAAAAATCAGCTTCCCGATTAGGACCTTCTCCTCGCCCCCTAAAGCAGGAGCGGCAGTGCTGCTCTTGCTGGCTGGCCACTGCCGCACCTGTTTTAGAGGGCGAGGAGGGAGGGTCAGTCGGGAAATGCTGCTGTAAGGCTTCCCTACTGGCCTTCCCAAAAGACTGCACACCCCCCACCCCTGGGAAGACCTCCATGTTCCCCCTGGCCTCCCCGAACTGTTTACCTTATAGCTTCAGCCTGCAGCTGAAGACCGCGGTTACAGCGTCTTTGCAGTGCTTTGAGCTATTTCCTCTGCTGTGGTCACATCCCTCCTCTGACATCAGAGGCAGGATTGTGGCGGAGGAAACAGCTTAAAGCACTTTTGCAAAGATGCTGTAACTGTGATCTTCGCTGCAGGCTGAAGCTATAAAGGTAAATGATTCGGGGAGGCCAGGGGGAACACGGAGGCCTTCCTGGGGGGAGGGGGTGCGCAGTATTTGGGGGGGGGGGCAGTCCTTCAAGGGGTGGGACAGGCCTTTAAGGGGGGGACAGGCCAGGGATGGTGGCATAGGCCTTTAGGGAGGACAGGCAGGCCTTCAAAAGGGGTACAGGCCTTCAAGGGGCAGATGCAGGCCTTCAGGGGATGGGGGCCCTGGTGTAGAAGTACACGGAGGGAGGGAAGGGGGGTTCAAAGAGACGTGCATATGCCGAACTTTGGGGGGGGGATGAAATAATGGGTCAAAAAATAGAGGAGAGGGAGTGAGATGATGGACAATGGGATTTAGGGAGGGAACAGAAAGGGAGAGAATTTGGACACAAGGGATGGTGTGTAGGGGGGATAGAAATACTGGACAGGAGGGTAGTTGGGAAAAGAAAGTGAGATATGGTGGACCCTGGGGTGGTGGGGAAGGAGGGAGAGATGCTGGATGAAAGGGTAGTTAAGAAAAGGTGGATCTGTGGATGGAGACGAAAAAAAAGAAAGATGCCAGACCTCTGGGGGAGGGAAGGGAAACGGAAGGGGAGGACAGAGATGGCAGATGGATGGTTAGCACGGAGAAAGAAGAAGGAGACCCTGGCAAGCAAGTTATCAGAAGACAACCAAAGCCTGGGACCAACAAAATTTGAATAATGACCAAACAAAAGGTAGAAAAACTAACTATATTTTCCATTTTGTGATTACAATGTGTCAGATTTGAAATTTGTATCTCGCCAGAGCTGGTGTTAGACCGCAAACGTGAGCTAGAATTTAACAGAGAGGAAAAGTCTTTTTTGGTTTATTTTGTTTACACCACAGCGCCAGTGTGGTTAGGAGAAGGCAAAGGGGGTGAAGAGGCAATAAAATAAACCCACCAGGATGTTTTGGAAAAAAAAACAAAAAACCAAAATTTTCCCCATAGGGAATAATGGGGGTACTCACTGTACAACTATCCTTGCTGTCTGGCCCATTTGCATGTTCCTTAATCCAATGGCACATCTGTAACCATCTCCTCCCTGCAACTATACACAGTTTTAGTCTATGAAATTGTTTGTCCTTATCCCTTGACCTGTCTGGCCCTCAAAAGCAGCAAATCGGCCCTGCACTCTCTGGACAGCATCTTGCAACAATGTAACCTTCTTCTACAATGTAATTTAAACGTTCCCTATGTCCCTGCATGGGTCTTTTATCTTGTAAATTGCCTTGAAACTGTATTAGATTAGTGTGATTCAGAAATTCTGATCAGGTTAGATTTCTGGTGTCTGTTTGCTTGAATCTACCTGTCTGCAGAGAAAGGATTTCTGCCTCAGAAATTGTCAGACCTCGACCATCAAAGGAATTCTTCTGGTTGCTGGTAGGATGGATCACAACCACAGACTCTCACCCCTGAGATTCCTCACACAGTGACAGGGGAAAAACTATGCAGCCAGTTCCCCGATACCCAGAGGGATGTTAAAAAGGGGCCACACAGCCTGCACTCAAGCCTGATAAAATCAGCAGGCGAACCACTCCCAGGGGTACAGACCCCGAGCTCTTCAAGAAACACAAAGCAGGATGGCTCAACAGGTACTCTATGAGATCGGCCTAGGAGCAACAGTCCATCCACACGGGACTGCGTCCTTTCCTCGGCAGAGTAAGCTCAAGAAGGGGTCCTCTGAGCACCAAAGCCACAAATAAAATCAAAATTCTTTTGGAAAAAGATCCGAAAATAAAAAAGAAGCAGAGCAGATCAGAACACACCTTCTGAGTTCACTTGCACAAGGAAAAACTGAAGAGGGAGCAGTTCTCCAATGTAGAAGGAGAAGAGTTCAAGATCTTAAAATGATACCCTTCTGCTGTTTCATGGGAAGTGGAAATCAACAGCAAAATTACAGACTCCTGTGTATATGTAACAGACATGAAGTAGTCATCTGTCCATCAGGAGGCAATTATACTTTTCCTGCCAGTGGAGTGATCAGGATGATCTCTACCAATTAAAAATGATTGAACTGACAAGAGTCAGAAACATGTTGTAATGATTGCCAAATCTCAGTATGCAAGCATTTGCTCTTCCCCCCCCACCCCAAACACACTCCAAGAAACCACACAATTTTGGCACCTAGTCAACAAGTATAAATTTTACTTATATAGATATCTATATATGTATTTTTTTTTAACTAGCAAATAGGGTAAGCAAACCCAACCAGCTGATCATCCCTTCATCCAAAGGAGTGAGATTCAAACAAATTTTCAACATTCTCTTCACCAATAATGCCACAAGAACCTGAAACTCTCTCCCGCACTCCAGAAGAACTGAGCCAAACTCTCTCATCTTCAGGAGGAAGCTGAAAATCTACTTATTTGGCAAACTCCCTGTAACTTAGTCTTCACACTCTCTCCACAAGCAGCAGTCCTACGTGCAGTATCTTAGGTGTTTTCTTTCCTATAACAATGTAATCTCTCTTGTAATATTTTGTATTTCCCTTTACATACTGTATAACTACCCCATGTTACCTCAATTACCTTTCCTGTAACAATGTAACCCTCCCAAGTAATATACTGTATTTCCCTTCTACATGCTATGTATTCTCCCCATGTCGCTACATGGGCCTCAACCTGTAAATCGCCTTGAACCTGAACTGGGAAAGTACAATTAAGAAGTCCTGATTAGATTAGATTTTAGTTTAATAGATAGCACTAAGACAAATGGAGACCTGGGCATAGGGAACCCAGAATTCACTCATTATATTTCTTTATGCAACTTTGTTTGGATTCTACATACTCACCAGTTTCTTGTCCATTTTTGCTTTAATATCTCTTGCAAGTGTAAAAAATGCCTGGAGAAAAAGTAAACAAAACTTTTAAACAAGTTAGCTGAATACATAATTAGGGAGGGACAAATGCTTCAGTTCTTCTGAGAATGCACATTTATTTTTAATGCAGACCCCAGAAGCCTTCTGAGCTTTTGTACAGACTCTTCCATGGAACTCGTAATGTAAACCTGAGGAAGGTAAAAACACGGTGGTGTAGCTTGCAGGACTCCTTTAAATATACACTCCCCCCTCCATATCCATGGGATCGGCATGTGCGACTTCAGTTATTTGCAAGTCTCTCCATCCAGACCTATCCACACCTTACTTTTCAATCCTAGTGGTCTAGCAGTGAAGCGGGGTACGAGCGATCTTCCAACGCTCCTGCCTTGTGCAGAGCCATGATAAAAAATGGCTGCTGCGAGCTCCCACAGTTTTTCGAGACTGCTGCAGGAACTCACAGTGCCATTTTTGATCATGGCTCTGCACAGTGGCAGGAGCATTGGAAGATCACTCCTGCTTCGCTTCACCATTAGACTATCAGGATTGAAAAGTAAGGAGTGGAGAGGGGGGTGAAAAGGTCCAGGAGGCAGGTGAGAGGCGAGGGTGGCTCAGAGTCAGCCCTAAAAATTATTTGCAATTTTTTTTCTTATTCGCGAGAGGGCTGTAAATCTAACCCCCGCAAATATAGAAGGGGAGTATAAAAATCAGTTCTGTTCAAATTAAAAATTTCTCAAGTATTTTAAAATCTTTTAAAAAAGAGAATCTAATTCTTTTTAAATTGTATTTACTGCTTAAAAATCTTATATTACAAGAAAAAAAATAAACCAAAAATACACCCCCTTCCCTTTTACTAGCCTGTAATAAAAAATTTTGTGGTTAACGTGTGTTAATTGTTGCAAACAGTGTACAGTAACTCCAAAGCCTCCAAGTTAAAACTTAAGGATGTGCCCTGAATCCTTCCATATACTTAACATATCCCCACTTTTAATCAAGCCATGCTGCCGAGCAGAGCAAGCTAAATGCCAAGCCACCCATAGGATTAGAATGTGCGGCTCGGCGGTGCAACTTGATAAGGGGGGGAGTAAGTGTGTTAACTGCATTGCCCATAATGGGTATGCACTTAACGCTATCTATCTGACACATTAGTTGATGTACAGCAATTTATCATTAATTGAGTGCAAGGAGCTATGTTTGCCCATTCTATGCTACTTCATGCTAATTGTCATGTTAACTGCATAATAGTTAACAGCAAAATGACAACTAAGGTATGTGCTAATTCCCACATTAACTGCTTAATGTCCTTTAGTAAAAGAGGCTCTTGAAAGCAAAAAACAATCATAAGAAGAAATGGAAATGCCAGTGAGAATTGAGGTAGTTATATGCTTACATTTTCTACATTAATGTTCGCTTTTGCGCTGGTCTCCATGAATTTGATGCCATATTCTGAAGCTAGCTAAAAATGAACACAAAAACCAGACATCAGTTCAGACAAGCAGCAAAATAGATCCCCAAAACACCACTCTCCTATTATCACTTCCCCTGTTCTTTGCTCTCAAATCATGTACAGACTTGACAGAATCTGCATCATAGCACACCAATAATGGCCTCTTGTGGTATGCCTTGAGATGCCAGCCAAAGGAAAGGAACCAGCTGTGTCGACATCTCTGGAGTGACTATGCTCATCTGGTTGAAATCTTATTTCAAACATATAAATCTCATGTTAAAGTTAAATTAACTAAGTAAGTTTCTGCCAAAGTGATGTTGTCACGGTTTTTAGCCCCCACCCCCAAAATAACAAAGTATATATGTATCTCCTTCCCTTATCCTATATATTTATACTTTTAATAATTTTATTTTTCTATACCGCCAGTCAAATGACTTCTAGGCGGTTCACATTGAAAGAAGACTGGACAATCAGCGAATTACAGAATGCATGAAGAAAGATGTTACATAATATATTGGGGTTACACGGGGAAAGAATACATGAGAGAGGTCATCTGATTAGGCAAGGAATTTGTCAAATAGAGCGGTTTTAATTGATTTTCGGAATGCGTTGTAGGTCTGTCTGGCTTTATTTATGTGGTTTCCCAGCCAGGATTGTTGTCTGTTTGCTTGGAACATGAAGGTTCTGTCTAGGAAGGATTTGTATTTGCATCCTGTGATCTTTGGGTATGCAAAGATGTTTTTGTTTCTGGTTGTTCGTGTGGGGTTGTGTAGAGTGAAGTGTGTTTGCAGGTAGGAAGGTGCTAGGCCCCAGACTTGTTTGGAAAAGATACATGCAAATTTGAACAGTATTCGCGCCTCCACAGGTAGCCAGTGCAATTTTTTGTAGTAGGGGCTAATGTGGTCTTTTTTTTCTCAATCCGAAGATCAAGCTAACTGCAGTGTTTTGCACTAATCTTTATTTTTGTACTGATTTTTTTGGGATACCCAGGTAGGCGATGTTGCAGTGATCTAGGGTAGATAGGATCAGTGACTGCACCAGTAATCTAAAGGATGTTGTGTCAAAGTATTTTTTAATAGTCCTTAGCTTCCACATTGTGTGAAAGCATTTCTTCACCAGTATGTTTAGGCACAATATTTTTAGTTAAGAAAATTAACAAATATACATTAAAGGAAAGTTTAGAGAGAGACCCAAAAATACAAAGCAAAAGGGACACAGAGCTAAGAATTAGCCAAATTCCAAACACAATTTGACTAAAGACATTTTCAATATTTATGACATCAAGCCATTATAGATTTCCACTTGAAATCTAAAATTACAAACACCCAATTGCTAAGTAGTTAGCACAAGAACCTATGTTGAAATCTACAGTGAGGCTAGTGGTGCTGAGTGTAAAAAAAAAAAAAAAAACAACTCTGCCCCAGGAATGCTCACTTTAAATATAAAAAAGTCCATGAGATAGTCTCGCCAGGCGACTATAACAATGGGCTGGATTGTCCAAGTTGGTCGCCCAGGCTGAGACGGCTTGCAGGTGCACAGGGGAGGTAGTTGGGTTAAGAGAGGGGAGGTCAAAGGTAGATAAGGAGGGACTCTGCTCCCGCCAAAGGGCTGGAAGCGGATTGGCTTCAACAGGGGAAGCAGGGCATGATAGGTGGGGGTTATAGGTTTCATGCCTCCGAGGAATAGTGTGCTTCCCTGTCCCTCGGAGGCAATTTTCCCGCCCCTTGGCTATAGGGTTCGTTCGGGTGATATGGGGGTTTAGGGCTGTCGCAGCGGCGGTAACCCGAGCTACAAGGTTTTGGCTCACCGGAAGATGAGCGGCTATTTGGGCAATCGGCTCAGTTAAGTGGAGATTTTGCGGGTCAGGTGACCCTGAAAGGGGGGCATGGAGGTCCATGCCTCCCCCTCCCACCCCAGGTTCATTAGGGGATGAGCAGTTAAGGGGAAGCGAGCTCAAGTGAGCAAATATGCCTTGAGGCACATGGCACGGAATAGGAGCATGGAGGTCCATGCCACCCCCTAGGCTCTTGCTGATATGGCAGAGTCAGGGGAATATAATTTTGAATTTTTGTCAAATTGCAATATTTGTAGCTCGGGTGGTGAAGCAATTGTTCATTGCTTATTGGTTGTACCAATAAACAAAGCTGTGGCCTGATTATTACCATCAATAAAGTGTCTGTGGTTGATTTATCGTTGACATTATTGCAGAGGATATATGTGCTGAATAACAAGTGCTGTGAGGGGCTTTGCAATTATGGGGTTGGGGAAGGGGTTAGATGGGGTGAGATGGGACAACAACTTGACCATTCCAGATCCATATGTTAATAACAAATATCAAACTGCTCCCATTGTATACTTTTATACATGTATACAGTAGCACATTTTATAAAAAGCTATTTCTACTTGTACAACCAAATTTTACCTACTAAGGGCTGATATTTACCATGAAATAAAGAGGTGACCTGAGTGATCTCCAGATTTTCAGTAGCACATGACTGTATAGAGCCACTGAAAATCCAGGGAGACATCTGTGGCATTATCTGGTTAGTGCCAGGGGTGGAACTATCTGGTACCACCGATATTCAGCAGAAGAACCCAAACAGCTATGCAATTAAGACAACCTAAGAGTTAAATACTACTGTGTTTCCCCGAAAATAAGACCTACCCAAAAATAAGACCTAGCATGATTTTCAGGGTAGGTCCTAATATATGCCCTTGGATGGGAAGGGAGGGATAGAAGCATACAGCACAAGGGGATGGGTGAGAGGGGAGGAAAGATGCTGCACATGTGGGGGAGAGAAAGGAAACAGGAAGAATTGGGGTGGAGGAGAGGAAGGGAGAGATGATCATTGTACATGAAAAAAATAGAACCTACCCTGAAAATAAGACCTAGTGTCTTTTTTGGACCCCAAATTAATATAAGATAGTGTCTTATTTTCGGGGAAACACAGTAGTGGTACCTGGATAACTCTACCTAGAAATTCAGTGTCAGTACCCAGATAGATTCTGGCACTGAATATCCAGGCACAATTCAACTGCAGTGGCTGGGGCTAGATGCACCGAAGTCTCCGGTCGGCACTAAACCGGCTTGATCGGTTTAGTGACCGATCATATTTGCTGACCCGATGCATAAAACAGCTCACCGCATGTTTTTTCCTGCGATCACTCATTCTGCAATCCAGCCATGCAAATAAGGTCATTAATATTGAAATACCATGCAAACTAGCCGACTGATCAATGTTCTAACATGGCACAAAAAGCACAGTTACTTACCGTAACAGGTGTTATCCAGGGACAGCAGGCAGATATTCTCTACATGTGGGTGATGTCATCCACGGAGCCCCTTCGCGGACAGCTTTTCAAGCAAACTTGATTGAAGATCTCAAAGTTTGCTAGTGCTGTACCACGCATGCGTGTGTCTTCCCGCTCCACTAGAGGGCGCGTCCCCTCTTCGTGGTCTTCAGTTCTTAGTTTTCCGCTGAGCCAAAAAGCCCTGTCTCTCTTCTCTGCATTTTTTCTACGTGCCTTTCTTGCACCGTGGCTTCGTATTTTTACTTAGTTCGGGAGTCGCTGTGCTCTTCTTTGTTGTTTTTCTAGTTTCGTGTATTCGGCGAATCGGGGGCTCCCGGTTTGCCTTGGCCGCCTGGCCTTGTGTGGCCGCGGCTCTCTTTTTTGACTTATGTCCCGGCCCTTGACCAGGTTTAAAAAGTGCACTCAGTGCGGTCGGGTGATTTCGATCACTGACCCGCACTGCTGGTGCATCTTGTGCCTCTGAGTCGACCATCCTACGGGCTCGTTCGAGGCACTGGTCAAGGCATCTTTCTCCCTCGTCCCAGAGACCCGCTAAGAAAGCCATTCCGCCCCACACCGTGATAACAACTGCGGGTCCCTGAACCCCCCTGATGATGATGGCTGCCGCAACAACTGCAACACACCCAGAAACAGGAGGAATGCTCTCTTCCTCCTGCCTCAGCAACCTGGTTGTGCATCTGGGCCATCTGGACTCTTCCCTCACCCCCACAATATTCTCCCACAACCTACAGCTGTTCATCTGATTTTTGGCCTTAAAAAAATATGATCATGATAGTCCTTACCACCAAAAGCTTTATTGGTTGCCATTTGAGGCTAGGGTTTTGTTTAAATTTGGTCATCTTTGTTTTCAAGCATTATTTGGAATGATTCCAACCTATCTCTCTTCCCACTTTGAATTTCATAATTTAAATAAGAATACACGAAGAACTTGTTGGTTTATGTTTCCATCAGTAAAAGCATGCCGCAGCAAGAGATTCTTGGGAAAAACCCTTGCATTTCAAGCTAGCGTAATGAATTCATGTTGGAATGCTCTAATTCCTCAAGCTAGTCTTATTATCTATTTCATAAAATTCTTAAAACTTATCTGTTTGAAAAATACCAATACCTGACTTAATTAAAATGTCTCAGTTCTCTTTCGCCGGAACTTCCGGTTGGGCGGTATAAAAGAAAATAAATTATTATTATTAATTGTATTTTCTGAGAAACATTTGATGCTATGCTTGTAATTCATTGTTTGTTCAACTGTTTTTGCTGTGAACTGCCTTGAACTGAGGGTTTGGCGGTATATAAGAATAAATTATTATTATTATCATCATTATTACACGAAGATCCTCCTCCCACCAAGACCCCAAAAATCAGATCTGGTGGGTCAGCTCAGAACCCCCCTCACCAGCTCAAGCACCCCCCCCTAACTCATTGCAGAAGCTGGCAAGAGGTATGCACTGGGGAGGGGCCTAAGAGACTCTGGTCCGGATATTTACAGCCTCTACCATAGATATCCAGACCAGTCAGAGCCTCAGGCCCTGACCTGGTGCATCCCAGGAAGGGGATGGCCCGCTATTTCAAAGAGGCAAGCCTACTGGCAAGAGGGAGTGGGCATACCTCTTGCTGGCTTCTACAACAAGGTACGGGGGAGGGGCTGGTGGAGGGTTGCTTGAGCTGACCCCCTCCGGGCTGTATTTTGGGGTCTTGTTTGTGGGGTGGTGGGAAGGGGATCTTTGTGTAAAATGGAGGGGTGTCGGTGGTGGTGGGGGGAGCATGGGGGGGTCCAGGTGGCCTGGACACACAACTGGGTTGCTGAGACAGGAGAGAGTGGGCATCACTCCCGTCCCTCTGGGTGCTTCACCGTCATAAGGGCAGCCATCAACAAGGACCCGCAGTTGTCAGGGGTGAGGTGGCTCGGCTCACGTTTTTGGATTTTAATGGGGCATATATTGTGCGTGTGTAGCATCTTTGCCCATAAAACAAAAAAAAGTATGATACAGCTGAACTATGGATAGGACAGAAAACATAGTAGATAACGGTCCATCCAGTCTGCCCAACCTGATTCAATTTAAATTTTTAAATTTTTTTCTTCTTAGCTATTTCTGGGCAAGAATCCAAAGCTTTACCCTGTACTGTGCTTGGGTTCAAACTGCCGAAATCTCTGTTAAGACTAACTCTAGCCCATCTACACCCTCCCAGCCATTGAAGCCCTCCCCAGCCCATCCTCCACCAAACGGCCATATACAGACACAGACCGTGCAAGTCTGCCCAGTATTGGCCTTAGTTCAATATTTAATCTTATTTTCTGATTCTAGATCCTTTGTGTTCATCCCACGCTTCTTTGAGCTCAGTCACAGTTTTACTCTCCACCACCTCTCTCAGGAGCGCATTCCAGGCACCCACCACCCTCTCTGTAAAGTAGAATTTCCTAACATTGCCTTTGAATCTACCACCCCTCAACCTCAAATTATGTCCTCTGGTTTTACCATTTTCCTTTCTCTGAAAAAGATTTTGTTCTACGTTAATACCCTTCAAGTATTTGAACGTCTGAATCATACCTCCCCTGTCTCTCCTTTCCTCTAGGGTATACATATTCAGGGCTTCCAGTCTCTCCTCATACGTCTTCTGGCGCAGGCCTCCTATCATTTTCGTCGCTCTCCTCTGGACCGCCTCAAGTCTTTTTACGTCCTTCGCCAGATACGGTCTCCAAAATTGAACACAATACTCCAAGTGGGGCCTTACCAATGACCTGTACAGGGGCATCAACACCTTCTTCCTTCTACTGACTATGCCTCTCTATATACAGCCCAGCATCCTTCTGGCAGCAGCCACTGCCTTGTCACACTGATTTTTCACCTTTAGATCTTCGGATACTATCACCCCAAGGTCCCTCTTCCCGTCCGTGCATATCAGCTTCTCTCCTCCCAGCATATACGGTTCCTTCCGATTATTAATCCCCGAATGCATTACTCTGCATTTCTTTGCATTGAATTTTAGTTGCCAGGCATTAGACCATTCCTCTAACTTTTGCAGATCCTTTTTCATATTTTCCACTCCCTCTTCGGTGTCTACTCTGTTACAAATCTTGGTATCATCTGAAAAAAGGCAAACTTTTCCTTCTAACCCTTCAGCAATGTCACTCACAAACATATTGAACAGGATTGGCCCCAGCACTGATCCCTGAGGGACTCCACTACTCACCTTTCCTTCCTTCGAGCGACTTCCATTAACCACCACCCTCTGGCATCTGTCCGACAGCCAGTTTCTGACCCAGTTCACCACTTTGGGTCCTCACTTCAGCCCTTCAAGTTTGTTCAACAGCCTCCTATGAGGAACTGTATCAAAGGCTTTGCTGAAATCCAAGTAAATTACATCTAGCATATGTCCTCGATCCAGCTCTCTGGTCACCCAATCAAAAAATTCAATCAGGTTCGTTTGGCACGACTTACCTTTTGTAAAGCCATGTTGCCTCGGATCTTGTAACCCATTAGATTCAAGGAAGTACACTATCCTTTCTTTCAGCAAAACTTCCATTATTTTTCCAACAACTGAAGTGAGGCTCACCGGCCTGTAGTTTCCTGCTTCATCCCTGTGACCACTTTTATGAATAGGGATCACATCCGCTCTCCTCCAATCCCCAGGAATCACTCCCGTCTCCAGAGATTTGTTGAACAAGTCTTTAATAGGACTCGCCAGAACCTCTCTGAGCTCCCTTAGTATCCTGGGATGGATCCCGTCTGGTCCCATCGCTTTGTCCACCTTCAGTTTTTCAAGTTGCTCATAAACACCCTCCTCCATGAACGGCGCAGAATCTACTCCATTTTCTCGTGTAACTTTGCTAGACAATCTCGGTCCTTCTCCAGGATTTTCTTCTGTGAACACAGAACAGAAGTATTTGTTTAGCACATTCGCTTTCTCCTCATCACTTTCCACATATTGGTTCCCAGCATCTTTTAGCTTAGCAATTCCATTTTTCATCTTCCTCCTTTCACTAATATATCTGAAAAAATTTTTGTCTCCCTTTTTTACATTTTTAGCCATATGTTCTTCTGCCTGTGCTTTCGCCAGACATATCTCTCTCTTGGCTTCTTTCAGTTTCACCCTGTAGTCCTTTCTGCTCTCCTCTTCTTGGTTTTTTTTATATTTCATGAACGCCAACTCTTTCGCCTTTATTTTCTCAGCCACTAGGTTGGAGAACCATATCGGCTTCCTTTTTCTCTTGTTTTTATTGATTTTCTTCACATAAAGGTCCATAGCCATTTTTATCGCTCCTTTCAGCTTAGACCACCGTCTTTCCACTTCTCTTATGTCCTCCAATCCTAACAGCTCTTTCTTTAGGTACTCTCCCATAGCATTAAAGTCCGTACGTTTGAAATCTAGGACTTTAAGTATCGTGCAGCCGCTCTCCACTTTAGCCGATATATCAAACCAAACCATTTGATGATCGCTACTTCCCAGGTGAGCACCCACTCGAACATTAGAGATACTCTCTCCATTTGTGAGGACCAGATCCAATATTGCTTTTTTCCTTGTGGGTCCCGTCACCATTTGTCAGAGCAGAGCCTCTTGAAAGGCATCCACAATCTCCTTACTTCTTTCCGATTCTGCAGACGGAACATTCCAGTCCGCATCCGGCAGGTTGAAATCTCCCAACAGCAGAACCTCAGTGGCTACCCTAAAACACAGGATTTATAACAGGATTTTCCCTACTTTAGTCACCCTGAGCCACAGGCACCAGGATTTAATTAGAGTTAATAAAGTCTTACCCTTATTCCTATGAAGAGGAAGAGGAAATAAGATTTAACAGAGGATAGAGAAAGGTTTATTTTTTGTGTGTGTGCTTTTTTGATTTTTTTTAAGTAAGAAACAGGGAGGAGAAGAGAAATTAAGCAGATACAATGCTGAAAACCAGTGAAAAGAGCAGAATATGAAATGTTGAGCAACTTATCTTATTGAAGTTCACAGGGCAGCCTTGTTCACAACACTGTCCCAAAGATAACTGGTCTTCTTGACCAGTCGCTTTTTTGGATCACTAAAAGTGATCACATTTTTTTGTGCATCGGGAAGCCATGTTAGAACGTCAATCGCTCTGCTAGTTTACGTGGCATTTCAATATTAATGACCTTATTTGCATGGCCGGATAGGAGATTGAGTGATTGTGCACAAAACCACACAGTGAGCTTTTTGTGCATTGGGTTGGCAAATCTGATCGTCGCTAAACCAGTCAAAACTGGTTTAGCGACAATCGTTAGACGATTGCTGACTTTAGTGCATCTGGGCCTAGAACTTTGGTGACAGAGGGGGGCAGGGCTCCTGGGTACAGTAGGATTTATATGCAAAGAGTGCTCCTGTTTTGTAAACAAGGAATCATAGAGGGGTCTTCAAATCTCAAGTATATCTAAGGAAAATTTTATTTGATTTGGTTTATTACCTGCAAAGAAATCCATTTTCACCAGGATCAAAATATTTCCTAACTCCTCATCATATTTGGAGTACAGTACTCCCCCGATATTCGTGGGGGTTCCGTTCCAGGAACCCCTGCAAATGTTGAAAAACCACGAATACGGTTTTAACAGGGGAGACAGGAGAGGGCAGCCGGAGCGCCAGCGAGTGAAGGAAATCACTTGCGGTATGCTCCGACCGCCTCTTCCTGTACTAAAGTCGGGCCTCACCAATCAGGAGCTGCGTGTCAAAGCAGCTCCTGATTGGTGAAGTCCGACTTTAGTACAGGAAGAGGCAGTTGGAGCACACCATGAGTGATTTCCTTCACTCGCCGGCTCTTCGGCTGCCCTCTCCTGCCTGGTCATTCGTGGTCAGAAAATACCGCGAATGACCGGGACCGCTCAAATTCGCGGGGCAGCACTGTATTTAAAAAATATATCTATAGCTTGTTTGCTCTGTTGGTTCATTTTTCTGGGCTGAGTGAATCTTTATCTCATGGAGTGCCTCAGGACCTGATACTAAGCAGGTCTACCCCAACAAGGTAATATAAAACCAACACAGTAGCATTCTCACCTTTTCGCCCGTCTCTTTGGAGACTTGCCTTTTCTCATTCACATCACATTTGTTTCCAAGTATCATCTTCTCAACATCAGCTGATGCATGCTATGGTTAAAAAAAAAAAAAAAAAATTGAAAATAGTTTCTAAAGGGGAGGCGGTCAGTTAATGAGCCATTTGTAATACAATTTCCAGCTTCCTCCATATTAAGGATGATTTAGTCTATGGAAGCTGGTTATCCTCAAAACCAGTGAAATAATTAAAAGATCATCTTTTTCATTCTGCAGATTGAATTAAAGTTATTACACAACACTTAGAAACATCAAAACAAATCATAATTGAATTCACATGGTCTGCAGCATCATAAAAGCAAATGCTTTTGGAGTGGAGGTGAAGGCTAATGTTTAGTACAGTAGCCCAAGAAAGCACCTGTAAGCAGGTGTTAATCTCACATAGGGGTGACCTTATCTACGGAGCCCGGCACAGATAGTGCAAAAGTGTATTGTCACTTTAAAAATCTTTGAGACTGCCCATACCATGCATGCGTTTGTGCCTTCCTGCCCAATTTTGGTTTGCAGGACCTGAATTCAGTTCAGCATCTGCCTGTTACTTACCTGTAGTAGGTGTTATCTGAGAGTAACTGTGCTTCATCTGAGTACAAGCAGGCAACATATTTTCACATGTGGAATTTCCTAACTGCTAGGATCATGTCTCTGAGAAGAGGGTTATTGACAACTACCATAAGTCTGGCGAAACTAATGGGTTGGAGGTAAATTGGCATCCAAGTTGAGAATACTTTTGAACTGCTTGGCCAAAACTGACCATCCCATCTGGAATGATTCTGCAAACAATAGTGGGATGTGAATTGAGATCAGGTGACTGCTTTACAAATGTTCTCAACAGGAGTAGAATGTTGATGAGCTACTGAAGTCTCCATTGCTCGAACTTTGTGTGCCATGACATAGTCTCCAAGCCTCAGCCCGAGCATAAACTAATGGGATACAATCAGCCAGCCATGTATGGTTCTGTTGGTGACAGGAGTTCCAAGTCTGTTTGGATCAAATGATAAGAACAATTAGTGGAATCTCTGAGATTTGGTGTGATATAAGTTATAGGTAAGAGCACATTTACAATCCAATGTAAGGAGTGTCGAATATGGGTGAGAATATGGTCTTGGAAAGAAGATCGGGAGAACTATGGACTGATTTAGATAAAACTCTGAAGGGCAGATTTTCAAAACTAAAATCTGCCTTTAATGTACTCGCTAAACCGGTTCCAGCCAATTTAGCATGTATGTATTTTAGCAGATCATCAATATGGCTTAGCGAGGTCTTTTCCGAGTTTTCTGACAGTCTCCGATACTGCCATGCAAATGTAATACAACAAGGTCATTAATATTAAAATTATCATTCAGAGCGATTCTCTATAAATCACCGAGTGATTCTCTAACCTCGTTGTGCCACATTTGCAGCCAAAATTTACCGACAGGTCTGAGCTGTCGTTGCCTTACTTTCTGATCGGTGCTCGAGCGCCGATTGGCTCAGGCACTGACAGGAAAGGAAGATTTAATAGCTCAGATCCCCCACCCCACGCAAATTAAAATAATATAAAAACAACAAAAAAAACCCCCACCAAATTGAACATTGGAAGAAGGGATGCTCACTCTCTCCTGCCACATTGCACAATTACTCTGCACTGCTAAGCATCCCCACCACTACGCAAATTAAAATAATTTTAAAAAACCCCAAAAACCTAAATTGAAGTTCAGCAGAAAAGATGCCCACTCTCTCCTGCCATGTCACAAATACTAATAACCCCCTCTCCTGTTGCCGACACTAATAACCCCCTCTCCCGCTGCCAAGCAACACTCTGACAACCCCCCCCCCCCCGGCAGGAGGAGAGATGCCCGCTTTCTCCCGTTGCCACGCAACAGACACCCAGACAACACTCCCCCCCCCCGGCAGAAGAAGAGATGCCCACTCCTTCCCGCCTACAAGCAACTGCACCTCCCAACAGCGGGAGAGATGCAAACCCCCCCCCCCATGCCTCAGATGACCCCCGCCCTCTCCCCCTTACCTTACTTAGATAGCTGGCCAGAGGAATCCCTACTCCCTCTGGCCAGAAGGCCTGCCTCTTCATAATGGTGGGCCTCCCCCTGAGGCTCTGATTGGACAAGGCGCCTAAGGCCCCTCCCCTAAATGTACTACCCCTAAATGGCTCTCTGTCCTATTTTGACAAGCAGTTCTCCCCAGCAATCCCACTGCACCACTAAGTCTGTATGTGTTCCCCGTTTTTATACTCTTTATTGTAGAAGTTTGATAAGCGGAATATCAAATTTTAATAAAACATGGAACTTGAACTTGGAGGGTTGTTGTGGTGTATGTTGCTTGGCGACAGGAAAGAGTGGGCATCTCTCCTGCTGCCGGGGTGTGCTGCTTGGTGGCAGGAGAGAGTGGTCATCTCTCTCGCTGTTGGTTGCTTGACTTTGGCAGCTCGATTTATTGTTTTTCTGGGTTCTTTTTGCATATATTCTGCACATGTGCCCATCGCTATCACCAATGGTGGGCACATGCAAATTTAGCGAATCTTCACTATTCTCTGTCAATCTCAGTTGCATGAGATTTTTTTGGAGAATGGCTCGCTTTTTTAAAAATTGCTACTATAACAGCTGTGACAGAGGCCTGTCGGTTTTTAACATGACTTTTTGATAATCTAGGCCTGAGACAACCAAATGAACTTGGGATAAGTGCGAAGAACTACTCTGTTATGGTAAGAATGTTGTATAAGGTGGATCTACACAAGAGCTTGAAGTTCGCTGACTCAACATCCAGTGAAAACGCTGCTGTTTGAGAGAATATAAGTAAGTCCTTGCATTTATTGAAGGCAGGTTCTTTTTATTGTATTTCTGCAAAATGAGTAGAGATAATACTAGAGTAATTTTACAGGAGTTTTATTCTATTATATGTTGTTCATTTGTTACAATCTGATTATTGTGTGTTTTATTTGTAACCCACGCAGAACTGTGAATGCAGCGGGCTATAAATTTATAAATAAATAGCAATAAGGAAGGTTGCTTTCCAAGTAAGATGTTTTAAGGGATGAAGATGAGTGGTTCAAAAGGAGACTTCAGAGTGGAGTATGAAAAGCACTAATAGCACCGAGATGCTCTGACTGAAATTGTTTTAAATCCAGAGTTAGAAAGGTGTAGAAGATAATCTAGGATTGATGGAAGAGGACAGTTAATCAGATCCAGTCACTTATTACACCAGATGGTGAAATGAGTAGCGATGTGTGGAAGGCTTCCTAGAGGCTTCAATGATGGCTGACATCGGGACAGATAATGCAAAGTATAAGGTGGATCTACACATAAGGTATACAGTATAAGGTGGATCCTGTTTGATTCAGGAAAAATTTTTAAATTCAATTTGATTTTGCCAATTAAAATCAATTTTTTTTTATTCAATACGATTCACTTTCTATGATATAGTTTTAAAATTAGCTACGGATTTAGGTTCAATCAGATAAAAGCTGGCAGTGCCCACTGTTCTGTTGCTATGTCTGGGTGGCCAGTCCATTACAGGACTGGCCCCTACCACATCCAAATGGTCTTGTTCTGGGCGTTTTGGACTTGGATTAAATTTTGGTTGAAAATGTGGTATAAAGATAGATATCCTGGCAGTCTGGGTGCCCCAATACCTGCCTGCCTACCAGCCACTAGAACTGCCTGCCCTGTCCTGGCCTACCACTAGACCACCAGATGGGGGACAAGGCAGGGTGGTGGGACAGCGTACACTATTTGGTTCAGAATTTTTTTCTTCGCTTTTCCTCCTCTAAATCTAGGGTGCATCTTATGGTCAGGTGCGTCATATGGAGCGAAAAATACAGTATTTTTCAGCCTTTTCACCCCCACCCCTTCTTTGCCCTCTCCAACTCCATATTGGCACTGTCAAGTATAAACAAAACAAACACGGTTAGGTCCTAGCTTGCACTTGCTGTCTAACACCAGCTCTGGCATAATACACATTTCAAATCTGACATATTACAATCACAAAATAGAAAATAAAATTATTTTTCTCCTTTTGTTGTCTGGTAATTTATTATTTAAATCATGTCGATCCCAGGAGCAGGTTTCTTTTTGTCTTCTGTTAACTTGCTCACCAGGGTCTCTTGCCCATTTGACATTTTCTTCTTTCTCCGTGCTCACCATCCATCTTCCATCGCTGTACCTTCCCCTTCCTTTCTCTCTCGTCCCCCCTGCATGTCCAGCACCCCCTAAGGGTACAGTCATAAGGAAAAATTTCTGCCTGACCCCTCTTCTCATGTCCTCTTCTGCCCCCAGTTACCCCTAGCAGTTTGTGAGGGGCCAGCACACTCTCTCTCTTCTCTCCAACCCCCCACCCCATGTGGCCAGCACCCCCCTCTCTCTCTTCCCTTCCCTCCAGCCCATATGCCTAGCACACTTCCACCAGCTCCAGCTTCAACCAGTCAAACTGCTCCTCCCTCCCTGTAGGTCCAACATTCTCTCCCCCTTCTGGATCTTCCCTCAGCTTCCCTCCCCACCAGGTTCATTGGCAGCAGCAACACAACCCCCACATGGGTCCGAGTCTGGCAGCAGTGTCCCCTTACCACTCCTCCCCTGAAAGTAGTGTGGGTCCGATGGTGGAGATGTAATGTCTCTCAGTTTTTGGGATGGCAGTCTCGTAGCCTGAGACCATTGGGTCAAAAATGCCCATTGGAGGTTCCCAGAGATGTAGACAGGCAAAAGGAGTTATGTGTACTGCAGAGGCCATGTGGCTAATGAGTCGTAGCAAGAGGAAACTTTTTGGCAAAACAGAGTATTGAGTATTTGTTGAAGTAGCAAAGCATGAGATCTGAAGTTGTGTCCATGAGGGCTCTGATGAACTCTAGATTTTGTGTGATTTTGAGATAGGATTTCTCTTAGTTGATTGAAAATCTCAGGAGTTCCAGAAGATGAACTGTTGCATTTATGGTCTGGAAGTCTTAATCAACCAGTTGTCCAGATAAGGGAGCATGTGAAAATTGTACGAGTGAAAGAATGCAGCTACTACTACTAAGCACTTCGTGAAAACTCTGGGTGCACATGCCAGACCAAATTGAAGCACCTTGTACTGAAAGAGACATATTCCCTGTGAATGGGAATGTGTGTGTAGGCTTCCTTGAGGTGTAGGGAGTAGAACAAGTCGTTCTTCTCTAAATAGTAGTAATAAGGTTCCCAGAGAGACCATGCAAAACTGCTCCTTCACTAAATATTTGTTGAGAGCTTGGAAGTCTAGAATTGAATGGATGCCTCCAGTCTTTTTTGGTATGAGAAAATATTTGGAGTAGAATCCTTGGACCCTCTCCTGCAGAGTTTCTATGGCAGAGTCTTAGGGGATGGTTGAGAAAACACTGGCCATGCTCTCTAGAAGGAAGTCAGATAGACTGCCGCTCTTTGGACTGAGATGGTGGCTCTGTTGCCTGAGTCGCCTTTGAGCGGTTGGGCAAGTGGACATAGAAGGTTGGTGAAACCTATGCTTCAAATAAAGAGGTTAAACATTTAGAAATATTTGAATATTTCCTTGGCTGCTGAGGCTGATTTTGAGGAGAATAAGTTTGTTATGCAATCAGTAAGACGTTCGATGTTGTATGTGGCCTCCTCTAAGCAGTCTCCAAACAAATAATCTCCTGTACAAGATATGTTAGAGAGACAGTCTTGAACGATAAGAATCTAAATCTGAGATCCTTAGCCATGCTTGTCTTGCATGGTGATGGAGACTGCAGCAGTTTGAGATGTAATACTGGATGCTTCAAAATGTAGAGCAAACCATGTACTTTCTGGTTTCTAGAAGATCATGCATCAGGTGTTGAAAAGGAGGAAGATGTTCTGATGGCATGTATTTATCATACTGGGACATCTTTAGGATGAGAGACTTCAAGTAAAAGATAATGTAAAAATTGTAACTTAATATCCTGTTTGCCAGCATAGAGCCATGAAACACTGCAGCCAAATTTATCCAAAAGAGTACTGGCATATGTTAAGAACATAAGAAATGCCTCCGCTGGGTCAGACCTGAGGTCCATCATGCCCAGCAGTCCGCTCACGCGGCGGCCCAACAGGTTCCGGACCTGTGCAGTAAACCTCTATCTATACCCTTCTATCCCCTTTTCCAGCAGTTCTGGAACTCTTTGCTCTCTTCAAGGCAGACTCTAATACCAAAGACTGATGTTGCAATTGTGGTTAGTCAAATCCAGGGCAAGACTGGATTGGTAAAGTGTCCAATTTGTGTGGAGCCACTGGAACTGAAAGTAAAGATTACCAATTCTTAAATAAGGCTTCCTTCATGAGGTTGTGAAGAGGAACCTTAATGTAGTCTTTGGACCACTCTTTGTAATTGAGGGCATTCATAAGCTCTGTTCACAGCTCTGTCTCTGACTCCTGTTTATTGGGAGTGCTTGGCCCATTTGTTGTAAGAATTTTGTAAAGGAGAGACTCTCTGGGGGTGACCTTCGACAAGGCAATGTTGGAGATGAATCTGAAGGCATCCCATAAGACTAATCTGCTGAAAGTTCTGAATAATCAGTAAAAGAGCTTATAGACAAGTCAGAGTCTTTAATGTCAGGCCTTGCAGAGAGATCGACAGAGGAGAGTAATGTGTCAAGGCGAGCTCAGAGTCGACTGTCGATGTGAGTATCGAGATGAATGTTGAGAGGAGCATTGAGAGTGAGATGATAAACTGCGTTCCTTAGTTGACGATGTATGCCTTGATGTAGAACCTTGATGTCCTGGGTGTCCGAGCTTGATGCCTCGATGGAGCTCTAGGGCTTTGCTCAGACTAAGTTGAGGCTGAGGCTTTGGAAGCAGAAATTAGTACTGAATGCATCTGCAGTAGCCCAGCTAATTCTTTCTGCAATGGCATACAAAGCTGTTCTTGCAGAGATGACGCTGGTACCGATGTCTGATGTTGGCAAGAATACGTTAGGCACTGGTTGTATTAGTGTGTCGAGGTTTGCCTCAGAGGAGACACCAACTACAAGCAAGGCAATTTGGCACTGGAACGTCGACACTTGGGAGTACATCGATGGTTGACTATGCTTGAGACAATTCTTGAGATGATGTTGATACCTGCTTTGAGGAGGAAAGGCATTTATGCTTCTTAGCTTTCTTATGAGTTTCCCCCAAAGCAGATAGCACCATTCAAGAAGAGGTGGAACGGGTTTGTCGATACAGATAAAGCTGACCCCCAAAGTTTTTCATACAGTGACTTCCTGGCTTTAAGTGGCTTCTTCTGCAATTTATGGCCTCTTTTACAAAGCTGTGCGACAACAGCCCTGAAGCCCTATTAATCTCTATGGGCTTCGGGGCCGTTAGCGCGGCTTTGTAAAAGAGGCCTTTAGAGCAGAACAAACAGGAATTGTCTAGGCACTGGACATATCAATTATGCAGGTCTGTACCTGAAATGGTCTTTTGACCAGGAAATTCTGACATTGAAGGAAAAACCGCCTGTGTGAGGTCAAAGTCCATGGTCCAAGGAGGTTTAGTTGATGGTAAGCTGAAAATAGATTGATGCTCCCGGCCTAAAAACAGGCTGGAAAGGGTCCAAAAACCCAAAACAAAGAGTTGGTACAAAAATTAAAATTTTTACACTGAATGAAAGTAATAAAATTAAAAAATGACAAAAATAATGGGTGAAAAACAATGTGAATGCACAAAAAACATAGTTTCTCTAAGTGCATCAAACTTCTAAGAAACAGTTTTTCAGCACCACAGAAAACTGAGAACTGAAGATCCCATGAGCCGATATTGGGTGGGAAGGCACAAATGCATGTGTGGTATGGGCAATTTCAAGACTTTTAAAGTGACAGTACACTTTTGCACTGTGACGGGCTCCAGGGATGACGTCTTCCACCTGTGAGAATATGTTGCCTGCTTGTCATCTGATAACTAAGGGAACTGGTTATGATTCCCACTGTAGCATCTTGTGATTCTGGGCAAGTCACTTAACCCTCCATTGCCCCAGGTACTCAAATACCTGTATATAATATGTAAACTGCCTTGATTGTAACCACAGAAAGATGGTATATCAAATCCCATTCCATTTCTCCTTTCCTCCATTAATACCACTCTCCAATGTAGTAAACTGACTCTTGAATGAAGCCTCATATATCACTGGCTGAGGTTTTGGTTTCAGTTCCTTGACTACATCAGGTAATCAAGTATGCATGACATTTCAGGGTGTATAAGGGTGACCTAGCTATCAGTACATACCTCTTCAATGTTTCGTATCCAGTTCTTAATATTGTCAAAAGATTTCTCATTTGTAATGTCATATACCAACATGATACCCTGTAGAATATCAGAGAGAAGAGGAGAAAAAAAAATGGAGACAACTGGGTCTAAACACGGATATGGCAGAGCAGAGATGGCCAAAACCAAATTCAAAAGTGTTAATTCAAAAGTGACTTACATATGGTCATTCCAGGGTTAATTTTATAAAGTGATTTGGTTGAGTAAACTGTTTTAATACATTGTGCTTCTGTTTTTTAAGATCTAAGTTATCATCCTATTTCTGGGAACTCCTATACTTATAACTGTAGGTTCTTAGAAGCACATATACAAAGTTACTCAGGAACAGGTGTAACTTGGTATGGCAGCTTTCCAGTTGGCTAGTTAAAAAAAAAAAGTAGTATATGTATCTATGTGCCTTGCTATAAAATTAACAGGCAGAAAATTTGTGCAAAGATATGACTTTCTAAATATATGTGTATACTAACTGTAAGATATATTGTATGTGGAATAATTTTCAAAAATGTCCTAGCTTTTTCTCCCACCCATATATTACGAAGCACATGCACAGAATTAGCCCCTCTCAGGACATAAACTTGTGCACAAAAGTTTACCCAGACTATGTGTATGTAATTTTTTATTTAAGGCTATTTCTGTGTTTAACCCACTGTTATACCCAAATAAATGCCCATTAAAAATTAATCCCCGAATGCAGACAGTTTTGTTTCCGAGGTAACAGATTTTTGCAGGATCTTACGAAGAACCTGACAATGGGAACCAATCCTTGAAAAACAATAGCCAGCCAGGAAGAATTGTCCTCTCTGGGTTAGTACTGCAAATTTAACAGGTGTACAGCAATACTTGAAAGGGTCCAGAGGAGAGCAACACGAATGATTAAGGGCATGGAAAACCTTTCATACACTGAAAGATTGGAGAGGCTGGGGCTCTTCTCCCTGGAAAAGCGGAGACTCAGAGGAGACATGATAGAGACCTACAAGATCATGAAGGGCATAGAGAAAGTAGAGAGGGATAGATTCTTCAAACTTTCAAAACATATAAGAACAAGAGGGCATTTTGAAAAATTGGAAGGGGATAGAGTCAAAACAAATGCTAGGAAGTTTTTCTTTACCCAGCGTGTGGTGGACACCTGGAATGCACTTCCAGAGGACGTAATAGGACAGAGTATGGTACTGGAGTTCAAGAAAGGGTTGGACAATTTCCTGCTGAAGAAAGGGATAAAGGGGTATAGATAGGGGGCTACTGCGCAGGTCCTGGACCTGTTGGGCTGCTGCGTGAGCGGACTGCTGGGCACGATGGACCTCGGGTCTGACCCAGTGGAGGAATTGCTTATGTTCTTATGTTCTAAATGATAATAGATAAAGACCTGAATGGTTCATCCAATTTGCCCTATAAATTACATGCATTACAATTTCATGATTAAATTAAAGGGCTCCTTTTACAAAGGTGCGCTAGGGTTTTTAGCGCATGCACCTGATTAGCGCACGCTATAGTGTGTGCTAGCCGAAAAACCATCGCCTGCTCAAGAGGAGGCAGTAGTGGCTAGCTTGTGCGGCATTTTAGCACGCGCTATTCCGCGCGTTAAGGCCCTAACACATCTATGTAAAAGGAGCCCAAAGTGTCTTTTTTCTTTGTTATTTCTGGGCCATAGACCTTAGATGTCTGCTCGGTACTGTCCTTAGGATCCAACTACTGGAGTTGCCAAAGCTCACTCATGCCTATCCAAACCATCTCATCGTTTGCGGGATTCAGACTGTGAAAGTCTGTCTAGCACTGTCCTCATGTTCCAAATTGCTGGGGCTCCCATTCTAGTCTCACACACCTTCCTTAACTCCAGGACCAACAGCAATTTAAAACACCATTTCCATCCTCTCAAGGAGTACGATGAGTTCCTAGGACCACATATCTGGAACAGTCTACCAGCTTACCTGCAACGACTTCCTACACATTGCCTGTTCCCTAAACTAAATTAAAAACATATTTCTTCCCCCAGTAGACTCTACTCTGCCCCAGCCCTCTTGCAGACTGCCATCCCTTAAGCTTATCCGGCAGTGTTAATCTCACCTCTCTACAACACTGTACCACAAATGTAACCATCTTGCTGTAAGCCACAATGATTCCCTGTTGAAAATTGTGGGATATAAGAAGTTGTATAGTATTGTATCGAAGCCCTCCCAAGCCCATCTTAAACTGAATTGCCATATACGAGAAACAGATCATGCAAGTCTACTCGTTACTGGCCTTAATTCTTCAATTTATATCACTCATATTCTAATTAGAGATCCTCTGTGTTCATCCCACGCTTTTTAAATTTTGTTACCATTTTCCTTTTCACCAGCTCCCTCAGGAGGGCATTCACCATCTTCTCTGTAAAAAGGAATTTCCTAACATTACTCCTAAGTCCACCTCCCTGCAACCTCAATTTATGTCCTCTAGTTTTACCTATTTCCCTTCTCTGGAAAAGATTTGGTTCTATATTAAAAGTACCTTTCAAGTATTTAAATGTCTGTATCATATCACCCTATCCCTCCTCTTTTCTAGAGTATACATGTTCATTGTAAGTCTTTTGGCGCATAACCCATACCATTTTCATCGCCTTCCTCTGGACTGCTTCAAGTTTTCTTATATCCTTAGCCAGATATGGCCTCCAAAACTGAACACAATACTACAAGTGGGATCTCACTAACAACCTATACAGGGGCATCAACACCTCCTTTCTTCTACTTGTTACATCTCTCTCTATACAGCCTAGCATCCTTCTGGCTACAACCACCATGTCACACTATTTCATCATCTTCAGATTAGAAAGCTGCATGGGAATGGGGCAGACGGGAATCCTGCGGAATCCGTGGGGATTCTGTAAGGGTCCCCCCCTTGGTCAGTGGGGATCTAGCGGGGATGAAGGGCTCCCATGGGTGTGTTATCTCACATCCAAGCAGTGCCTCCTTCCTTCCAGACGTACTTCCTTCTTTACAAAGCCATGGGCAGCATTTCCTGCATGCTAGCTGCAGCTGACCCAGAAGTTTTCCCTGACGTTAGATCTGGTGTCAGAGAGAAGGTTTCCAGGTCAGCCTTGTGCAGAGTGTAGGAACCATTGCCTGCGGCTTTGTGAAGAAGTGCGGCAGGAAGAAGGAAGCCTACTTGGACAGCTCTGGTACACACCCGCGAGAGGGGAGCATGAACTTGGGACACAGAAGGGAGGAGGTGAATGAGCGAGCGCACACTTTGTGACAAGGAAGGGAGACAGAGGGCATGAACTTGGGACAAA
Source organism: Geotrypetes seraphini (assembly GCF_902459505.1). NCBI lineage: Eukaryota > Metazoa > Chordata > Amphibia > Gymnophiona > Dermophiidae > Geotrypetes > Geotrypetes seraphini. The sequence goes on from NC_047091.1 coordinate 104,450,483, forward strand.
GGAGGGAGGGGGAAGAAGTGTGTTGGGAAATGAGAGGGGCACAAATTTGGAACAAAGATAGGAAGGAAAGAAGGAAGGAGGGTGGGGGCATGAACAGAAGCGAGGGAGGGAGCATGTTTGGCCACAGAAGGGAAGGAGGAAGGGGGCATGAACTTGCGACACAGAAGGGAAGGAGAAAGGGAAGGGAATGAGGTGGGGAGGGAATAGCAAGGGAGAATTGCTGGGCATGGGTATGTGAGTGAGAGGGAAAGATGGTACACATGGGGAAAAGAAGAAAGAAGTATTGAGCATTGGAAGGGAGAGAATTGTTGAACATGGTGATGGGGAGAAAAGTGAGATGCATAGGGAAGAGAAAGATGAGAGAGAAATGTTGGATATGGTGATGGAGAGGGATCAGTAGGACAGATTGAAAGGGATGCAAGAGGGAGGAATGTTAGACATGGTGGCGGAGGAAATTGAGGGAGAGATGTGGAATGGTGTTGGAGAGGGGTAATAGAAGGAGAAATGTTGGGCATGGAGCTGGTGGGCAGGGGCGAAAGATCCTGCACCTGGTCCGGGAGATAAGAGAGGGAGAAATGTAGGATGTGGCGGGAGAGATGAACCCTGAATCCCTCTCGCTCTCTTTCACCCCACTCCATTTGCAGCAAGGGAGGGAATGAGAGAAAGAAAGATGATGGAGAAAAGAGAGAGAGACTGACAGACAGACAGAGAAGTTGCACATGAGAGTGGAGGAGAGAGGAAGAAATGTTGTGCAGGAGTGGGGAGGGAAAAAAGAGGGAAAATGATCCAGGATAGAAGGGAGTGAGGATGCTGTACAATGGAAGGGAGGGAAGAGAGAGAAATGCTGGACCTTGTTAGGAAGGACCAATGGACAGCAACCGCTTGAAGAAGAATTTGCAGAAGACAGGAAAGCAGGAGAGAGAAACTGGAACCAACTTGATGGAAAAATAAATCTCCAGAAAACAAAAAGGTAAAAAAAGGAATTTATTGACTGAAATAGTTAGCTTTGGGAAATGTATAAAGCAGATGCATTTCCTTTTCTGTTGAACACAATACAAAACAAAGCAAAGGGACAATGAGCAAATTTGGAATCCTTTTTAACCGAGAAGGTGCTCAGAACCAATGAATGGTAAGAAAATCGCCAAACTGGGGACAAACCCCTGTAAGTGCTTTCAAGAGTCTATCATCGCACCATCTTCAATCGGTAGAAAGGTTTAAATTGTGTCTGAATAATTATATAATTTTAAAGTGTCCATTTCTTAATGAAACTTATCTTCAATAAAAGTGCAAACATGTTGAAGAACTTAACTTGACAATAAAGGTGAGGTAGTTAGGAAGTTGTCTCACTCCAGCGGGCCTCACGCGTTTCGCCAGTGGCTTCCTCAGAGAACCCCCTCACGCTGGCTATAACAGATGAGTAAAACTCCTTCCTCACTCTTCGCCCATAATTGCTACAGGAAGTGTAGCAATTATGGGCAAAGAGTAATTGCTCTGAATAAATGTCATTCTGATTGGTTGGTATGTGAATTAATTAAGAAATATTCTTGATTACTGGGTTGTCTATATATCAGTAGCAGAAAAACAAACAAATACTACTTCAGCTTGTTCCAATCCAAAAGGAAATGAGGTGTACTGGAATTGCTCAATTCTACCACTTCAGATCCTCCACCAAGTTCTAACATTTAATATATAGAAATAAAACTAACGTAAAGTACAGTTACTTACCATATCAGGTGTTATCCAGGGACAGCAGGCAGATATTCTTAACTGATGGGTGACAGCACCGACGGAGCCCCGGTACGGACAATTTTAGAGTGATTGCACTCTAAGAACTTAGAAAGTTCTAGTTAGGCCGCACCGCGCATGTGCGAATGCCTTCCCGCCTGAAGGAGGCGCGCGGTCCCCAGTCTGGATAAGCCAGCTAAGAAGCCAACCCGGGGAGGTGGGTGGGACATAAGAATATTTGCCTGCTGTCCCTGGATAACACCTGTTACGGTAAGTAACTGTGCTTTATCCCAGGACAAGCAGGCAGCATATTCTTAACTGATGAGTGACCTCCAAGCTAACAAAAAGAGGGATGGAGGGAAGGTTGGCCATTAGGAAAATAAATTTTGTAAAACAGATTAGCCGAAGTGTCAATCCCGTCTGGAGAATGCATCCAGACAATAATGAGATGTGAAAGTATGAACTGAGGACCAAGTAGCAGCCTTGCAGATTTCCTCAATAGGAGTTGATCTGAGGAAAGCTACAGACGCTGCCATAGCTCTAACCTTATGGGCTGTGACAGAACCTTCCAGTGGCAGTCCGGTCTGAGCATAACAGAACGAGATGCAAGCAGCAAGCCAATTGGATAACGTACGTTTAGAAACAGGATGTCTCAACTTATTTGGATCAAAGGACAGAAAAAGTTGGGGAGACGATCTGTGAGGCTTAGTGCGCTCTAAATAGTAAGCCAAAGCACGCTTACAGTCCAAAGTATGCAAAGCCTGTTCTCCAGGATGAGAATGAGGTTTCGGGAAGAATACAGGCAGGACAATGGCCTGGTTAAGATGAAAGTCAGATACAATCTTAGGGAGGAACTTTGGATGTGTACGCAAAACCACCTTGTCATGGTGAAAGACTGTGAAAGATAGATCGGCAACTAGTGCATGCAATTCACTGACCCCCCTGGCAGAGGTGAGAGCAATAAGGAAGACCACTTTCCAAGTGAGAAATTTGAAATGAGCTGTAGCCAATGGTTCAAAAGGAGGCTTCATTATGGCGGAAAGAACCACATTAAGATCCCAGACCACAGGAGGGGGCTTGAGAGGTGGTTTCACATTGAAAAGTCCCCGCATGAATCTGGAAACCAAAGGATGAGCAGTAAGAGGTTTTCTGTGAACTGGCTCATGAAAAGCAGTAATGGCACTGAGGTGGACTCTGATAGAAGTAGATTTGAGACCAGAGTTAGACAAAGAAAGGAGATAATCCAACACTAATTCTACTGCTAGCGAAGTTGGATCATGATGATGCAGAAGGCACCAGGAAGAAAACCGGGTCCACTTCTGTTGATAGCATTGAAGAGTGGCCGGCTTCCTGGAAGCATCAAGAATAGAACGGACAGGCTGAGAAAGAAGTGAATAAGCTGAGGTCAGCCCGAGAGATATCAAGCTGTCAGGTGCAGAGACTGTAGGTTGGGATGTAGGAGGGACTGCTGATGCTGAGTAAGCAGAGAAGGAAACAGTGGAAGAAGTATGGGCTCCCGGGAACTGAGTTGAAGCAGAAGGGAGAACCAATGCTGCCTGGGCCACCGTGGAGCGATGAGAATCATGGTGGCTTGTTCCCTCTTGAGCTTGAACAAGGTCCGCAACATGAGAGGCAGAGGAGGAAATGCATAAAGGAATAGATTGGTCCAATCCAGGAGAAACGCATCTGCTGCCAGACGGTGAGGGGAGTAGAGTCTGGAGCAAAATTGGGGCAGTTGATGATTTTGAGGAGCTGCAAAAAGGTCCACCTGAGGAGTGCCCCATTGAGTGAAAATGAACTGGAGAGTTATGGGGTCGAGAGTCTATTGGTGAGGTTGGAAAATTCTGCTGAGATTGTCTGCTAAGGAATTCTGCTCTCCCTGGATGTAGACAGCTTTCAGGAATAAATGGCGAGCTGTTGCCCAAGACCAAATCTTTTGGGCCTCCTGACAAAACAGGCGAGAGCCTGTCCCACCCTGTTTGTTGATGTAGTACATTGCTACTTGATTGTCTGTGCAAAGTAGTAAAACTTGAGGAAAGAGGAGATGCTGAAAAGCCTTGAGGGCATAAAACATCGCTCTGAGTTCCAGGAAATTGATGTGATGTTTCTTTTCCTGGGCTGTCCAAAGACCTTGAGTTTGGAAATCGTTCACGTGAGCTCCCCAAGCATAAGGGGATGCGTCTGTGGTGATGACTAGATGATGAGGAGGCAGATGGAACAGAAGGCCTCTGGAGAGATTGTAAGATTTCAACCACCATTGCAGAGACTGACGAAGAGACTATGTCACAGATATGTGTCGCTAACAAGGATCCGTCGCCTGGGACCATTGGGTAACTAGGGTCCACTGAGGAGTGCGCAGGTGAAGACGTGCGAAGGGGATGACATGAACCGTTGAGGCCATGTGACCCAAGAGGATCATCATTTGCTTGGCAGAGATGGAAAGCTGTGGAAGCACCTGCTGACAGAGGAAGAAGAGTCTGAAGGCGGTCGGATGGAAGAAACGACCTCATGAGAACAGTGTCCAAGATCGCTCCAATGAACTGAAGTCGCTGAGTGGGGATGAGATGTTACTTGGGCAGATTGATTTCGAAACCCAGAAGTTGGAGAAATAGAATGGTCTGGTTGGTGGCATGAAGCACTTCCCGAGATGAAGGAGCCTTGATCAACCAGTCGTCCAAGTAAGGGAAGACTTGGAGATGGTGAGAGCGCAGAAAAGCAGCCACCACGATGAGACACTTGGTGAATACCCTGGGAGAGGAGGCAAGACCGAAGGGTAACACCTTATACTGGTAATGGCAGCGATTGATCATGAAGCGGAGATACTGTCTGAAGGCCAGATTGACCGGGATGTGAGTGTAGGCCTCCTTGAGATCGAGGGAGCATAGCCAGTCGCCCTGAGTGAGAAGAGGATAAAGTGTGGCCAGAGAAAGCATTTTAAACTTTTCCTTGGCCAAGCATTTGTTGAGATCTCGAAGATCTAGTATGGGTCTGAAGTCCCCGGTTTTTTGGGGGACCAGAAAATAGCGGGAGTAGAATCCCTGCCCCTTCTGATCTAGAGGAACTTCTTCTATGGCGTTCAGAAGAAGAAGGGATTGGACCTCCTGAAGAAGGAGGGAGGACTGAGGTGTGTTCAAAGCAGACTCTTTTGGAGGATTTTGGGCAGGGAGAGTCTGAAAGTTGAGAGAATAGCCGTAGCGAATGATGTTTAGAACCCACTGGTCTGAAGTAATGGTCTCCCAACGGCTGATGAAAAGAGAAAGACGGCCTCCTATGGGTTGAGGTAGAAGAGTCGATGGTAGAAGACTGGCTAGGCCCTGGAGAATGAAGTCAAAAGGGTTGAGTGGACTTCAGTTGTGCCGGAGGCTTCACTTGTTGCTGCTGTTGTGCACGAGGCTGTTGGCGTTGCTGCTGACGCTGGCATCTAGGTTGTTGAGGAGCAGATGGTAAGGGTCTAGCAGAGTAACGGCGCTGATAGGCCGATTGTTGGCAGAAGGGATGGACAGGTGGAGGCTTCTTCTTGTTCTTGAGAAGAGTGTCCCAGCAAGTCTCATGGGCCGACAATTTCTGTGTGGTGGAATCGAGAGAATCGCCAAATAACTCATCTCCGAGGCATGGAGCATTAGCAAGGCGATCTTGGTGGTTGCTATCAAGCTCCGAAACCCTAAGCCAAGCCAGACGACACATAGCCACAACCATCGCCGTAGCTCTCGAGGTGAGTTCAAAGGTGTCGTAGATTGAACGAACCATGAATTTTCTAAGCTGCAAGAGACTGGAAGAGCATTGGCAGAAAGCAAAGAGTTTTCTGTCAGGTAAGTATTTTTCAAAAGAAGCCAGTTGCTGAATGAGGTGCTTCAAATAAAAGGAAAAATGAAAGGCATAATTACCGGATCTATTGGCAAGCATAGCATTTTGGTATAAACGCTTGCCAAATTTATCCATGGCCTTCCCCTCTCTGCCAGGAGGGACCGAAGCATAGACACTAGTGCCCGCAGACTTTTTGAGAGTGGACTCGACCAATAAAAGACTCATGCGGGAGCTAAGGTTTGTCAAAGCCTGGAATTGGGATGACTTTATATAAGGAATCCAATTTTCGAGGGGCCCCAGGAATGGTCAAGGGAGTCTCAAGATTTTTATAGAAAGTCTCCCTCAAAATATCATGGAGGGGCAATTGAAGAAATTCCTTTGGAGGCTGATCAAAGTCCAAAGCGTCAAGGAATGCCTTAGATTTCTTGGATTCAGCTTCCAAAGAATTGAAAGAGACTCGCACATCTCCTTTAAAAAAAATGTTAAAGAGGAATGTTCCGGCCTAGAAGAAGGTTCTTGCAGAGAGGGGTCCTCCTCACCCGACGAAACCTCATCCTCAGAGAGCAAGGGCTCTTCAGAGTCATCCCAGAGATCAGGATCTCGTACCTGAGAAACATGACCCCGGGAGTCCGATGTCGAAGGCTCAGCGGGTCGGGTCTTGCGTACCGACTTCCCGGAACGCAAGGAGGCGGCACCTGGAGAAGTTAAAGGTTGCCGGGGTCGGGACTGATCGGACATAAGTAAGGGCTCAGTTGTTTGAACAGCCCGATGAAGACCTCTCGGCTCCGCAGATAGTACTGGCATGGAAGTCGAAGAGGCAGAATGGACCGGTACCGAAAGAGTGGAAGTCGACAATAGCTGCTGCTCCATGGTCGGTACCGGCGGCTTAGACAGAGCAGGAAGGAGTTGCTGCAATTGCTCCTTAAGTTGGACTTGAAGGACAGCCGCAATACGGTCATCCAAAGAAGGCACCAGTATCGCTTTCTTTTTCTGCGGTACCTGTGGTGCTGCTCGACGCCCAGAGGATGAGGAGGCCAAGGAGAATGCACTCACCTCCATAGGGGCGGAGCGTTTACGGGGGTGCCTCGAGGTCGGCAGGACTGGACTCTGCCACAGCGACCGGAGGACGCTCCAGGGAGGAAGGCTTCTTAGCCGGCTTACCTGGAGGGTGTGACGCCGGAGTGGTGTCACGCGGCGTCGATGAAGTGGGAGCCGGTTGAGAAGCTGCTGACGCCGGTGTCTATGCCGAAGGGTCAGTCATCTCGGCACCGAAAAGGAGTTTCTGCTGAAGCTGCCTTGTTTTTAAAGTGCGCTTCTTCAGAGTAGCACAACGGGTGCAGGTGGAAGCCCTGTGATCCGGACCCAAGCACTGCAGACACCAATTGTGCGGGTCGGTCAACGAGATGGGGCGCGCACATCGTTGGCACTTTTTGAATCCTGGCTGAGGGGGCATGAAGGTGAACACAGCCTCCGCCAAATCGAAAGCGGAGGCTTCGATGATGACAACAGGCCCCGCCGGGGCGAACCTGAGAAAAAATAAAATAAAAGAATTGTTTTTTGTTTGTTTTTTTTTGGAAGTCGTGAACTTAGGAAAAAAGAAGAACTTTTTCGAAAAAAAAATACGTGAGCAGGAAGGCAAGCGAAAAAATTTCAACGGCCGTTGAAAAACACGCATCTTCTTAGCTCCTTTGAAACTAAGAAACTGGGAACTGCGCGCCTCCGTCGGGCGGGAAGGCACTCGCACATGCGCGGTGCGGCCTAACTAGAACTTTCTAAGTTCTTAGAGTGCAATCACTCTAAAATTGTCCTTACCAGGGCTCCGTTGGTGCCGTCACCCATCAGTTAAGAATATGCTGCCTGCTTGTACTTACCGTAACAGGTGTTATCCAGGGACAGCAGGCATATATTCTCACATGTGGGTGACGTCATCTACGGAGCCCCAGCGCGGACAGCTTTTCAAGCAAACTTGATTGAAGTTTCAAGTTTGCTACACTGCACCACGCATGTGTATGCCTTCTTGCCCACTAGAGGGCGCATCCCCACCTCGTGGTCCTCAGTTCCATAACCAGCAAAGAAGCCATCCCCGGGGAGGAGGGCGGGTTGTGAGAATATATGCCTGCTGTCCCTGGATAACACCTGTTACGGTAAGTAACTGTGCTTTATCCCAGGACAAGCAGGCATGATATTCTCACATGTGGGTGACCTCCAAGCCAACCAAAAAAGGGCAGGTGGGAGGATGGCAATTTAGGAAAACAGGTTACGTAACACCGACTGGCCAAACCGGCCGTCGCTTCTGGACAAAGTGTCCAGACAGTAGTGGGAGGTGAACGTATGAACCGAAGACCAAGTGGTAGCTTTACATATGTCCTCCACAGGAGTAGACCGGAGGAAAGCAACAGAAGCTGCCATAGCCCTGACCTTATGCCCCGTGACTCGACCATGGAGCGTGAGACCAGCCTGAGCGTAGCAAAAAGAAATACAAGCAGCTAACCAGTTGGACAAGGTGCGCTTGGAAACAGGATGTCCCAATCGATTAGGATCAAAGGACAAAAACAATTGAGGAACCCTCCGATGAGACTTGGTACGTTGGAGATAAAAAGCCAACGCCCTCTTACAGTCCAGCGTGTGAAGCGCCGCCTCACCAGGATGAGAGTGGGGCTTCGGGAAGAACACCGGAAGAACAATAGACTGATTGAGGTGGAAATCAGACACAACCTTAGGTAGAAATTTCGGATGGGTGCGATGGAATACAGTAAAGGGCGGGTCCGCAACCAAAGCCTGTAGCTCACTAATCCGACGAGCAGACGTGAGCGCAAGTAAAAAGACCACCTTCCAAGTGAGAAACTTAAGAAGAGACTTGTCCATTGGCTCAAAAGGAGGTTTCATCAGCTGAGCCAAGACCACATTAAGATCCCAAACTACCGGAGGAGGTTTCAGAGGAGGGTTAATATTGACTAAACCCCTCATGAAACGAACCACCAGAGGATGAAGAGAGAGGGAACGTCCCTCCAAATGCCGATGGAAAGCAGCAATAGCACTGAGATGCACCCGGATGGAAGTTGTCTTCAGTCCAGACTCAGACAAATGCAACAAATATTCCAGAACCGAGGACACCGGAACCAAACATGGATCCAGATGGGGCGAGGTACACCAGGATGAAAATCTGGTCCACTTCTGGGAATAACAAAGCCGAGTCGAGGCCTTGCGCGAGGCTTCCAACACCTCCCTGACCGCCGAAGTCAGGGGGAAAGGAACCACGCCGTCAGATGTAGTGACTGCAGATTGGGATGCAACAGCGAACCCCGACTCTGAGACAGCAGAGAGGGAAACACAGGCAGAAGTAGAGGCTCCCTGACACTGAGTTGAAGGAGCAGGGAGAACCAGTGCTGATGAGGCCAACGAGGCGCGATGAGAATCATAGTGGCTCCGGACGACTTGAGGTGAACCAACGTCCTCAAGATCAGAGGAAAAGGAGGAAACGCATAAAGGAATCTCCCTCCCCAGTCGAGAAGGAAGGCATCTGCCTCGAGACGGTCCTGGGAGTAAATCCGTGAACAATAGAGGGGCAGTTTGTGAGTCTCCGGGGAGGCAAACAGATCCACCTGAGGCGTTCCCCAGCGGTCGAAGACCTCGCGCAGAACTCGGGAGTTTAGCGACCACTCGTGCGGCTGGAGAAGACGACTGAGTTTGTCGGCCAGACAATTCTTCTCTCCCTGAATGTAAACCGCCCGCAGGAAGATGTTCTGGGAAGTCGCCCATTCCCAAAGGTGCAAGGCCTCCTGGCACAGGGACCAGGAGCCCGTTCCCCCTTGCTTGTTTACATAATACATTGCCACTTGGTTGTCCGTCCGTACCAGGACCACCTGATTGCGCAGCAGATGACCGAACGCCCGAGCTGCCAGAAAGATGGAAGATTGGCCAGACGCTCTTGCAAATTTTGGTCCATATCCAGGGTACGGAGCCATGCCAGGCGGCGCATGGCCACCGAGAAGGCGGACACACGAGAGGTGAGCTCAAATGCGTCGTACACAGCATGGAAGAGGTAGACGCGCAGCTGGGACAAATTGGACATAAAAGCCCCAAAATCCTCTTTATGGGAATCCGGCATGACTCCATAATACCTCGGCAAGGACTTCACCATCTGTCTCAGATAAGACGAGAAGGTGAATGCGTAATTTAGGACCCTGGTCGCCATCAAAGAGTTGGAATAGAGGCGACGACCAAACTTGTCCAAGGTCCGTCCCTCCCGTCCGGGGGGAACCGCCGCAGAGACCCTGGAGGGCTGCGACTTCTTCAAAGCTGACTCGACCAGTAGGGACTGGTGGGACAGCTGTGCCTTATCAAAGCCCTTGCACGGGACAGTGCGATATTTGGACTCCATCTTAGAAGGCACCGCTGTGACTGTAAGAGGGGAGTCAAGATTCCTCAAAAAGGTCTGGTTTAGAACCTTATTAAGAGGGAGACGAGGCGTCTCTCTTGGGGAGAGGATAAATCCTGCTCCTCCAAAAACTCCTTGGTGTACTTTGATCCTGCTCCCAGGTCAAGGTCCAAAGCCCTTCCCATATCTAGAACAAATCTAGAGAATGAGGAGGGCTTCGAAGGCGGAGATGGTGATCGAGACGAGCGCCTCGCCAAGAAGGAAGGAGAAGCCTCGCGTGAGTAACGAGGTTCCCTTCCCGTGCCAGACCCCGAACCCCAAGAAGCCGCACCGAGCGATCTAGGCGGGGTCGGGGACCGCCCATGCCCCGAGGAACCCCTTCGGGAAGTCCCCGGGGTATGTGGCACCGAGGCACGCCCCTTTCGTCTTGGCGAAGAGTCCCTCGAGCACTCAACCTCAGACGAACGGAACAGCCTTGGATTGTCGAGGCGTAGTTCGGAGACCCGCAGGGTCTCCACCCCAGTCGGCGAGGAGCGACCGCGGCGTCGAGGAGAGGCCCGTTGGCGTTTGGGCTTCCTCGATCGACGCTTCGCCCAAGGCCGACCAGAGGGCGAGGAACCCCGGAAGGACCTCGACGAGGACGAAGAGAAAGAGATCCTCCGAACTCGCTGCACCTTGTCCCGAGGCCACACGCTCCGCTCAGGCTGGTCCGCCGAGGTCGAGGGCAAGGTCGGGGCCGAGGCCGAAACCCCCCCGGGCCCGAAGTCGAGGGCACCAAGACCGAGGTCACCGACGCCGGGACAGCCGAGGCCGAAGCCTGCTGAAGGTGCGTGAGGGCCCCGGACAGCTCCGAGGCGATGAGAGCCCGGAGGAAGTCCTGGAAGACGGGTACTCCCATCATAGCCGGCAGATCCGGGGCCGTCGGGTGCTCCCTCGAGGGCGACCTCGGTACCGAGTATTCCCGCGGGGCACCCGACTGCGGCGCTCGGGGCGGGGCCGAGGACGACCCACCCGCCCCCACCGAGGAACTCGAGGATGGCTTCTTCGAGGCTGAAACAGAAGAAGGAAGTGAGGACTTACCCTTCGCCGACTTCGGAGTCGAAGACACCGGCTTCGACGTCGATGGCTCCCGGGGCGAGGACGAAGGAGTCGAGGCTGAGGTCAAGGCCGGGGCCGACGTCGAGGCCTTCCCCGCCACGGGGTCCACTGCAAAGAGCTCCGCCATACGCGCCTGACGGCGGCGGAGAGCTCTCCTCTGAAAAGTGGAGCACCGGGAACAAGTGTCGGTGGGGTGCTCAGGGCCCAGACAACGCAAGCACCACCGGTGAGGATCGGTAATTGAAAGGAGCCGATCGCACCGGGTGCACTTTTTGAAGCCTGTCACAGAACAAGCGAGGTCCCGCGGCCGCGGCTACCGGGAGCCCCCGGAGCCGAACGAAAAAGACTTTTTATTTTTTTTTTTCAACGAAAACTGAAAGAAATAAAAAAAACAAAAGAGAAAAACACAGCGACCGAGTCAAAAAAGAGACACAGCCGCAGTGACAGAAGGCAAAACTAAGAGCACAATTTCCACAGGGCTTCTGGCTCCGCGGAAGAGAATGAACTGAGGACCACGAGGTGGGGATGCGCCCTCTAGTGGGCAAGAAGGCATGCACATGCGTGGTGCAGTGTAGCAAACTTGAAACTTCAATCAAGTTTGCTTGAAAAGCTGTCCGCGCTGGGGCTCCGTATATGACGTCACCCACATGTGAGAATATCATGCCTGCTTGTCCTGGGATAATGCATTTTATGATTAGCTTTCAAAGGTAACCTTTCTTCAGATACGAAATAAGCAAATGTTGACAAATATCTGTATATATAGATGAAACATGAAAGCATTCCAGTAACATTTTCACAGGAAGAGGGAGGGGTGAGAAACAGAGGGCAACCATGAATTTAAATTCTTTGTCACCTCCCTATCACCCATCCCTATCTCTCTGTCTCCCACCCAGCTAGTCCTCCCTCTTCCTGTTTCACCTCAATATACTGGTATTTATCAACATTTGCTTATTTCTGCCTCAGCACCCTGAGGATGTGAGATCAAATCCCTCATGACCCTGGGCAAGTCACTTAATCCTCCATTTGTCCAGGTACAAAATAAGTACTTGTACAAATGTAAACTGCTTTGAATGTGTAACCATAAAAAAGTGTTATACAAGTCCCATTCCCTTTCCCTAACTTGTGACCCCCCTTACTAAATAGTTCAAGTTCCTTATGCTATTACTTACCATTGCACCTCTATAGTATGCAGTTGTGATTGTTCGAAATCGTTCCTGGCCAGCTGTGTCCCTAGAATATTAAAAAAGATATTTTTAAGTTAATGTGTCATTGATTTCAGCGCACTGTAAATAAGAATTCACATTGACTGGTGAATTTCACACTCTTACTGCTGCATTACCTGCCCACAGGTGTGCAATTATGTCATTTAGTGCTCCATAATCATATGAAGTAAAAATGTGCCAAAAGAAAATATTTGGCCGCTCAGTACTTTGTGGCATGCACTGTCTTGGATTCCTCTCTCTCTCTCTGCTGGAATCAGAGGGATGAATTCTAGCTAAGAGTTATAGCCGCCTCAACATGTCAGGCAAGTAACATTTAAAAGAAAAGCTACAAATTTTACATTGAATGCCTAAGGAGGAGAGACTGGAAGCCCTGAATATGTATACCCTAGAGGAAAGGAGAGACAGGGGAGATATGATTCAGACGTTCAAATACTTAAAGGGTATTAACGTAGAACAAAATCGTAAAACCAGAGGACATAATTTGAGGTTGAGGGGTGGTAGATTCAGGGGCAATGTTAGGAAATTCTACTTTACGGAGAGGGTAGTGGATGCCTGGAATGCGCTCCCGAGAGAGGTGGTGGAGAGTAAAACTGTGACTGAGTTCAAAGAAGCGTGGGATGAACACAGAAGATTTAGAATCAGAAAATAATATTAAATATTGAACTAAGGCCAGTTACTGGGCAGACTTGCACGGTCTGTGTCTGTGTATGGCCGTTTGGTAGAGGATGGGCAGGGGAGGGCTTCAATGGCTGGGAGGGTGTAGATGGGCTGGAGTAAGTCTTAACAGAGATTTCGGCAGGTGGAACCCAAGCATAGTACCGGGTAAAGCTTTGGATTCTTGCCCAGAAATAGCTAAGAAGAAAAAAAAAAAAAATTTAAATTGAATCAGGTTGGGCAGACTGGATGGACCATTCGGGTCTTTATCAGCCGTCATCTACTTTGTTACTATGTTACTATGTTAAGGGTGTATAAGTAATGCTAACAATCCACAAGGAACATTTTGATTTATATGATACTTGAAATACAGCTCAACCAGTTTGTTCCACTATGGGGTGGTTTTCAAATGCACACATTTCAAAGTGTAAGAAACAGATGGCAGCAGGAAATGCTTAACAATTCCTAATTATTTTATCAGGGTTATACAACTCTCCAGGGCTTATGCTCACCTTAGCATTTCTATTTGTCAAGTTCTGCAAGACCTCTGGCCTTTGACTATTGACTGTGTGCTGCACAGATCACCTGGCAGCATGTGACTGGAGAATAACCACCACATATCTTCTCCTCCTTTAGTAAATAGGATAAAACTCAGATCTCTCTTCAAATAGACAGTTTAACAATAAAAGATAGATAGATCCACTAAAAATAAACTGCATCAGCCTTAATGCAGAGAGACAAAAGAAAGAAAGACCGTCAAGCTCATCCTCACTTCCCCTCCTATGCTTGGCCCTCAATTTCTCCATTTTGTTTTGTGTCCAAGCTTTTTCCTAAGCCATTCAGCAATATTTTCAATATGCTGGATAAACTACTGAAAGAGGCATAACATACAATGCTTCAACATCACACAGCACAACATCAAAAGGCTCTGGTGATAATATAGAGATTTTGTGAACTTTAATTTAAACTCCAGAATTGGGTTCTTTTTTTATCAAGGGCTGGGTTCATCTCTTTAAGGAAGCAGTCACTTCAAAATCTCATGTATGGAGATAAAAATAAAATTTATGAGGAAGCAAAGAAAGTTCAGAAGAGCGCTTTTTAAAATAAAGCAAGCAAGCAAAAAAACAAACAAAAAACAACACAGCAAAATTGTGTCTTCAAATTTGGATCTGAAGGCAGACTACTCCAGGTTACACTGAAATAGAGTGTTTTCACAGATTGAAAACACAAAAATACACACAAATGGCATTAATATACAGGATTTAATTCCCTCCAAATGCAGACATTACACTTTTTTCAAGATTTGTGGCTTTATTTTGCAATGCTTTATGTAGTGAAGCTCAGTGTTCACAACAAAAGAACCAATGGAAGTGACACATTGCTTAAGAACCAAAATCAAAATGCCGTACAAAAACAAATCTTCATGCCTAATTTTCTAATTCTTAATCATTATAAACAGTTTATTTTTTTCTAGGCGTATACCTGTAATTTGCTCAGCTGTTTATTTAAAAATAGATATGCCACATCATGAAATATTCTGAGGAATCACGAAAACCAGAAAGATGAAATTTATTCAGATCCATTTAATTTCCTATCCTGCCATACTAGTGTAGACAATTGGGGATGAGTCCTTTCCCGACCAGCAGATGGAGGTAAAGATACTGAATCATTCCAATGACATTACCACTATACGGGCTTATGTAATTACTTCTATGTGTGTGGATGTGAGCAGTTGGAGCACTTGGAGAGCCTCTACAGTTGCTGGTGGACTAGGCTGGAATCATTCCCCTGACGCAGCTCAGCGAAACGGAGGTGTGGCTGCGGGGCCAGGCAGGCTTGCACTCTTTGGATGCATGGAAAACAGCCTGGACACCGTCTGCAGCTAAGTGTTTGTTTGTTTTTTCCTGCTTACCATTGACTGTGTTTGAGACTCATATATGTGCTGCTTGCTTTACTCACATTTATTGAAGTTTTGTTATTTGGCGTGCTAGATTTTTTTTTGAGGTGGTTCCTACGAGGGCTACCATAGTGTTTCTCACTGCTGAGTGAACTGATACATTTTGGACCTTGCTTAATGGTTGTTTATAAGTGGAGTTTTTTGCCATATGAAGATGAACTGAGGCTTTTTCTCCACTTTTTTAATTTTTTCTTGTTGTTTGTGTGTTAAGTGAATGAGCGGGTCTTTGTATGAGTGCAGTGGGTGGACCTGGTAGTGTCTAGGTAGTTCCATCCTATGGTTTCCAATAGGGCATAATTCATTAGTTTTAGGAGTTTTGTATTTCCTTCCTGAGATTTTTTTTGGGTAGTTACACATATATTGGAGTAGGAGTATGCCACTAGAGATGCACCCTGAATCTTATTCAATAACAGGAAAAAGGGAGGGGGAAGGGAAAGTGGATGAACTTTCTGTGGTTACAGTAAAAACAGTTTACATACTCGTATTATATGCAGGTACTTATTTTGTACCTGAGGCAATAGAGGGTTAAATGACTTGCCCAGAGTGACAAAGAGCTGCCGTGAGAATTGAACCCAGGGACCACAACTTGCATCTTGAATGAATTCAGAGCTAGCCTCTGTTCTAGACTAGAGAGCTGCACGGGAATGGGGACGACGGGAATCCCGCGGGACCCGCGGGCATCCCGCGGGTTCCCCCTTTGGGTCACGGGGATCCCGTGGGGACGCCCCTAGGGTCGCGGGGATCCCGTGGGGACGCCCCCTAGGGTCGCGGGGATCCCGTGGGGACGCCTCCGAGGGTCGCGGGGTTCCTGCGGGGCTGGATGTACTCAGTCGCGCGGCTCTTCTCTCTACCTTCTCTGCTTGCAGCACAGAGCCGAACGGAAGTCTTCCCGACGTCAGCGCTGACGTCGGGAAGACTTCCGTTCGGCTCTGTGCTGCAAGCAGAGAAGGTAGAGAGAAGAGCCGCGCGACTGAGTCGGGAAGACTTCCGTTTGGCTCTGTGCTGCAGGCAGTGCAGGTAAGGAGGAGAGTAGCCTCGCGGTTCGAGTGGCTACCAAGGGACGGGGCGGTCCGCCCCGCCACACCCCGGTTGCAGCACAGCCGGCCAGGTCCCCTTACTTTTGTGGCACTTCCCCGACCGACCGACAACAGCCCCGGTCCGACAATCCTCCCTGCCCTGTAGCCGCGAATCTAAATTATCTTCTTACAGCAGCTGTAATAAGGTAATTTAGATTCGCAGTTAAGGGCAGGAAGGTTTGTCGGACCGGGGCTGTTGTCAGTCGATCGGGGAAGTGCCACAAAAGTAAGGGGACCTGGCCGGCTGTGCTGCACCCGGGGCGGTAGAGAAGGAGGGGGGGAGAAGGACACTGAAAGCACTTGAAGACAGAGGAGGGAGAAGGACGCTGAAAGCACATGGGGGAATACAAAGGGGTGGAGAAGGACGCTGAAAGGCCATGGGAAGGGCGGGGGGGGGGAAGGACTCTGAAAGCACTTGTGGAAGACAGAGGGGGGAGAAGGATGCTGAAAGCACATGGGGAAGACAAAGGGGTGGAGAAGGACGCTGAAAGGACATGGGGAAGATAAAGGGGTGGAGAAGGACGCTGAAAGGCCATGGGAAGGGCGGGGGGGGGAAAGGACTCTGAAAGCACTTGTGGAAGACAGAGGGGGGAGAAGGATGCTGAAAGCACATGGGGAAGACAAAGGGGTGGAGAAGGACGCTGAAAGGACATGGGGAAGACGGGGGGGGTGGAGAAGGACGCTGAAAGGCCATGGGGAAGACAGAGAGGGAGAAGGACGCTGAAAGGACATGGGGAAGCAGAGGGGGGGAGAAGGACACTGAAAGCACATGTGGAAGACAGAGGGGGGGGAGAAGGACGCTGACAGGACATGGGGAGAGAAGGACGCTGAAAGGAAATGGGGAAGAGAGAGTAGGGAGAAGACGCTGGCAGGGAAGAAGACAGATGCCAGACTATGGGGGGAGCGGAGAGAAGAAGATGGGTGCCAGACCAATTTGGAAGGGGGAAGAAAGGGAGAGGCACAGTAACAGAGCAAATGGAAGATGCAGAAGGAAGAGAGACAGTGGATGGAAGGAATTGAATGAGAACATGAGGAAAGCAGAAACCAGGCAACAAAGGTAGGAAAAGAATTATATTTCTTTTTTTTTATTTTGCTTCAGGATAAAGTAGTATATTAGTTGTGTTGATAAAAATTTATAAACATTAGAGGCTCTGGTAGAAACCCATTTGCAAAGTATGTATTCTTCCCAATTAATATTTTCAAATTAATAAAGTCTTTTTGCTTATTTGTAAATGGTTTCTACCAGAGCCTTTAATTCAGTAGCATAATTAAATGAAATAACTATTTCTGAAGTTTATATGGACGGGCGGGGACGGAGGGGATTCCGGGTGGGGACGGAGGGGATTCCTCGCGGGGACGGGTGGGGATGGAGGGATTCCTCACGGGGACGGGTGGGGACGGGTGGGATTCCTCACGGGGACGGGTGGGGACGGGTGGGATTTCTGTCCCCGCGCAACTCTCTATTCTAGACCCCAGCCAAGCTTAACAGGGAGGACAGTTTATGCTCTACACACCACTGCTTGATTGTCTGCCAAGGAAATAAACTGCCTGTAAGCAAGCTCCGAGTAGAAATGGCCAACTCAGCAGCTCCAGGGCCAGGAGGGACCTGGGTCCTCCATCACAACTGACCCCTGGACAGGAGAAGCAAGGACCTGCAAATAAAGTTTGCATGCAAGGGGTGTTATGGCCAGTCTGGTGCCACTAAGATCAGGTGGAACAGATGGTTGGCTGCCTTCTGAAGGACCCTGTCAATTAGAGGCCAGGGAGGCAACACAGTGCAAATTTGGATCCGCCAGGAGCACTCTAAGGTTCTGGCAGAAACTGAAGATGTTGGATTCAGTCGAGTTCTACTAGGCAGTCCTCTTTCTTTTCTGGGAGAAAGTCTATGACTCCCAAGGTGGGGTGGGTGGTGGGGGAGGAGGCTCCTCATCAGAAAGTCCTTCAATTGCCTTTTCCTTGGAGTTCCACATAAGGTCCAGTCCCTCCTTGCGGGAGGATGAAGGCAGCAGTGGGACTCCATCTGTAGATAACTTCACTGGGCTGTGGGGCTCTAAAACGGGTATCTCAACCCTGGGAAAGGGGGGAGCACACCTGCCAAGCTCTCCCTCCATCACCTTGCTGATACAATCAAAGCGATTATTTTGGGCCTCGGGTATCTGGGGGTCTCCTTTGGGGGCCTCCTGAAGTGAGCATCTCTGCTCTGTGGAGGAGATGCCAAGTCTGATCCAGGCAATGTTTTTTTACCGCTCCCACTGGGTGGTAAAAGGCCTTGCTCCCATTCCCGTGGTAAACTGGCAACAAGTTCCCCTGTTCCTGCAGATTTTTTCCAGTTTACTGTGGGAACCCGTCCCCATGACATTCTCTACTTCCAGGCTCTACAGTTAAAATAGGGGAAGGGGTCGGGGTGAGGAGAAAAGCACCCGTCATGGCTACAAGGATCTCAACCACTACACCTTGCCAAGCCAGGGCCATGGAGACAAATATACAGTGAAACATGGCCCTAATCCCAAGACTCAACCTCCCCACACACAGGTTGTGGACTGTGCCTTGGGATTCAGGCCTGCCTACATCAACCCACCACACCAGCCCCACCTATGGAGGTAGAGAAATATTGCTTTACACCAGACCTTATATTGGTGTTGTCACTGGAACGATCTCTACTTCCATCTGCTGGTCAGGAAAGGATACAACCCAGATGGTCTGGACTGGTATGGCAGGATGAAAATAAATAATTATACAAACACCATGTAAATAAACACATTAATAGCACATCGTATACATAAAAAAACCTAGAGCTAAATTTGCCTACTACATAAAAACAGAATGTCCAGCATAACACAATAACATGAACTCATGCCAAAAAAAATGAAGCTTGCTTAAACAATGAGTTGATCTGCTAAACGCAACATGGATTATGCTCATTCTGCAAATACTAACCTATCAAGACAAAGTTAGACAAGTTCCTGCTGAACAGGAACGTACACAGGTAGGGCTGGTCTCAGTTAGGGCACTGGTCTTTGACATAGGGGCCGCCGCGGGAGCGGACTGCTGGGCATGATGGACCACTGGTTTGACCCAGCAGCGGCAATTCTTATGTTCTTATTGTATTATTAAATAAAGCATGAATAAAAATAAATGACAAAAAGAGACAGAATGCTCGCATTCTATAAAATATGCTTAGGTGATAGATAATGTCATGTTGATGACCAGCAGAGGGCACATGCCCACTAGAGCTACATCCCAGCACATAGAAACAGTAGGTCAGAACAGGACAGAGGAGAAAATGGTGCAATCTGTAGGGTAGGACGGTAGCAAGGTAGGTGGGCTGTGCACCCTTAGGGCACTGCTTAACCTAATCCTTAGGGCACACCCAACTAGTTGCATTTTCAGGATTTCTAATGAATATGCATGAGGGGTTTGCATACCAAGGAGGCAGTGTACAAAACTCTCTCCCATGTCTATTCATTGTTGATATCCTGAAAACTACCTGACTGGTTGGGTTTTCCCCAAGGACTGGGTTGACAAGAAATGCCCTAGAGCAGTGTTCTTCAACCTTTTTACACCTAGGGACCGGCAGAAATAAAATAATTATTTTATGGACCGGCATCGGTCCATGGACCGGCAGTTGAAGAACACTGGGCTAAGTTGTGGGCCAGACCCCACTCATCTCCACTCCAGGCTCCGCCCCCCATAATAGTACTAATTGTAACACTATTTTTTCCATTCATTCTTCACAGATACACAATAGAATCTTATTAACAACACATAATGGTTAACCACAAAATTAAACTACACACTGACAGCAGATGTAAATTCTCAAAATTAACATAATTCAATCACTAAATTCAAAAATAAAATCATTCCCTCCTACCTTTGTTGTCTCCCTCCCTCCATGCTATGCCTTACCTTCTGGCTTGCTCCCGCCTGGCCATTTTATGCTGCCCCGGTGTTATCTTCAGGCCGGCTCCTCTTCCTCACAAATGCAGGCACAAATCTGCGGACAGAGGCTCCTTACGTGTCCCACGCCTCATCTGGAAGCCTTCCCTCTGACATTGCAACATCAGAGAGAAGGCTTCTGGTTCAGGTGCAGGACGCGCGTAAGAGCCATTGCCCATGGCTTTGTACACTGAATCAGTAAGGAAGAGGGAGCTGGCTCGAAGATAACACCGCATCGATCGCACCGTGGACCGGCAGCTGAAGAACACTGTTTTGGGCCTGAAGCACGTGCTGGCCCTATGAACCGGCAGGAAATTTCCGTGGACCGGAACACAACATTCCCACTGCAGATTTAAGAGGAAGAGGGAAAACCATGCTAGGGCAGGCAGTTGAGTAAGCAAAAGGGTGGAAGGAAGGAAATGTGAGTCCTCTGTTCAGTCTTCAGTGTCAGCTACTATGATGTGATTTACTTACATTCTTGAATTAGGCAGTTTTAAACACATTGTTAAAAAAAATGCTATGCAAGTAGCATAATGGCATGGGAGGTTAATAATAATAACAATAATAATAATTTATTTCTTGTATACCGCCCTGCCAGTAGTTCTAGGCAGTTCACAACAGTGAAATTAAAAAAAAACATTTAAATTAATAAATACAATCACATACTCACTACTAATGAGCAAATTAATACATCATGGTTAAAATACAATTTCAGACACACAGCTATTAATATCTCAGTTAAATATAACCTAATTAGAGGAAAAAGTAACAAGCACAGCCTAATAAAAATATCTTTGTAAACTTATAATAAAAAAATCAACATTCTTGTTTATCAAATAAATGAGTTTTTAATAATTTCCTAAATATAGGGTTAGAGTGAGGCTGAGCAATCAACGAGCTTATCCAGGAATTCACTTTCCCTGCCTGATATTCTATAGTTCTGTCAAAGAATGTTTTATAACGATATGCTCTTGGGATAAGGAAGATAAACATATCCAAATTTCTGGTATTTTTTTTTTTTTTTAATTAAACAGTTTCAGATATGGTACCAGATAAGAGAGTAATAGTCCAAAAAGAGCCTTGTAACAAAACATACCCAAATTTAAAAAACACTGTGGCCCCAAATGGCAGTCAATGTAGTCTAGCATAATAAGGACTTACATGATCATATTTTTAAGACCAAAAGCAAACGAACCACAGTATTCTGAACCAATCGGAGTCTTAATAAGATCTTTTTGGGTAATTCTAGATATTACAATAATCTAGGGTAGACAATACTGTAAACTGGACCAGTAACCGAAAGGATTCCATGTCAAAATACTTCTTAATATTCCTCAGTTTCCACTATAGTGCATACCTTTTTTTGATTAAAAGATCTGTGACTTCAAGGTCACAAGAACCTCTCTCTCACTCATTCCTCCCCTCCGACGACTAATTACTGCTCCTTATATGTGTACTGTACTGATTGTATTTGTATTGTAATGATCACATTTGTACCCTAACCACCTAAATAATGTTTTTGTTAACTGCATCGAACCTCACGGTATATCACAGTGTACAAATACAATTTTATATGTTATGTTCACATCCAGCTTGTTCCTTTACTTTCACTTAGACCCTCAAATATCATCTCCTGATAGATTCTAGTATTCACTAAACTTCAATTAAATGACACTGACCATTTTCTGCTTCCCTCACTCTAATGCAATGCCTTCTGAACTGAGACTAGTACGCTTTTACCCTAAAATCAAAATATAAGTCAAAAACTGGCTTTTACATTGACTTTCATAGCTAGATTCAATAAGTGGCACTCAAAAATTGGAACAAAAAAAGAAAATAAAAGATCCAACACTCAATGCCGTTTCATAATGGGCATTCAGGTAAAGGCCCATTATAGAATAGTACAGAGTACCAATTTCCGCACCTAAATTTTAGCACTAGAATTTATGCCTGCTGAACCAGGTATATTTTTCAGCATACAATTTGAACACGCATCCTCAGTACTCTATAAGAGTGTTTCTCAACACACGGTACACGAGGGTACGTGGACCGCCTGTTGGGGGTACACGGCCTGGTCACTGCCAGGGATCCCTTCCTGCCTCCCATCCCTGCCTGCCCCCCACTGAAGCCGCCGGGGTTCCTTCCCTGCCTCCTTGTCTGCCCGCCGCACCACCCCCACTCCCAAAGCCGACCCTGCCACCAAGCCGATCCCCCCCAGCAGCAACTCTGTGCACGGACGGGCCACGCTGTATGCGGCCGGCCCACAAGCCTTCCCTCCCCCCCCCACGTTAATTCTGACATCAGAGAAAAGGTTCTGGGCCAGTGTCAGAATTGACGTCAGGGGGAAGGCTTGTGAGCTGGCCGCGTGCAGCGTATGAGTTGCTGTACGTGCCGTCGTGGCCCTTCCCTGTGCGGAATTGATGCTGGGGGAGGGGGAATGGAGCATATCAACTCTGGCTTGGTGTCAGGTCAGCTTTGGGGGTGGTGCAGTGGGCAGGCAGACAGGGAGTCATCCCCAGGGGCGGCAGCTTCAGCTTGAGGCAAGCAGGGATCCCCGGTGGTGCCTGCGGCTTCTGTGGACTGGTTGGCTTTGGGGGAGGAGGGTGTACGAACTCGACACATGGGGGCACTAATTTTGAACATAGGAGGGAGGGAATAGGAAAGTAGAATTGATGGGCATGAGTGTGTGAGAAAGAGATTGTGCACATAAGGAAAGGAAGTAAGAAAAATTGGGCACAGAGAGAAATCAGTGAGGTAGAGATGCATGGGGAATAGAAGGAAGAGAGGGAGAAATGTTAGATGTGGCAGCAGAGGGGGTGGGAGAGTTGCCTGGATCTCTCAAAACATATATATAACAAATATAACATAGTAGATGACGGCAGATAAAGACCCGAATTGTCCATCCAGTCTGCCCAACCTGATTCAATTTAAATTTTTAAATTTTTCTTCTTAGCTATTTTATCTTAGCAATAGGGGTGGAGGAGAGAGAGAGAGAGAGAGAGAAGTTGTGGAAGGGAATGGGGTATGGAGGAAAGGAAGCGGGTGGGAGGCAGAAATAAATAAATATTGGAAATGCAACCAGAGACTCATGAAATCACCAGACAACAAAGGTAGAAAAAATAATTTTATTTTCAATTTAGTGATCAAAATTTGTCAGTTTTGAGAATTTATATCTGCCCCCCACTGAAGCCGCCGCTCTATATTTGTCTATTTTTCTATAGTTGTTACTGATCTGCTTTGATCTCTTTGAAAAAAAAAACCCCCATGAATATAAATGATAATTAACATTTTCTGTGAGTACAGTGTGCTTTGTGTTTTTTTCTTATTCTTTATTTATACTTTTATAAATAAAAAACAAGAAAAAACTGCAGATAAATATGTTTAAGATGAAGACTGTGTTTATTGTACCAAATATTAAATGCGGTCACTAATATCACCTTTTAACAAACCAAAGGACCCTACATGGTCCGTGTTTCGGAGAACATGCCTTCTTTAGGGGTCCATGGTTGATAAGGTTTAGGACAAACCGCAATTAAAATGGTAATTATCATATTTTTCGCTCCATAAGATGCACTTTTTTCCACCCAAAAGTGGGTGGAAATCTCGGTGCGTTTTATGAAGTGAAGGTACAAATTTTGTTACCCTCCCCCCTGTACCATTGTAAAACCCGCTCGCCGCCGCCGCACCTCTTTTTTAAACCCACCCACCTGCTGCCGCACCTCCTTTTTAAACTCATCCGCTGCCACCGCACTTACTTTTTAAACCTGACCGCCCCTTGTCGCACAACTTTTTTTTTTTTTAACCCCCTCCCCCTTTTAAACCCCACTGGTCCGTCCGTCCACCCGGGTCCTTCTACCCGCCTTCCCTGGTCCGTCCGCCTACCGTCGCTGTTGCTCCTGTTTACCTGGTGGTCCAGTGTGCGGCCGGCTCATTTCCTCAGCGGCAAAACAAATCAGCAGCGTGGCCGTCAGAAGCAAGCTTTACGCTCTCCTGCTCGGCCCCACGCTACTCTCCGAATGGCTCTCGCGAGAACCTACGGCAGCCATTTGGTAAGCAGCGCGGGGCCGTGCAGGAGAGCGTAAAGCTTGCTCCTGACAGCCGCGCTGCTGATTTGTTTCACCGCTGTAAGGAGCCCGGAAGAGTGAAGGCTGCTGTGGCAGGCAGAGAGGGAGCGAAGATGGCTGGAGCTTTAGGAAAAATTTTAAAAGGTACGGGGGGCTGGCCGGCTGGCCTGGAGCTGGCTTGGGGCTGGCTGGCTGGTCTGGAGCTAGCTTGGGGCTGCCTACCATTAAATGTGCCCACCACTAGATGTGTCCTGTACCGTCCCGGCCTACCACTAGACCACCAGAGGAGGGACAGAGTACAGGGCACACCATTTGGTTCAGAATTTTTTTTTCTTGGTTTTTCCTCCTCTAGAGGTGGGTGCGTCTTATGGTCAGGTGCATCTTATGGAGCGAAAAATACTGTAACTAACGCCTGTGTATGCACAAAGGACACAAGCTGAAGGTTTAGCGTAAAAATGGCTACTGGAATCCATTTTTGCGCTATACCGTTGGCTTGTGTCCATTGTGCATACACAGGCATTAGTTAATTACCATTTTAATTGCGGTTTGTACTAAACCTTATCAACTATGCACCCCTGAAGAAGGCATGTTCTCCGAAACACGGACCGTGTCGGGACCCTTGGTTTGTTAAAAGGTGATATTAGTGACCGCATTTAGGGCTCCTTTTACGAAGTCGCATTAGTGGCTTTATCGCACGCAGGGTTTATCGCAGGGCTCGGTCCTGGGCCCGATTCTATTTAACTTATTCATAAGAGATATGACGCAAGGACTTAGAGGAAGGGTATCACTGTTCGCTGACGACGCCAAACTTTGCAACATAGTAGGCAAAAGCTTATTACCTGATAATTTGACACACGACCTACTGTTGCTGGAACAATGGTCAACTACTTGGCAGCTAGGCTTCAATGCTAAAAAATGCAAGATAATGCACCTGGGTAAGAGAAACCCGCGTAGAACTTATGTACTAAATGGTGAGACCTTGGTTAGGACCATGGCGGAACGCGACCTAAGGGTGATCATTAGTGAGGACATGAAGGTTGCCAATCAAGTGGAGAAGGCTTCCTCCAGGGCAAGACAAATGATGGGGTGTATCCGCAGAGGTTTCGTCAGCAGGAGACCTGAAGTTATGATGCCGTTGTACAGAGCCATGGTGAGGCCTCACTTGGAGTACTGTGTTCAGTTTTGGAGACCACACTACCGAAAGGACGTGCTGAGGATCAAGTCAGTTCAGCGAACGGCCACCAGGATGGTCTTGGGGCTCAAGGATCTCACGTATGAAGAAAGATTTAAAAAATTGCGGCTGTACTCACTTGAGGAAAGAAGAGAACGGGGAGATATGATCGAAACATATAAGTACATCACGGGACGCATCGAGTCAGAAGATGATATCTTCTGGCTCATGGGACCCTCGACCACCAGAGGGCATCCGCTGAAAATCAGGGGAGGGAAGTTTCATGGCGACTCCAGGAAGTACTTCTTCACTGAAAGAGTAGTGGATCATTGGAACAGACTCCCACTCCAGGTGATAAAGGCCAGAAGCGTGACGGATTTTAAGAGAAAATGGGATACTCACGTGGGATCTTTAAGGGAGTAAATTCAGGGGAGGGGATACTTGGAATGGGCAGACTTGGTGGGCTATAGCCCTTTTCTGCTGCTTGTTTCTATGTTTCTAACTTTTTAGCGCGTACTAACCCCAGCGCTAGCCGAAAAACTACCGCCTGCTCAAGAGGAGGCAGTAGTGGCTAGCGCAGCTGGCAAATTAGCGCGCACTATTACGCACATTAAACCACTAACGCGGCTTCGTAAAAGGAGCCCTTAATATTTGGTACAATAAACACAGCCTGCACCTTGTACATATTTGTCTGCAGTTATTTCTTGTTTTTTTGCTTGTTGTTCTTGTACTGCAGACTTTGTTGGATTCTGTTGTTGTTTTACTTTTATAAATATACATAAACCTATATATATATATATATATATATATATATATATATATATATATATATATATAAGGAACAAGACAGATATAACATATAAAAGAAAAAGAAAATGAAAAATCAAATGACCTATCGGGCCAAATAGCATTCCAAATAGTATTACAATCTCTCTAATAAAGCCCACATTATAGGAGAAAAAATTATTTGCTGTGCAGGAGTCAAGATTTGGAACTCTCTGGTATGACAGATACAGAATTGTTGCAAGAGAGGTATGTTTAGAAAATTACTTAAATCCCAGTTATTTGTTGATGCTTTCTTTTAGTCATACTTTTTTGGGGGTAAACCTGATGAATTGTTTATGATCCACATTTTCAATATTAATCTGTATTCATGACATGTTATTAACTTTTATCTGTTTTTAAGTTCTGTTTTTATGCAAAGTTATATTAGTATCTTTTAGCTATGAATTTTAAGACTTCTTTGTATGTTTATTTTACTGTGTTTTAAGATTATACATATCTTGTTAACTGTTTAGTTGTAAACGGTATAGAAATTTTTAAAATAAATAAATAAAAATTCACATTATCATGGGATCTGATATTAACAGGAAATAAAGAATAAAAATTTTGGAAACCTCAGAAGATGAAACTATTTCACATTCTACACTTCTGGTGACATTTGTCTTTCAACAAGACAAAGAGGCACTTCTTAGGCTGTTTTTTAGGCTTAAAGAAGTGACCTTTATGGACTCTAAGATCTCCATGTTCCTAGACGTTTCAAAATTAACTCAATCCAGAAGGAAAAGGTTCCTGGAAATAAGACAATCTGTACTTTTCTTTGGGGGCTAAATTCCAGCTTAGATACCCTTGTAAATGTTTGATCTATTTTGATCAACATTCATATATTTTTTTGATCCCCCGCAGTTATGATTTTTTCTTGAGGCAAAAGGAGTAATACTTTCCAGAGCTTCCACAGTGAAATAAAGTCCAAGTAATATAGAAGAAGTAACACTAAATTAATGATTTTTATGTTCATAGGACTTATTGAATCAGATGAAGCCTCAGTTTTAGAAGCCTTCTTAAAAACTGGAAGATAATAAATCTTGTGTAAAGGAGGAAAACCAGTCTCTGAGTATTTAAGTGAGTCCTTAAAAAATTTATAAAATAGATCTTTAGGAAACATTGCTAGTGTTTTTGGAAAGTTGAATATTCTCAGATTCAACATTTTAGTATACCGTATTTTTCCCTCCATAAGCCGCACCCTAGATTTAGGGCTCCTTTTACTAAGCTGCGTTAGCGTTTTTAGCGCACGCAGCAGATTAGTGCATGCTAACCCGACACTACGCAGCTACAACTAACGCTACAACTAACTCCCTGAGTACCCTGAGTACAATTATTATTGAGGCTCTTATTCTCTCATATTTTGAAGTGAGTCATAAAAGTTTGGTAGATGGTGTTAGCATCTAGCATGCGCGCTATTCCGCGCGTTAATGCTCTAACGCAGCTTAGTAAAAGGAGTCCTTAGAGGAGGAAAACAAGAAAAAAAAATTCTAAACTAAATTCTCGTTGCAGGCTCTGCATTCTGTCCCCCCTCCCTGCCAGGCTCTGTACCCTGCCCCCCACCCTCTGGTGGTCTAGTGGTAGGCCAGGGCAAGGCACAGAGCGGGCAGGCCTAGTGGCAGGCAAGCAGGCAGACCCCACACCCCCCAGTACCTTAAATCATCCCCCTCCCATGTACCTTAAATCATCCCCCCAGTACCTTAAATCATCCCCCCATACCACATACCCCCCAGAACCTTTAAATTCCATCCCAGCCCCCATCATCATTTTTACATGCCCCCAGCACATTTAAATTCATTCCCAACCCCCCAGCACCTTTAAATTCTGACCCAGCACACCCCCAATCAATCATCATTTTTACATACCCCCAGCACCATTAAATAAAAATCCTGGCCCCCCAGCACCATTAAATTCTGTCCCAGCCCCCCCCCCCTGCGGTACCTTTAAATGTTGGAGGTCAGTGGACAACTGCCTGCTGCTTGTCGGGGCCCGCGGTGTACAAGCACGCTAATGCCTGGGCCCAGATACTTCCTTAATTGGGCCGGTCGCTGGTGCTTTGCAGGGCTGCTGCCTGCCGATTACTGGCACATCAGCCAGTGGCGCACAAACGCGTTGCTGTGTGGGCAGGCGCCACTTCTGAATGGCTGCCTCAGTACAAGAAACCCTGCCGGAGATACTGGTATCGAATGACCAAACAGCAATTCCAAATAATGGACCACCCTCCGCCAAAAAGCCATAACCACCGGGCAACTCCAAAAAGCATGGAAAAAGGACTTGGCAGCCAAAGTACATTTTTCACATTGGGGAGAATCCACACAACCCACCCTAAATAATTGAACCCGCGTAAAATAAGCTTGGGTAATAACTCGAAACTGACACTCTCGTAATTCAGCGGAGCTCGAAAGAGTAGGAATACGGCAGATGTATCTACCAATGTCCAAATGCCGAGGGCAGAGCCCCAACTTGGGTGCCCAGGTGGCATATAAAGACTCCCAAGATCTAACAGGAGGAAGCTGATAAAGGGCTCTATGCAATAGCTCTATGCAATGGCTCTATGCCACGATTAAGTATAGCGGCCGCGCCTACTTACAATGTAAGCCAGCATTTGTCTCCCGCTCTACTAGGGAGACACGTAGAGCCACCTAGGTTCGCCTAAGGCTACCGTCTAGCCTTAGGCGTGCCTCCCTAGGCTCCCGGAGGCCTGCCTGGGGGAGCAATTTTTTTTAAACATGTGCCCCGATTGGCTGATTAGACTGCTGTAGGATGCCTTCAGCTGCCTACAATCGGGAAACAGTTTACAGAATCCAGGACATATAGTCTTATCTTTCTATTTTTCTCTTTTATTTTATTTGTTTTCTATGCCGTTGTCCCCGAAGAGCTCAGAACGGCTTACAAGTTAAACTTACATTTTTATTTTTATTCAATTTTATAACTTTACAAGAAAGTACATCTTGCTTAGGAAAATACAGCAGGAATAAATGTTCAATTATTCAACATCACATTTTACAAGAAATAAAAAAATAAAAAGGCAATATAGATATGCTTTCTTAGACTACAAAAAACTGTTGAGGGGGGCTAAGCAGGTAAATATGAAGTTAATAAATCATGTTGAAAAAAAAAAAAAGTACTATGAAAGGCGATAACATAACATTCTGCATTCTAATTCAAACTATCACCTATACAGCAGCAGCTATTTTCTTCAGCTCCAGAAAAGATCTTAACTGCTCTGGTTGAAAGAATACGTACTTAGCTTGAGCATATTTAACCAATACATTTACACGGATATGCGAGCAAAAAGGATGCCCCCAAAGCCCTAGTGTCCTGTCGCATAGCTAGGAAAAGTTTCCTCCTTTCCTGGGTAACCTTAGTTATATCCAGGAATACCCATATCTTTTTTCCATAAAACAGTTCTTTAGAAACATGAAAGTAAAGTTTCATGAAGGAATCAATGTCCTGTTGGAAAATGAAAGAAGCCAAAAGTGTCATTCTTGGAGTCTTATCTATAATATATTCCTCTAAGATGGCTGAAATATTATTTAGGTCCAATTGTGGAGTCTGTTCTCCGGCCCCCATTGTATTCCGGTTTTTAGGTGAACAAGGCAAATAATGAACTTTATTTAAAGGAGGTATATTATCCGAGGTATACTTTAAGATTTCCACTAAATATTTCTTGAACATATCATAGGCTAATATCCCGGGTACTTTGGGGAAATTCAAAATCCTAGCATTCAGCCTTCGATTAAAGTTTTCTATATTGTCAAGTTTACGATGTAGAGTCGTTAAATCTTTAATTGCAGTATTTTTAAAATCCACTAGGGATTTCACTTTCGTTTTAACTTCTGTGAAGATTTTTTTTGCTTCAGTATTTGAATGCTCCAGGGCCTTGGTCAAATCGTCCATTATACTAGTCAAGATTTTTACCTCTGTAGAATCAATGTCCTGTTGGAAAATGAAAGAAGCCAAAAGTGTCATTCTTGGAGTCTTATCTATAATATATTCCTCTAAGATGGCTGAAATATTATTTAGGTCCAATTGTGGAGTCTGTTCTCCGGCCCCCATTGTATTCCGGTTTTTAGGTGAACAAGGCAAATAATGAACTTTATTTAAAGGAGGTATATTATCCGAGGTATACTTTAAGATTTCCACTAAATATTTCTTGAACATATCATAGGCTAATATCCCGGGTACTTTGGGGAAATTCAAAATCCTAGCATTCAGCCTTCGATTAAAGTTTTCTATATTGTCAAGTTTACGATGTAGAGTCGTTAAATCTTTAATTGCAGTATTTTTAAAATCCACTAGGGATTTCACTTTCGTTTTAACTTCTGTGAAGATTTTTTTTGCTTCAGTATTTGAATGCTCCAGGGCCTTGGTCAAATCGTCCATTATACTAGTCAAGATTTTTACCTCTGTAGAAGTCTTCGGCAACACTTTCTGTTCTTACTGCCAAAGCAGCAGAGTCGGCCAGGCAGGGAGGAGGTTCAGTGAAGGGATGCGAAAGTGAGATCTTGTTTTTATGTGGGCTGGAGCCTTCTCTACTCTCCCCCACCGCCGGAGTAACTTCGCCTCACTGGATGCAGATTCCAGGTAACAACTGCTCAATCGTCTGCTGACTGAGCTGGAGGCATCGGCGTCGAGGAAGCTGGCGCTTTAATGCTCCCTTTCCTCTTGTGGGGCATTTTTTTTTTTTTTTTTGCGATCTCAACGTCTGATCGACGCCGCCATCTTGCCCCCCCCCCCATCAGTCTAAACTTACATATTATATAATCGATAGGTTACAATTTGACATAATTACAGAACAAAACTAAGGATCTACTGCGTTTTTCCAAAAATAAAACAGTAGCTTATATTAATTTTGGGTCCAAAAAACACACTAGGGCTTATTTTCAGGGGATGTCTTATTTTATTCCCTCTCCTCCACCCCAATCCTCTTTCCTTTCTCTCCCCCACATGTGCAGCATCTTTCCTCTCCTCTCACCCATCCCCTTGTGACTTCCCTCTGCAGCATCTTTCTATCTCTCCCTCCCACCAGCAGAACCCTTAAGCAACATCTTTCTATCCCTCCCACCCTCACCCTTGCACAGAATCTTTCTATCCCTGCCTCCCTCACATTCCCCCATGCAGCAGAACCACACCGACCCTCCCACAGCAGAACCACATCAACCCTCCTACAGCAGAACCAACATACCTCCCGCCAAACAGCAGCTTTGCAGCCTTCTCCTGCTGGGACCTTCCCTGTGCCACGTCACCGACGACATCATCAGTGATGTGGCAGAGGGTAGGACCCGGCAGGAGAAGACCATGAAGCAGCCTATTTAAAATGCTGCCAACGCTGCTGTTTGGAGGGAGGTATGTTGGTCTTGTGGTGGAAAGGTCGACAAGGTTCAGATGGGAGGGAGAGATGTAAAGATGCTGCACAGGGGGATAGGTGGGGGGAAGAACGGGGACATTTGGAAGGGACTTCAGGGATAATCTAACTGGGGCTTATTTTTAGGGTAGGGCTTATATTAAGACCTACCCCGAAAATCGTGCTATGGCTTATTTTTGGGGTAGGTTTTATTTTCAGGGAAACACGATAGTACAAACAATTAGATTTCCAGGTTACAATTTGCATAGTTATGCTTGGCAGTGCATCTTTTTTCAATACAAGTTTTTAACCAATGCGACATGTTGAGTTCTAATACCAATATTTACTTCTTTTTTTACTCTGGGGGTTTTTTGGTTTTTATTGTATACTACTTTGATATTTGTAAGTTATATGCTATATCAAGTCAAAAGCAAATTTGAGCTGCCAGGATTCACAAATTGTACATGCTGCTCAATATGAATTCTTGTCAGTCCTGTTAACGAGGAAAACAATTTATAATGCTTACAGTCGACAGCTTTTAAAATTAGGGTGGCTAGCATTTAAAGGTTAATCATCAAGCATTGCTCATTTATCTGTCCATGAAGTACTTGACTAGTGAATACGATAAAGGCAAGCATTAGTGTGACAGACACTTTAGAATTACTGTATATGGTATCTTCATCAGCATAGCACTAACAAGCTCTCGGTTCACCCTCTCTACCTTCCTCACTTTTTCCAGGAATACAAAAGACAAACAAGATGCTTCTTTCCTAGCAGACTAAAGGATGTGATGATAGGGAGAGAAAGCACTGGACTGGTCAATAAATAAAGTTTTGCATCCAAAGCACACAGTGGTAACAGAGATTTTACTTTTCCTTAGATTAAAAAATGGCTTTAAAAACAAACTCATAGGATGGAGAACTTCTTCCAAGAACTCTTTGACAAGGATGATCCACCAATGTGAAGAAAATCTAAATATTTTTTTCATGACCACAGAATCTGCAGAAGCATATCTATGCACGAAATGTATGGCTCTCTCTTTTAAAGAAATAGTCTAGCACATTTCATCAACAGTAGCCATTGGAATACACCACTATGCCCATGAAATATATCTTTGCTTACTGTGTTAATTTGCAAAGTGTTTTCCTGCTTGTGCAATGCCAACCGAGTTCTATCCAAGAAAGTATAGTCCAGAATTTTTGGTAAGGACTGAGGGGGGGGGGGGCGGAAAGAAGTCAATAAACCACTAGAGAGATCTGGCACATGGCACATGCTACACTGCAAGTCAGTAATGTTTAAGTTAGTTGTTTTTCGATGGATAGATTGGATAGGCCAGGCCATGTGGTCTTTTTCTGACTTCACTCCTTAGGTTTCTATTTTTCCTTTCTATATCTTACTCCTAAAGGATCATGTATCTCACCAGCATTTCCCAATTTTTCTCACATTCTCGCCTGTACCTAAGGCCAAGAATGCTCTGTCCAACAGAATATAAGGTTAGATAGCACCCTGCAGCCAATCTTTGAGGTGGCTTCAATATATTCCAGATCTTCAGTATATAATCTATGCACGATTGAGTATTCCCAGAGGAAAATTTGAAACCAACAGTAATCCTCAGAGACTTCTAGAGTTAGTTCACTAGAACACCTGAATAAAGAGGGGTTTTTTTCTCTCTCAAGCTTGTACGTAAGTGGTTCCTTTTTTCCCCCTCTTGGGGGTTGAACTAAAAATTATCAGAATTTTAGATATTAGAAATTCAGATGGTTAAAATGGACTCTAACAAATTCAAACTTTTATTATAGCTCTAGTTTCTTGAGCACCTACTAAATAAGCTAACAACCTCTTAATATTTAAAGTAAAGCAAACTCTTACCATATCTGTAGTTTAATTCTCTTGCCATCTAACTCTATTGTTCTAATTTTAAAATCAATACCTGCAAGAAAATAAGAACATTTTAATAAAATAATTTTTTGACAAAAAGCATCTAATGCAATATAATTTTAGCACTTTAAAGCATGGCAAGAGCTTGGCAATAATAATGCATATAGTTCTGCATAATGTTAAAAAAATAACAAAAGCTGGCTTTTACAAAGTTGTTTTAGAGGTTTCTACAGCGGCCGGCGAGTTAAATGCTCCGACGCTCATAGAATTCCTATGAGCGTCAGAGCATTAAACTTTACCACGATTTTGTAAAAGACGACCAAAATTAAAAATAGCAACACACCAATAATGCATCTCAGTCCAACATACCATATACTGTTTACTCTAATATAAACTGAGATTTTTGGACCAAAAAAATAGGGGGTCTCTGTTTATATTTGAGTCTTGATCTTCCTTGCTTCTGCCCCCTCTCTTTCCGATACATTGCTCTCCCCCCTCCCCAACATTTCTGTTCCCGCCCAGCACTTCAGTCCTATCACCTCCTTACCCCCTAACCTGCATTTCTGTTTTCTCTCCCGCCCAGCACCACCTCCCCACCTGATGACCAGCACATCTGTCCCTCCCCTTGCCCAACTGGCACTATTCTTTTACTGTCTGAAGCTGAGGCCAATGCTGTGTGTTGGGCCGGAACAGAGCCTTGGGTATTTGCGCATGTTCAAGGCCTGCTGATTCCTGACCTCTCTGAGAATCTCGGAAAGGAACCAGCAGAGGCCTTGAGCACACGCAAATGCCCAAGGCCCTGCTCCGGTCCAACACACAGCATTGGCCTCAGTTTCAGACAGGAAAAGAATGGTGCCGGTATGAATAGTGCCGTTGACCGGAGAGAGGGACAGATGTGCCAGTTATCAGGTGGGGAGGTGATAGGACTGAAGTGTCAGTCAGGTGGGGGCATAAACAGAAGTGCAGGTTAGTGGGCAGGGAGGTGATAGGACTGAAGTGTCGGTCAGGCAAGATCGGAAACAGAGGTGCTGATTAAGGGGGAGAGAGTTGTAATCTTCAGAAAGGATATTTTGATTTATATTGTTAGCAAACATTATAGATGGGATAAAAAGGATTTAGAAGGTTGGGATCTGGGGTTGGGGTATTGGACTATGCAGGATAATTATTGTTGTCTTTGTTAATTCAAGTCATTGTGATATGTTTATGCTGTTATTGCTCATTGACCATGATATGGTCTTGTCAACAAATGATTTTATCAGCTCATTCAATTTAACATTGCATGATCTCTGTTTTAATTCATTTATCCATTCATGAGGGAGGGGATATCACTCAAGACCTCTCATGTCCTTTATATAGCATGTCCTCACAATGTAGTAGGGATAGGGCATGTTTATTAGGAGGAAGGAGACACAGATATCCATCTCAGACCACCTTTTCTTTGAAATTGTAGTCACCATGCTTAAATAAACACTTACCTAGCCAAACAGAGGAGCGAGCAGTATAATTTGTGCACTGCAAACTAATATGATGTACAATTAATGTAAATAGGAACCGGATCATCAGCTGCATTTTGCCATTCACAAAGTGCAAAATGATAGACACAGATTGGACTAACAACACAGAAAATAACACTAGAAGTAACACCAACAACATACACACAGAAGCAAACCATCAGCCTTAAGAGAACAGTTGGTAATTCCAGTATGGAGAGAGAGACTTCTAAAATATTAGGAATAGGGAATCACTTAACGTGGATCCTGAAGGAAAATACGAGTTAAAATCCCATTATTGTGAACAGTTTATTCAAGATTTTGCACCCTGGCCACTGCACTTTTTCGGAACTTTCCATATAAACTCCTGAAGATCTAAGTTTTTTAAGTGCAGTTTTTCCTCTTCTTACAACTGCTACCTTATAACATTGTTAGAAATACTGTACAGTACTAGCATATATAAAGTGGTGCTGCATCAAAAGAAACAATCAAACATTTTAAAAGCCATCAAGCTATGGTTTATCTAAGGCAGGGCAATCAGGCAGGTGCCATCTGTCACAATAAATTAAGGTGAAGGGGGCACACGTTGGGAGACCAGACCTCCCCAGCTACAAAAATATTTAGTTGTACCATTGGATCAAAAATTAAAAAAACCGTGATGAAACATTGAAAACAATTTGTGTGCAACGAAGCAGCAAAGCTTCCTCCTCAGACCGTCACTTCCCGAAAGCTGTCATTCTCACATCGGCTCCAGAGTCCATCCGGACGAGCAAAAGTCACCAGTGTCTCCTCTTTATCCCGTTCGCAGTCACATGTATACATAAAATTAAACTACATAACAGACATGGATTAAACAAATACAAACAAGGGACACGTTGGTTTTATCTCGTCACAAACTGGTGTCATTAGAAAACTTTCCCAAAACTAAGGGCACGTGAAATTTTGAGCGTTTATTTTTGATAAATTGTTTCAAAACAATTTAAAAAATTCAAACCAACAAAAAAGGTTTACAATATACACACACATACAGTTAAAAAACAAATTTTACGTTAATCACAATCAACCCTCCCACAATACACATACTTCCTTTCACCAGATACCTGCTTTTGCTATTCAAACATGTTTTTTTTTCAAATAAAAAACTGCAATATTAAAATCTTGCACAGCTTGGAGACGGAAAAGCTGACCACTCTTTTCCCTCTCTTTGGCTGAGATAACAGGGTCGGGGCGGGGATCTTTACTAACTGCTCCCCCTAACATTTTATAAAGGCGGGAGGACCTTAAACGGACGAGAATGTTCCAGTCAGTAATTCTGATACTTTCTCCTCGGTAACGACCGGCGCACGGAGCTTCCCCTCCCCCTCAACGGTGGAATCGGGGAAGAGAACCCACCTCTCCCTCAATTTCTGGAGAGAAAAAGGGAGGGAGTCTCAACCACTCACCTATGGTGGAGATAAACGTGGAGTTAAAGGCATCCTCTGAGAAGCGGAAGAGCACGCAGGTCTTGCCCACGCCAGAGTCGCCAATAAGCAGCAGTTTTAAACAGGTAATCGTACGTCTTCGCCATATTACACAGGTTTCCCCCTCC
The DNA here is from genome assembly GCF_902459505.1 of Geotrypetes seraphini. NCBI lineage: Eukaryota > Metazoa > Chordata > Amphibia > Gymnophiona > Dermophiidae > Geotrypetes > Geotrypetes seraphini. The sequence continues at coordinate 104,486,694 of NC_047091.1, forward strand.
CGCCCCCCTCCCTTTCGTCCCCACCCACCTCAGAAACAGGAAATAGCGGCTGAAACAGGCAACTGGCCACTGTAAACGCCAATTCTCGCCGCCGTTCGCTCGATTGGCTTCCTTTCGAGCCCCGCCCTTATCGTCACTGTGGAGGGAATCCCGCCCTTTTTCCTGCCGCCTCACAGGCGAAAGTAGACTTGACTCCGTGAGGCGCGGAGTAAAAGCTGCCCAGCGGTCTCTGCGAACGCCCTATTTCGATTGGTTGAATCTTCCATCGCTTAACCGGCCTAGGCCCTTTGATTGGCTTGTGTTGTCGGCTGCCCAGCAACTGTTGTTTTAATAAAAGGACTACTATGGACAGGGGGAGGAGAAAAGTGAATTGCTTGGAGATAAAAAGCGCGTCTCGGATTGGCAAAGCAACGAGTACCCTGGAGTCCGATGACTTCACTCGGGTCATAGCTGTCACGCTACTACGCAGGCGCAGGGAGCTTGCAGAACAGTCTTGTGGCATCTTGATTCTAGGCTGACACGTTTTAGATCACTCCTTGATGAGGGGAGGAGGAAATTGTAATATTTGTAGTCCTGTCTAGCATTTTTCGTTTGAAGAGTGCAACAGGAAATAGGATGTTCTTTGGTTTTGTTTCATTTCCTTCTTAGCATGCTCTACAAACAGGGTTGTTCAACGTAGGTCCTCAGGGCCGCAATCCAGTCAGGTTTCAAGATTTCCCCAATGAATTTGCATGTCCTGCTTTCATTGTATGTAACTATATCTCGTGCATATTCATTGGGTAAATCCTGAAAACCTGACCTGGCAAGGGCTGAGTTTGGATCCCCTACAAGTCTACAGGGTTGTCAACTTGTTTATGATTTGCCTGATAGTTTGGTCCAGTTCTGGCTTTACTTCTTGCTTGCATCAGAACTGAATCAATTTGGGCAAATCTGAACAAACGATTGTGGACCCCTTGTTGGTGGAGTGGTATAGTTAACTACCTCTAGATATAAACTGGTGCAAGTGTCATGGTACCTAACAGGGTTCCCAAATAACTCCACGCAACCAAGGGATTCAACAAGAAAAGAAGTATAAAGTTTATTGAGCAGAATTTTGTGAAGAGCACTAGGTAAGTTCTTCATGGAAGTACCAATTTGTAAGGCTGGATAGCATTCAGTGATTAGTAAGCTTTCAAAGCTAAACAGGATGTTGTATTTACCATTTAAAGTTCATATAACCTTAGGTTAAATGCAACAAGACACAAAACTGTATCACATGTCTATCCCTAAACCCATATGACTACTGAAACCCAGTGTTTCAACTGACCACATTCTATCTTCAGATCAAGTTTTATTAAAGATTGATCTTCAGATCAAGTTTCTTAAGCTTTATTAAAGCTTAACTTTCCTAAGTGGTTTACATCATACAATATTAAAAATTAATACACAAAAAAAATGATTAAAATAATTAAACTAGACAGGATACAAAAGGGGAGAACGTATGGTTACATTGCTTAAAAGAATTGAATGAGGGAGGATAAAAACACAAGGGCATGCGGAATGACTTGGATTAATCTCCGAGTCTAGACTTCATATACATTTTTAAAGAGAAAGGTCTTCATATTAGATTCCTGCCTCAAAGTTGTTGGGAGAGTTCCATAGCGTGGGTGCTACCGCTGAAAAAATTGTTTTGCAAGTTGTGTTGTAAAACAATTGTCAGATGGAGGGAATTGTAAGAAGATATTGTTGGGATGATTGAAAAGTCCCTCTTCTCGTGTGGTGGTCACCCCTACACGCTAGGACAATGGTCCCCTGTCCACAAATACCCTCAAGCACCCTTCCTACAGGTGTCAGCAGATTCATATTCCACAGGTATGCCTTAGGACAGATATACCACAATGCATATTATCATTAACTTTAATGCACAGATCTGAAGTGTGTCTTCCTAGGATTAATGTGGCCTTGTACAGTACATGTGTGTGTACAAAGTACAGCTGCCCAATTCAGGAAAAAAAAATTTGATTTGATTCGATTCAGCCTATTGAATCGATTTTCCAATTCGATTTGATTTTCCTGCCCAATTGGGTGTTTTTTAAAAACATCCTGGTGGGTTTATTTTATAGTCTCTTCACCCCTTTTATAGCCTCTTCACCCTCTTTGCCATCTCCTAACCACACTGGCGCCGTGGTGTAAACAAAATAAAGAAACAAAAATGACTTTTCCTCTCTGTTAAATCCTAGCTCACGTTTGCGGTCTAACACCAGCTCTGGCAGGATACACGTTTCAAATCTGACATATTGTAATCACAAAACAGAAAATACAATTAGTTTTTCTACCTTTTGTTGTCTGGTCATTATTCAAATCTTGTTGATTCCAGGCTCTGGTTGTCTTCTGATAACTTGCTTGCCAGGGTCTCTTTCTTTCTTCTTTCTCCATGCTAACCATCCATCTGCCATCCCTGTCCTCCCCTTCCGTTTCCCTTCTCTCCCCCGGAGGTCTGGCATCTTTCCTTTTTTTCGTCTCCCTCTACAGATCCACCTTTTCTTAATTACCCTTTTATCCAGCATCTCTCCCTCCTTCCCCACCACCCCAGGATCCACCATCTCTCCCTTTCTGTTCCTTTCATCCCTAAATCCCATTGTCCACCATCTCTCTTCCTCTCCTCTGTTTTTAGACCCATTATTTCTTCCCCCCAAAGTCTGGCATATGCAAGTCTCTTTGAACTCCCTCCCTCCCTCTGTGTACTTCTATACTAGGGCCCCCTCCCCTGAATGTCTGCACCCCCCTAAAGGCCTGCACCCCCCCCCCTGAAGGCCTACACCCCACCCGAAGGCCTACATCCCACCCCACCCCTGAAGGCCTGCCTGTCCCTTCTGAAGGCCTGTACCCCCACTAGAAGGCTGCACCCCCCCAAAGGCCTGTACGCCCCTGGAAGGCTGCACCCCCCCAAAGGCATGTACCACCCCCCATGAAGGCCTGCACCCCCTCCCCCCAGAAGGCCTGCACCCCACTCCTGAAGGCCTGCATGTCCCCCCCTGAAGGCCTACACCCCACCCCTGAAGGCCTGTACCCCCACTAGAAGGCTGCATCCCCCCAAAGGCCTGTACCCCCCCTGGAAGGCTGCACCCCCCAAAGGCATGTACCACCCTCCCCCACGAAGGCCTGCACCCCCCCCCCCACACACACACAAAGGACTACACTCCCCCTCCCACAAAGGACTATACCCCCGGAAGGCCTGCGTGTTCAACTTATCTAAATTCAGCAGCCTGCCCTGCAGAAGATCGCCGCTAGCTCTAGCGATCTCTGTCAGAGAAGGGGCGGAACCGCTGCAGAGAGAAGACGACTCGGACATCATATGGCATCTTACAAAGATCGCTAGAGCCAGCAGCAATCTTCTTCTGCAGGGCAGGCTACTGAATTTAGATAAGTTGCTGCGGGGAAGCCGGCACTAGCGGGGAAGCCACTTCCCGATTGACCCTCATTCGCCCTCTAAAGCAGGAGCGGCAGGCCAGCAAGAGGCAGTGCTGCCGCTCCTGCTTTAGGGGCGAGGGTCATTCAACGAATCGAGAGGCCGATTTTTTTGCGTGGTAAATCATAAGAACATAAGAAATGCCTTCACCGAATCAGACCTTAGGTCCATCTAGTCCGGCGACCCGCACACGCGGAGGCCAATCCAGGTGTTCCCTGCTGAAGACCTTGTTTACCCGTATCCCTCAATTTGAATCGAGAATCGGGCAGCACTACTACAAAGTATTACCAGTCTAGTAGAGTCTTTGTAAACATTGCAGCTGTCTTGCATTTGGTACCATGATCCTCGGCATCTGCATCTCCATTGGCCGCTGAAGTCAGCTCATTGACTCAGGCACTATGGAGCTCCTACTACTCTGACTATAAACAAATCAATAAAGGAAAACCCTGATCTAAAAAAACAAACAGGACTTGGCAAAGAGAGAGGGAAGGCTAACTAAATGCAAAAGAGAAAAAGGGGGTTCCTACTGTGTTTCCCCAAAAATAAGCCCTAGCATGATTTTCGGGTAGATCCATCAAGCGCAGTATCCTGTTTCAACAATGGCCAACTCAGGACCCAAATATCTAGCTAGATCCCAAGAAGTAAAACACATTTTATGTTGCTTATCCTAGGAATAAGCAGTGGATTTCCCCAAGCCATCTCAATAATGGCCTATGGACTTCTCCTTTAGGAAATTAGCCAAACCTTTTTTAAACTCCGCTAAGCTAACTGATTTTACCATATTCTCTGGCAACAAATTCCAGAGTTTAATTACACATTGTGTGAAGAAATATTTTCTCTGGTTTGTTTTAAATATACTACTTAGTAGCTTCATCGCATGCCTCCTAGTCCTAGTATTTTTGAAAGGGTACACAAGCGATTCACATCTACCCTTTCCACTCCACTCAGTATTTATAGACCTCTGCCATATCATCCCTGAGACATCTCTTCTCCAAGCTGAAGAGCCCTAGCCACTTTAACCTTTAGTCGTACCATCCCTGTTATAATTTTCATCACCCTTCTCTGTACCTTTTCTAATTACATTAAATTTTTTTTGAGATGTAGTGACCAGAATTGCACACAGTATTCGAGGTGCAGCTGTACCATGGAAAGATGTGAACTAAAGATATCCAAAAGTTCAAGGATCACAAACTATTCTGTGAACATAATATAAACAATCTCACAAAACATCAACCTAAACTTTGACTAATCCCCAAGACCCTCATGTATGCATCTAGTGTTCTGTGCTTTCTATTGTGGCAAACAGTGCTGCTGTGAAATTTCCTCTCTATGATGCACACTCTGCAAATATTACCCCAACTTTGAAATTAGCATACAGTATATACATTGTATATGTCCAACCACTTAAAAAAAAAATTAGCTTCCTCAGAAACGAGAAAGATGAGCAAATCTAAGACCCTGCATTTTATTACACCGTTTTCAGATAAGTATGGTACATCACATCTGCTTTACTCATACACACAAATTTAAGGACAGGATGTATTCTGAGCCTACATACAAGTTTTTGCTTACATACTACTCTAGAGCAGTGGTTCCCAACCCTGTCCTGGAGGAACACCAGGCCAATTGGGTTTTCAGGCTAGCCCTAATGAATATGCATGAAGCAAATTTGCATGCCTATCACTTCCATCATATGCAAATCTCTCTCATGCATATTCATTAGGGCTAGCCTGAAAACCCGATTGGCCTGGTGTTCCTCCAGGACAGGGTTGGGAATCACTGCTCTAGAGAATCAGAGGCACTGTGAACACAACATTCCATCTACTGCAATATCAGAGGGAATTTGTCTTTGACTCCCAGTCAATGACTCACTGCTACAATAGCTGAGTTAGGGGAGATTATAAAAAGCAGCAAAATACCTTGGGTAGTTGTGCGTGAAGGCTTTTGGTATTGCTACCTAGCCAAGACCAGTTTTGAGTGTTGGAAGGCCAAAGAAACCCGTCAGGCCTAAATATAATTGAAAATGGCCTAAATTAAAGCAAATAAACGCAACATACTTTTTGTGAGTGTCAAAGACTTCAAACGCTCACTCACGTGTGGGACCGCACTGCTTTGGTATGTTGTCAGCTGTGCCGGTCCTCTGCCCTCTCTGATATCAATTCCTGTTCTGGGGAGGAGGACCGGCACAGCTGACACAGTGCCAGAGCAGAGCAGCCCCATGCAGAAGTGACTGTTTAAAATCTGTGAGCAACACTCACAAAAAGTATCAGCGATTGCTCATGCACTCACATTATAGGGGTCAAAAAAAACCCGAAAAAATGGAAGGTAAACCTAATAATACAACAGCAAAAAAACCTCCCAAACCCCAAGAATAGTAACTGGACAAGGGAGAGAGACAAGAGTAGGACCAACCACACTACATACTACAATTAGTTTTTAATACACGGGAGAGCCCTCAGTCACACAGCCACCCACTGGAAACACAGTGGAACAGGCTGTCACTTGGCTTACACTCAAAAAAGTGTTAACTGTGAAACATCCCCGGGCTCTACTCCGTGATTTTTTCAATAAAGTGCACCCAACAGTGCTAAGTGTGAAAAAAGATATAAATAAATCAAAAAAACACACTTTACCATTCACTACAATTGTCTCTGCCCCTTGTCCAGGGGGCCAAAACGTCCAAATCCAGCAAAGCAAAAAATACCAACAGGAAGTACTTAGCTCCTCCGTGGAAACAAACAGCCAGCAAAGATATTATTCGTCCAACGGGACTCCGTTTCGGGGGTGCACACCCCCTTCTTCAGGAACGGCTGGACTGCGCTGAGACCGACTCAATCATCCGGCACAGCAATCCATGCTGTGCCGGATGATTGAGTCGGTCTCAGCGCAGTCCAGCCGTTCCTGAAGAAGGGGGTGTGCACCCCCGAAACGGAGTCCCGTTGGACGAATAATATCTTTGCTGGCTGTTTGTTTCCACGGAGGAGCTAAGTACTTCCTGTTGGTATTTTTTGCTTTGCTGGATTTGGACGTTTTGGCCCCCTGGACAACATAAGAACATAAGCAGTGCCTCCGCCGGATCAGACCATAGGTCCATCCCGCCCAGCAGTCCGCTCCCGCGGCGGCCCGAACAGGTCACGGCCTGTCTGAGTCACCAGAAGGGGCCCCCTTGCCACCTTGGTTTCCCATTGAGTCCTATCTTCCCATCGAAGTCCTAACCCTCCGGTCTTGCACATGCACGACCTGGTTGGATTTCTATACTTATTACCTGGTTAGCTTTCTATACCTGTGTTACATCCCAGCACCTCTCTCAGTATCCCACGATCCCCCTATCCCTCAGGAATCCGTCCAATCCCTGTTTGAATCCTTGTACCGTACTCTGCCTGATCACTTCCTCCGGTAGCGCATTCCAAGTGTCCACGACCCTTTGTGTGAAAAAAAACTTCCTTGCATTTGTTCTGAACCTATCTCCCTTCAGTTTCTCCGAATGCCCCCTCGTGCCTGTTGACCCCTTCAGCCTGAAGAATCTGTCCCTATCCACCCTCTCTATGCCCCTCATGATCTTGAAGGTCTCTATCATATCTCCCCTGAGCCTCCTTTTTTCCAGAGAGAAGAGCCCCAGCCTATCCAACCTCTCGGCGTATGGGCAGTGTTCCAGACAAGGGGCAGAGACAATTGTAGTGAATGGTAAAGTGTGTTTTTTTGATTTATTTATATCTTTTTTCACACTTAGCACTGTTGGATGCACTTTATTGAAAAAATCACGGAGTAGAGCCCGGGGATGTTTCACAGTTAACACTTTTTTGAGTGTAAGCCAAGTGACAGCCTGTTCCACTGTGTTTCCAGTGGGTGGCTGTGTGACTGAGGGCTCTCCCGTGTATTAAAAACTAATTGTAGTATGTAGTGTGGTTGGTCCTACTCTTGTCTCTCTCCCTTGTCCAGTTACTATTCTTGGGGTTTGGGAGGTTTTTTTGCTGTTGTCTCACATTATAGGGAACATAGCATTAGATCCTTCTTCCAACATTCGCAGATCTCATGTTTTCTATTCTCTCCAGTGTAGCTACTCTGTTGCACATCTTCGTGTCATCTACAAAAAGGCACACTTTCCCTTATAATCCTTCAGAAATATCACTCACAAATATTTTGAACAGAATGCACTGGTGTAGTAAAGGGGGGTACGGTCTGCCCCGGGCACGGTCTTTGTAAAGGATGAAGGAACCTGTCCTCCTTTCTGACCCCTCTGCCAAGCACTTGCGCCCCTTCCCTTCCCTCTCTTTAATTTTTCTTGCGCGAGCAGTATTATGAATTTTCGGCCTGCGTTAGTGTCACCTCTTTGACATCACTCCCGAGCCCTGGGCCTAGGAAGTGATGGACACGAAGTGGGCAGCAAGTTTGTGCTGTTGCTCTCACCTGGAAAATTAAAAAGGTACGGGGGAAGGGGTGCGCACACGTGGTGGGGGGATTGGGAAGGAGTGGGGGGCAGGGTGGTGCCACTTATCCTCACTCTGACACTGGTAGAATGGGCCCCAATATCAATTCCTGAGGCACACCACTACTCACTTTTCTTTCTTCTGGGCAAATTCCATTCACCAGTATTCTGTTGTCGGAACACAATACTCTAACTCCCTCTTTTACTAAGATGCGCTAACCGATTTAGCGCATGCTAATCGCTAACATGTCCATAGACTAACATGCATGTGTTAGTGTTTAGCACGCACTAAATCAGTTTGTGCACGCTAAATCGGTTAGCGCACCTTAGTAAAAGAGGGGGTAAGTGTTGGAACTAATGTGCGGTATCAGGACAAAACAGAATTCTCAGATGTCTGTCAAGGGGTTTCTTGTTATGAGGGCTGGAAAATTCTCTGCTTCAGAATTGGCTGCTGAAAATTCTGTCAATTTGTATAAAAGTACAGTTCAGATGCAAAAACTGTTCAAATTATTTTTTAAAAGTATTTTTCTATTGAAATAAGGTACTGACAGAGGTGTATGAGGAACCAGTGCCTAGAAAACATACCCGTCAATCTTTTTTTTTTTTTAATTCTTTATTCATTTTTAAACTTTCATCAAGTGTACAAAAATTCATAATAAACACAATTAATCCGAGCACTTGAACATCTTATCATTATAACCTATAAATACAAATGTAACCCTCTCCCCACCCTCCCTCAAAGCCCATTATTCATTATAAGATCATATACTTGAAACCCTCCCCCACCCAATATTTAATGGTGTATAATTAATAGAAAAATGGCATTTAATCATGACAAAAAGATGTTAATGGCTCCCATATTTTAATTAAATTGTTATAATTTCCATTCTGTACCGCTAATGATCTTTCCATTCTATATATGTGACATACTGAATTCTACCAAAAATTAAAATTAAGCCTACTATGATCTTTCCAGTTATTAGTAATATGTTGGATGGCAACTCCAGTCAAAATCATTAAAAGTTTATTATTACACAATGATATCTGACTCTTTTTTTCTCATAGACATTCCAAATACCCGTCAATCTGATATTGACATACCCGTCAATCTGATATTGAGTGAGATTTTGGGGGTTGGTTTTAGTTAGGGATTATCATTGAAAAAAAATGTGTTTAATTTTATATTGTTTTGTTTTGGATTTAAAGTATGTATATTGTTTTATTTTCTCTTCCCTAACCCTGTGGTTGGTAGCATGGAATTTTTCTACTTTTTGAGATTCCGCCATACTTGTAACTTGACTTGGTCACTGTCGGATGCAGGATAATGAGTTAGGTGGGCTTTAGGTATGGTCCAGTGTGGCAAGTCTTGTTCTTATCTGTTTCTTTTTTAACATACTTTAATTTTTCTATAGTATGTGCATGAAATGGGTAAATTTGTGCATAACTGTGAATTTTCTGAAAGGCAATTTTAGAAACTTACCCTCTCGTTTACAAAGCTAACGTTTTTAGCGCTGGCCGCGGTGGTAAGGACCCCGATGCTCATAGTAATTCTATAAGTGTCGGAATTCTTACCACAGTAGCTGGCGCTAAAAGGAGGGGGCTTTGTAAAGGAGGGGGCTTTGTAAAGGAGGGGGTTACATAGGTGTAGTACAGGTCTGCACTGGATTAATGCTTCAGAGGGGAGCAGGACAAGGCAGTGCTTGAGTGTGGGCCTGTGCAGTGCTCTAATGACTGTGATCTTGCCATCCATTGCCTCGGTTCCAAACTTAGGGGACTTTTTATTAAAGGGTGTTAGGCCGTACTGCACATTTAGCATTTGAAAAAAAGGCATACTGCAAAAGTGTTAAAACATGATGCTATCATTTGCTTGTTTTTATGAAAATATTTTGGGAGGGGGTATGTTATGGGCAGTTAGTGTGTTTGGATAATTCAGATTTGGGAGCATTTAATACCTCCTAAATAGGAAGTGGTAAGTGCTTACATATTACCCCCCCCCCCTTCCCTTTTCTAAGCCGTGGTAGAAGCCTGGAGTGCTAAATGCTCCGACACTCATAGAATTCCTATGAGTGTCAAAGCAGCATCAGAGCATTTAGGACTCCGGGCCACAGTAGAAACTTCTACTGCGTCTTAGTAAAAGAGGGCCCAATTTTTTTGATAGTCCACGTTAATGGAAAAATTAGCACAAGACCAGTAAATATATAAATGAAAAGCCCTAAATCCTCCTGAGTTAAACCCAGATTTTAACACTTTTTAGCAAAAGGGGCCCATAAATGGTAAACCCTGCAGTGAGTGGGAAATATCTAGAGAAGGGTGTCCTCAAATCCAGTCCTCAAGATCCACAACCCAGCCTAATTTTCAGGATTTCTGCAGTGCAATGAATATGTATGAGATCTATTTGCATGCAATGGGAGTAGTGAATGCCATGCAGATCTCATACATATGGAAATCCTGAAAACTAGGCTGGGTTGTAGATCTCGAGGACTAGATTTGAGGATCAGTCTTATCCCCTTTGCTCTTTAAACTGTTTATTAGTACACTTGCACTTTGATCCAAATTACAGGTATCTTATTTCACTTTTACATGGATGACATGCTGAAAATGCTGGGGCTGTTCTCCCTGGAAAAGCGGAGACTTAGAGGAGACATGATAGAAACCTTCAAGATCCTGAAGGGCATAGAGAAGGTAGACAGGGACAGATTCTTCAGACTGTGGGGAACCACAGGTACTAGGGGTCATTCAGAGAAACTGAAAGGGGACAAGTTTAAAACAAATGCTAGGAAGTTCTTTTTTACCCAGAGGGTGGTGGACACATGGAACGCACTTCCGGAGGTTGTGATAGGCCAGAACACAGTACAGGGGTTCAAGGAAGGTTTATATAGGTTCCTAAAGGTTAAGGGGATTGAGGGGTACAGATAGAAGTAGAGGTAGGTTATAAAAATGGTCAGGAACTACTTCACAGGTCATAGACATGATGGGCCGCCGCGGCAGCGGACCGTTGGGTGCGATGGACCTCTGGTCTGACTCAGTGGAGGCAACTTCTTATGTTCTTATGACATTCTTCTCTTTTTCCCCACTATATCTTTTAATCTGAATATTGCACACCTCCAGTAGTGCCTTTGACCTAGTGGACCATGTGATTCTACTGTGGTGCTTGGATGCTACGGGTATCTCTGGAAAAGTTCGAGATTGACTTCAGGGCTTTTTGAAAAAAAAGATTGTATCAAATTTTCAGCAATTGTCAATATTCCAATTCTTGGAGCAACCCTTGTTTAACATCCATGTTGCCTCTCTGGCCAATTTATTACAAAGTCTAAATGGAATATTTTACATTTATGCTGATTACATCACGATACTGATATCAGTCATCTCTTTTACTACAAAAATAAAAACTCAGATCACCTTTATCCTAAATCAGATTGAACAATGGACTATTAAATTTAAGTTGAAATTAAATACTGAAAAAACTAGATTTTTTTTTCTTGCTAGTCCTAATGATAAAATCTTGGATAAAACTCTTTAAGAGGGCAAGAATATCCAATACTTCCCTCTCTTAAAGTTCTGGGAATTACACTAGATCATCATTTAACTCTGGTAGAACATACTGATATGCTTGTTAAGAAATGTTTTTTTGGGTTTTTTTTTTGCATTATGGAAATTGCGTACCATTAAAAAATATTTTGACCCTATTTCTTTCAGACTATTAGTTCAGGCATTAATCTTGTCTATTCTCGATTACTGCAATATAATCTATTTGGGATCCTATAAAACAATCCTAGGAAGACTAGAGCTAATTCAAAATACCGCTGTCCGTTTAATTTTCGGATTGAAAAAACAGGAACATGTCAGCCCTTATTACCGTCAACTGCACTGGTTGCCAATAGAGGCCATAATACTTTTCAAATTTGCTTGCATTTGTTATAATTTGCTATCTGGACTATCTCCATCTTACCTTTTATCTCATTTTGAATTGTATAGTCCAATTAATAGTATTAATTATATAGTCGGTGCTCTGGTTTATTTACTTTTCCTAATCCCAAAAACTGCCATTATAAAAAGTTTTTTGATAGAACTTTGGCCTATCAAGCAGGTAAAGTTCAAGTCTGGTTAGATATGATTCGACGATAGACTGCACTTTCAGGAAATTAGTTAAGACTTATTTGTTTAAAAAATTTGTTATCTGATTGATGATTATATCATAGTATTCATACTATAGTTTTATAAAATGGTATATTATACTGTGCTTCTTATGTGTTCTGTTTAATCACTGAATTGTTCAGTCCTCTTACTTTGTGAACCGCCTAGAACTCTTTGGGTGTTGGCGGTATAGAAAAATAAAGTTATGGTGTCCACATGGCTTACTGAGCACAAACTGGTGCTAGACAAAGAAAATATAATTTCTTGCTGATTTACTAGGGGCTTGTCCCCTCCCTCAAATCCTTTAACTCTCTGACACAACCTTTCAACCAATCATGTCTTTCTGATATCTAGGTGTCATCCTTGATTCGCAACTTACTTTCACACTTCACATTACATTACATTTCTAGACCGCAAAACCTTCCAGATCAATGCGGTTTAGTACAGCAAAAATATATATACAGTACACATAAAAATGAAAAACCATATATGTTTTGTTTTATAGGATTCTTTTATACACCCCTGAGGAAGGCTTTCTAAGCCGAAACACAGACCATGTTAGGGTCCAGTACTAAAAGAATTAAAAGACTCTCTGTTAAGCTTGCACCATCTTTTGTATATGTTTTAGCAATTTATAAGGCCAGCTCTGCTACAAGTGGACTAGGCATAAGCCTAAGGTGGTAGGATTTGAGGGGTTAGCGGCACGGCTCCAGCTCATGCAACAGACTTCCCCTTACCAGTCCTGACACTGCCACCCCACCCCGTGCCAGCCTTGAGCTTGTGAAGAGCGAGCACTCTTCAAGCTCACACTCAAGTGTTGCCTTATACTGCTCCCCTCAGAGGCATATTTCCTATCATGCAAGGCAGGATACAGCAGTACTTCAGAAGCAAGAAGAAAAAGGCAGCAGATGATGGACACAGGAAAGGGATTGTACTGTATAGGGAGATGTTGGTCAACTAGGGTGTATAGAAAGGGCAAGGGGAGATGATGGCCATCTTGGGGGGTGGGGTAGAGGGGAAAGGGAAGGGGAGATGTTGGCCAGAGGGGGAAAATATGTCTGCAACGCTGGTAATAGTGGTGGTAGGAGAGAGGAAGGGGAGATACTTACCACGTAAAGGGGAAATGCTGGCTGTGCAAACTAGGACCGAGAGGTAGAATTGGAAGCACGTATATATCTTAAAATACATGTAATTTTGTGCCCAAGCTGTTCTATAAAGGCAGATAAATGCAAGGAGCATATATAATGCCTGTATGCCTTGCCCCGACAGACAAAAACAAAACAAAACAAAAAACCAACACCAAACAACCTACGTTTTGTTAGTGAGGCTAGGGGGACATACCAAGTCGTTTCCAAAAGCCTTCACAACAAGGTCTGCAAATCCAGCCGACTTGTGATAAAGGCTGTGAGCTGGCCGCTTGCACGCAATTTCACGAGCTTGCATTGATCTCAGTAAAGCCAGGGAAAGTCTTCACTTTGAATTACCCAGGTTGCAGCGGGTTACATCATACACAGTGGGGAAAAGGGGCGGGGACGAGGGCGGAGGCAATGCCTGTCAGCGGCCCTGACAGCCCCTGAAGCTGGGCCCGGGAGCCCCTGTTAAGTAGCAACATAATAAATCCACGTTGCCGTCCCCTTACAGCTGGAGTAAACAGCTGAAATCTGTAGCTGGAGACCGGATTCATAGGAGCTCATCCAAAGATGCCTGTGAGTGGAGGGGGTAGGGCGGGGGGCAAACAATCGCCAGGGTACACTTATTACATACACAGGGGGAGCTAGGATCTGTACTTTTTATTTGTGCAAGAGACATAGCTAATACGATGGAAGGATCCTGGCCTTCTCCTACTTCTGTGTGCACTGTTTCGTGGTTTGTTAAAGAAGGGAGTATATACTCCCACCCGCTCGTGTAGTGTCTGTGCCGCTGTCTCCGTCGTGCGCCCCCCCCCCCCCCGATCTCTGGTAAGGGATTTGTTGGGAGTGGGCCAGTGAAAGTTTATTTAAAAAAAAAAAAAAAGCCATGTTGGGCGCTGTAGGACATGTGCGGGCATGCCCGGGCAAGTCTTGTTTGCAAGCCGAATGAGAGAAAGAAAGGGAGAGGTTGGGGTGTGATGGGGAGGGGTTTTTTAGTTGTTTTTTTTTTAGGGTAAACTAGTTTCGAATCCGGATAGAGAGGTTTGGTGCCGTGTCTTCTGTGCGTTGGGGTGTACTATAAATAGTTATCCTTGTAACAACAGGACTTTGGAATGAAGCCTGGAGTTTGCAGGCAGCTTGGTCACCGAGTATCATCAAATCAAAGCCTGGGTACTGGAGTTGGTGAGAATAACGGATGGGGGCACAGATTTTGATGGACAAAATAATCAAGACAGCAGAAACAGATAAAAATCCAAACCGAAAAGAAAACTTACCAAAAAATTAAATCAAAGAGGAACACACACCTCAGTCTTACTGTACATGAGAAGAAAAAAACATTAACTTCCAATTCTGTTGCAAAGACAGGATTCTGTTGTCCCCTCCTATAGTAGCAAACTTTGCAGAAGACTGTCATTCATCTTTCAACTCCTCCCTCTTCAGTTTTTATTCTGCAAGCGAACTGAGAAAGTGTGTTATGATCTGCTCTTTTTTTCATTATTTTCAGGCATTTTTGTCTGTTGGTTCTTTTTTCCTGCATAGCTTTGGTGCTTGGAGGTCTTCATGGGCTTACTATTCTGGGAATAGGCTCAAATCTGTGAGGATGGGCTGCTGCTCACAGGAGTACCTGTGGAGCCAGCCTGCTTTTTGGTCTATCTAGAGCTCAGGGTTCATTCCTCTGGGAGCTTGCTCATTTGCTGATTTATTAGAGGCTTGAGTGCAGGCTGTGGGGCCCATGTGTAACAACCCTCTGGGTATTGGGGAGCCAGCTGTGAATTATCTCCCCCATGCTCTTTGTGGATTTTTGGGGTTTGGAGTTCTTAGAGTCCTCCTGACTGGCAGCCAGAAGATTTCCAATGATGGATCATTCCCAGCAGTTTCTAAAGCAGACATCCTTTCCCTGCAGGCAGGCTGCTGCAAGCTGACAGACAGGCACTAGAAGTCTTAGTAAGTACTCCAATTATTCCCTATGGGGAAAATTGGAGGGGGGGGGGGAGTGTCTGAAAAAGGTAGATCTGAGGGTTTCTGAGGTTAGAGTTAGATTCCCCCACTTCCAAAGCACCTTTATTTAAATGTTTTTTGTCTTCAGGAAAGCTGCTATGGGTTGGTTTTGGAGCGATTTTACTGGTGGTGTCCATCTTGGATTTTTATTGATCATTTTTTCAAAATGCTTTTTTCTGTTTCAAAATCCATCATTTTGCCCAGGGCTCATCTGCAATGGTTTCCCTAGGCAAATCTGCCCCTGTTCATGCTTTTTCAGCAGACGAACAAGGTACCCAGATCAGGCCCAATCAGGCAGGTTCGTGAATCTAGCCCTAAGGGCTGGATTCTCAAAACTCGCCAGTAAAATCCAGCGAGCCGATGTAATGGCCATAGTGGGAGCGATTTTTATTTTACGGGTGATTCTCAGCATAGTAGTATGCAAATTATATGCACGCTATTTATGCGAAGAATAGAGAGTGGTAGGAGCTGTGCCTGGTGCTTGCTCAGAAGAGCAATTGCTAAGCATAGCTCCTCCCTTCTGTCAAAGTTGCTCTCCTTGCCCTGATCAACTGAGCCACAGGTCTCCCCGAGTCCTGCTGGCTCAACTGATTGACCAACAGGGAGAGCAGCAGAGGGAAATGTTCCCCCTCCCGCTTTTCCCCCTCCCACTGACACCCCACCTCGTCTGCCACTGCCTGGACCCCACACCCACAAGGACGGCAGGAGGAATGCCCTCTCTCTCCGCTGCCAGGGTCCCCACATCCCCTGACACCTGACCTCCCCACCACCTTTAAATTGAAGGTTGGCCGGAGGGATGACCAGTCCCTTCTGCCACCAGGGTACCCTGCTCCCCCTCGACAACCCACTCCCACCCCATACCGTAAGACGAAGGCCAGTGGGAGGGATGCCTACTCCTTCCAGCCGGCAGGCCCACCTCTTCAAAATGTCGGGCCTTCCCGGTGCATCCTGGGATGCATTGGAGAGGCACCTAAGGCCATGATTGGCCCAGGCACCTAAAGCCCCTCCTATGGTGAGGAGTTCTGATGATTGGCTAGTAAAATACTGGCACGCTAAACTGGTTGGAACCGGTTTAGCAACCATCATTATCGGCATGGTAAGTTTTGAGAATTTGGTCCTGAGACAAACCAGCTTACCTTCAGGAAAAGGCTGAAAACATACTTCTTTGATAAATTTCTTACAACTCTGTAACTCAGCCTACCTGCCAAGCTAAGAATCGTCAACATATTTTTTTTACTCCTTTGGACTTTATTTTCACTCCTTTCATTCCATTTGTGAATCTGCAATTGTTTCTCCCTGCTACTGTTTAACCCTACCCTCTGTGCTAATGTAACCTATTCCTCCCTTCGCCCTACCTACCTGCAGTAATGTATCTTGTACTCATTGATGTGATGTAATTACTATTCCCCATACTTCCTATGGGCCTCTTAACTTGTAAATTGCCTTGAACCTGTATTGGATAAGTGCGATGAGAAATTCAGATTAGATTAGTTATTTTCAATCGAGAAAATCCTCCTGCACTTTTCTGATCTCCTCTGGGGAAATTTCCTGCTTTCAGACAGCTCGAGTTGGGTATAGGTAAAAAAAAAAAAAAAAAAAAAGAGGTTTGATGTGTGAATTATTTGCCTGATCCCCACCACTTATGCCTACACTTCAGCAGATTTATTATATGAGCAGCACACAGGCTTATATGATCTCATAATAAGTCACCAATCTCTCTATACAACTCCTCTCTTCCTGTTTGTGTTCTATGTGGTAGTCTGGGGGGGGGGTAGGGGGGGCGGTGTTTGAGAGTCATCTAGTGGACAGAGCACTGGACCTGAAGTTTCAGGGGAAATCCAAGTCTCTCCTTATGCAGCTGATTTCTCTGGATGACTTAAGGCAAACCACATTATCTGCCTGGGCAAGCACGCAAATTGCTTTACTCTGGTTTTCCAGACTAACAAATAGGCAATTCAGAAAAATAAATTCAACATTTCAACTTTGCCAGTTTTGATTTGTCAAAGTTGAACTGATCTAACTTGTACTATTGAATTGCAGCACCCAGTCCTCAACCTATCCTTGTCGGGCTTGAAAAATACCTATTATTAGCTCCATGAGTTTTAAAAGCTATTATCATGTTCTTTGGGTTTGCAGCTTGCTCAGGATTTCCTGCACCCTCTCCACGACAGGGAGAGGCAGAGGCACAAGAAGAAACGCCTGGTTCAGAGTCCAAATTCCTACTTCATGGATGTCAAGTGCCCAGGTAATGGGAAGCCCTTCTGAAGAAAAGGAGGTTTTCACAGTAACATAGTAAATGTCCATCCAGCCTGCCATATAATCTAATATCTAGTATAGTACTCCGTTCCACTTCTCCATGCTTAAATGCTGGTATACTTAATTTCTGTCTCTCCA
Source organism: Geotrypetes seraphini (assembly GCF_902459505.1). Lineage (NCBI taxonomy): Eukaryota > Metazoa > Chordata > Amphibia > Gymnophiona > Dermophiidae > Geotrypetes > Geotrypetes seraphini. Next base: position 104,504,224 of record NC_047091.1, read on the forward strand.
TTGGGGCACAGACTGTAGAAGCTTAACCAACACCAGTCCTATTTCCCAACTACTGGTATTTTGTATACGTGACGTTCTGCAGTGTGAAAAAGTGTGCACACAAATGTCTACTACTACTACTAATAGTTATTTCTATTAGTATACCTAAAGATTACAGGCTCCTTTTACGAAGCTGCGTTAGCGGTTTAACGCGCGTAATAATGCGCGCTAATTTGCCAGCCACGCTAGTCGCTACCGCCTCCTCTTGAGCAGGAGGTAGTTTTTCGGGGGTTAGCGCACGCTAAAATGTTGCGTACAATAAAGCCGCTAATGTGGCTTCATAAAAGGAGCCCTATGTTCTGGCATACCCTATGGGGAATTGTTCACTAAAGAGTGTTAAGCCCTTAACTTGGACTAATAGGGATCACCACATGACAGCATTAAAGCATTCTGAGGCAATATACCTTGTAGCATGCATTAAGGAATTTTTCTGGAAGAAAGTGTAGCAGGAGCGTGGAAACATTATCCTACTAGCATGTGCTAAGTAGCATGCAATAAGCCACAAATTTTATATATGGAGTTATAAGCTGCTACTAGACACGTTATATACAGGTACTTTCTCTGTTTCTAGAGTCAGCCTTTGTTGGACATCCTCACTTTTATACTAAGGTGGCCAGTAAAAAGTCTTTCAAAACAAGACAAATTAAAATTATTTTATTTTTTTAATATAATGGTGCTGCAAGCCAACAGCAGTAACAGATGAACTGGTAGGGAAGTCTTAACATTTTGTCATTTAGGGCTCTGGAGTCGGTCATTGGCGGAAGCAATTTTGGGTGGAACTGGAGTTTGTAAAAATGTTCCATTTCCAACTCCAGCTTCAAAATAAAAAAAAAGTTATAATATATGGTAAATTTATAATTTTATACTTATTCTTTGTCCTGGATCTAAAGTTATATTTACCAGTACTTTAGATCCAGAACAAAAAATTTAAAGCCTAATATCAGTTGGAGTGGAAGTCAGTCGGAACAGAGCCAAAAAGTTTGGTGTATCCACTCTGCAGCCATGCTGTTATTTCTTGGTGAATTTAGCAATAAAATACAGCTGTTAAGCTTTTTTTTATTTTTCCTTTTCTGATGCTCGCCTTTTATTTGCTGAAGAAACAGCATAGTGGCATCTTTACTAAGGGGCGTTAAGATTTGGAGTTAGCACAGATGTGAGCACATGTTAGCTGCAAACCGAACACATTTTTTCTTCAGGGCACATTTTTTATGCAGGTTGTATGCTAGTGTAGCCAGTAGTGCATGGTAACTGCTAAGATTTAACGCTGGAGCATTCGGCGACTCCTGCTAAGTGATCCAATGTTGGTTGATTTCCAGTTACCGCAAATGCTATTTACCTAAAAAATTGTGCCAATCAGAATGTCTATAAAATGCACCAACTATATACAGCATCATGTTAAAATGGCCATACTTGGCATAACATTTAGGGGCGCTCATTTAGGAAAAAACAGGCCTAAAGGACTGCATCTAAGTTCTGCATCTCTACCAGTGCACATAACTTTTAGGAATGCCCACAATCTGCCAATGCTTCTTCCTTGGCCACACCCCTTTTGAGATTTGAACACTAGAACTGACATGTACCACTTCATAGAATGCTCCTACAAAGTTATGCGCATAACTGTTAATTAGTGCCAGTTAGTCAAGTTTCAAGTTATCTGATTCAGGGGAAAAAAATTTCAATTTGATCTGATTCACCCTGTTGAATCGATGTTTCAATTCAATTCGCTTTTAGTGACACAGCTTTTTAAGCTAAAACATTTTAAACATTTTATTTAACCAAGGCAGTCTATCATAACAAAGATAAGAACGTAAGAATTGCCGCTGCTGGGTCAGACCAGTGGTCCATCGTGCCCAGCAGTCCGCTCCCACTGTGGCCCCTAGATCAAAGACCAGTGCCCTAACTCAGACCAGCCCTACCTGCTTACATTCCAGTTCAGCAGGAACTTGTCTAACTTTGTATTGAATCCCTAGAGGGTGTTTTCCCCTATAACAGCCTCCGGAAGAGCGTTCCAGTTTTCCACCACACTCTGGGTGAAGAACTTCCTTACGTTTGTACGGAATCTATCCCCTTTTAACTTTAGAGAATGCTCTCTCGTTCTCCCTACCTTGGAGAGGGTGAACAACCTGTCTTTATCTACTAAGTCTATTCCCTTCAGTATCTTGAATGTTTCAGTCATGTCCCCTCTGTCTCCTCTTTTCAAGGGAGAAGAGGCCCAGTTTCTCTAATCTCTCTCTGTATGGCAACTCCTCCAGCCCCTTAACCATTTTAGTTGCTCTTCTCTGGACCTTTTCAAGTAGTACCGTGTCCTTCTTCATGTATGGCGACCAGTGCTGGACGCAGTATTCCAGGTGAGGGCGTACCATGGACTGGTACAGCGGCATGATAACCTTCTCCGATCTTAATCATTCCTAGCATCCTATTCGCCCTTTTTGTCGCCGCACATTGCGCGGATGGCTTCATTGACCTGTTGACCAGCACTCCCAAGTTTCTTTCCTGGGGGGGGGGTCTCTCCAAGTAATGCCCCAGACATCCTGTATTCGTGTATAAGATTTTTGTTACCGACGTGCATCACCTTACACTTATCCACGTTGAACCTCATTTGCCATGTCGCAGCCTATTTCTCAAGCGTGTTTATGTCACGTTGCAGATCTTCGCAATCCTCCTGTGTCTTCACTACTCTGAATAACTTGGTATCGTCTGCAAATTTAATCACCTCACTTGTCGTACCAATTTCCAGATCGTTTATAAATATGTTGAAGAGCACGGGTCCAAGCACCGAATCCTGCGGCACTTCACTGGTGACGCTTTCCAAGTCCGAGTGTTGTCCATTTACCCCCACTCTGTGTTTCCTATCCACCAGCCAGTTTTTAATCCACGTGAGTATTTCACCCTCGATTCCATGGCTTGCAATTTTTTGAAGTAGTCCTTTATGCGGAACCTTGTCGAATGCCTTCTGAAAATCCAGATATACAATGTAGACCGGGTTGCCTTTGTCTATCTGCCTGTTTACTACCTCGAAGTGCAGCAAGTTCATCAAGCAAGATCTTCCTTTGCTGAAACCATGCTGGCTGGTCCTCATCAGATCGTGTCCATCAAGGTGCTCAGGCCAGACTCACTGGTCTGTAGTTTCCCAAATCACCCCTCGAACCTTTCTTGAAGATCGGCGTAACATTCGCCACATTCCCGATTTGATCGACAGATTGGCTATTAGTTGAAGAAGTTCAGCTATAGCCCCTTTCAATTCCTTAATTACCCTCGGATGGATGCCATCCGGTTCTGGGGATTTATCATTTTTAAGTCTACCAATCTGCTTGCATACCTTTTTCCCCATCTTAGTTTCCCGCGTATAGCCTATTGGCTTCCAGTATGTTGTGTATATCCTCTTCGGTAAACACAGACGCAAAAAATGTGTTCAGTGGCTTCCTTCGTGGGTCGTTTCCCCTTAATATAGCAAAAGAACGACTTGAGGTTTTTCGCCTCCTTAGCTATTTTTTCCTCATAGTCTCTTTTGTCCTCTCTTACTGCCTTATGGCACCTGCTTTGATGCTGTTTGAGCTTTTTCCAGTTTTCGTCCGTTTTTTACCTTTTCCATTCCTTAAACGAAGTCTTCTTGTCTCTGATCCCTTCTTTCACTATTACATTGAGCCACGCCGGTTCCTTATTCTTTTTCCTCTTGGATCACTTGCCGATACGCGGCATATATAGATTTTGCACCTCAGTGACTGTGTCCTTAAAAAGGTAAGATGCTTGTTATAGCATCTTTACAATGCTTATCCTCTTCTTAATCTTCTCCACCATGAGTCTTATACCTTCGTAATTCCCTTTTCGGAAATTCAGCGCCGTGCCCGTCATTCTGGATCGATTTTCGCCCCTGGGTCCAGGTCAAAGCGGATCATATTGTTATCGCTGGTTCCCAGCATCCCCTCTACATCTACACATTGTGCTGGTCCTCGTGGTCCATTTAGAATTAAGTCCAGAATTGCGTTTCCTCTTGTATTCTCCTTGACAAGTTGTTCCAGGAAGCAATTGCCTACAGCATCCAGGAACTTGGTCTCCCTACCGCTGCTGGAGGTGCCTAGGTTCCAGTCTGGATAATTGAAGTCACCCATGATAACTGTGTTGCTTCCCTTGCAGTTGCATTTAATTTTTCCATCAATTTCTGTGGACTGCCCTGGGGGTAGATGCCGATCTTCGTTTCCGTTCCCGGAATTTTGACTCATAGAGACTCCAACTTATTTTTCGTATTCTCTCCGGTAGACTCAATTCCCTCTTTGACGTATAGGGCAATGCCCCCACCTTTTTAAGCCACTCTGTCTCTGCGGTATAGCTTGTATCCCGGTAGCACAGTCTCCCAGACATTTTCCTCGTTCAACCATGTTTCCCTGATGCCGATGATGTCAAGATTATCTTTTTATGCCATAGCTTCTAATTCACCCATCTTATTCTTTAGGCTCCTTGCGTTCGTGTACATACACTTGAGTTTGTGGCCTGTTACTCTTACATTTCCTTCCCTCTTGTGTCCCATTCGATCTGTCAGGATTTCTGTCATGCTTATGATCCGGTGAGTCTTCCCCGCTATCATTCTGCATGGTATCCTCTGGGTATACTGGTTCTCGAACCATCAACTCTCTGTCGACGGTAGGCTTTTCCCTTCTTCTTAGTTTAAAAACTTCTCAATTTTACTCTTGATGTTGCTTTCAAGTACCCTCGTTCCGTCTCTGCTGAGGTGGAGTCCATCCTTCCTGAATAGCTTGCTTTTCCCCCAGAACGTTGTCCAGTTGCGCACAAAGTGGAATCCTTCTTCCTCACACCAGCACCGCATCCACGCATTGACTGCTTCCAACTCTGTCTGCCTCTTCTTGTCGGCCCTGGGTACCTGCAGAATCTCAGAGAACGCTACCCTCTGCGTTCTGGCCTTCAGATTCCTTCCTAGCATCCGGAACTGGCCCTTCAGTACTTCTCTGTTATAGTTCCTGTTGCTCACATTGTTTGTCCCCCACATGGATCACCACCGCCTGATCTTCCTCTTCCACGCTATTGATGATCCTGTCAATGCGGCTCACTATGTCTTGTACCTTGGCTCCTGGTAGACAGGTCACCAGCCGATCTTGTCTTCCTCCCGCAATGTGGCTGTCAACTTGTCTGATAATGGAGTTTCCTACGACAATTTCTGTCCTCTCCATCTTCTCTTATTTCTCTAGCTGCAGGTCCGTATCCCTGGTGTATGTCCATCTCTCCAGTCGTAGGTCCGTGTCCTCTATGCACTTCATCTTCCCTCATCCTGGCGTTGGCTTGCACCGGACTCATCTTCTTGTGGGTTCCCTCCGCTGTTTCCAGATCTTGCTGCTGTGTCTCCCATTTCTTCCTTGTGGTCGTCCTCCAGATGGTCCTCACTCTCTGTATGTGTATCTCGGCAGTTCCACTGTTGCTGGTGATTTTCCACGGCCTCCCTGTATGCCTCCTCGATGAACTTCTCTAACTCCTGGACTTCTTCCTCGATGGTTTCCTCTGTCTTGATGTTCTGTGCATCCCTGTCCTCCTCCTCCACTGTTCGAAGTGCTTCCAGTTCCAGTATTCTGCCCTCCAGGAGTCTGACTTGTTTCTTCAGGCTCTCCAGTTCCCCGCATGAGTGCATACATAAGACCGCCTCCCAGAGGGGCTATGCAGAAAACTGGGTAGTTCAACTTCCTGCTTCTGTCTGCTGCTTCCTTTGCTGCCTGTTTGCCTGTCTGCTGTGGCTGTCCTCTGTGTCTGCTACGGTTGCCCTCTGCTGTCCTTGCTTGTTTGTGTGTCCTCTGTGTCTGCTGTGGTTGCCCTTTGTTCTCCTTTGCAGTGACTTGTCCCTTCTCAAGGCCCTTCGCAAAGGCACTCTCGCTAAGGCGAGTGCCTTTAATGCTCGCCTTTGCTTGCCGAACAGCTGAGCGCCGTTGGCCCCTCCCCTTTTAAGGGGAGCTCCAGTGGATGATGTTGAGGTGGGCGGAGCTAACTCTCACCGCTTACCCCTTGCACTCTCTTGCCTTCTCTCCCCTGATGTTTCTCTCCTGTCTCTCCCCTGTCTCCTCTCCTGGCTTCTTTCACAAGCCTCTACTCGATTGCCATTGGCCCCTCCCCTTTTAAGGGGAAGTTACGGTGGATGACGTTGGGGGGTGGGTGGAGCTAACTCGCTGCTTGCCCCTTGCTTTCTCCTGCTGTCTCTCTCCTGCTGTTTCTTTCCTCTGACTCCTCTCCTGGCTTCATTGGGACTTCTTTCTTCGGGAGGGGGGGTTAAATCACAAAACCAATACTGTTTATTATAGAATTTACTAGCCCACTTATTGAATTGAGAGTATCTATGTGGTTTACATTTTGATCTGATCTAGTATGGCTATTCTAGTATGGCATTTTTTCTTAAAATGCTCTCTTCCATTTTTATCTTTTCTGTCTGTTATCCACTCAAATGTAACTCTTTCTTTATTCCTTTTCACTTTTAATCTAATCAACTTTCCAGTGTAATAGGTGAGACATTCTAGACCAGGGATGCCCAAGTCCGGTCCTCGAGATCTACTGGCAGGCCAGGTTTTCAAGATATCCACAATGAATATGCATGAGAGAGATTTGCCTGAACTGCCTTCTTGGTATGCAAATCTCTCTCATGCATGTTCATTGTGGATATCCTGAAAACCTGGCCTGCCAGTAGATCTTGAGGACCGAACTTGGGCAGCCCTGTTCTAGACACAAGGGTTATTTCCCTTTAGTCACATGGCTGCAGAAGGAATCTACTCTGGATGTTTCACTCTGCCTCTGTAGTAATTCAATGTGCAGTTTAGCACCCTCTACAGGGTGTTTTGTTTTGTTTGTTTGTTTCCTTTCTTTCTGCATGCATATATGCAGTTGTGTGTTCTGCTTTCCTCATTTTATTGTTTTAATTTAATTTGATTTAATTTCATCCCTTTTTCAGGTAATTTAGTGCTTGGAGCAATTTTAAAGCTCTGTCTGCTTGAGAATTCAGACTTCGGTCTGTAACTGACAGGCAGATTCATCTGGGTACCTGTTGGCCAGCCTGAATAGTTTTCTCTGGAGCTCAGAGCCATCCTTGAGGTAGTCTCACCTTCTCTTAATCAGGGGTCAAGCGCAGGCTGTTAGGCGCCCTTAGGAGACTCGGCAGTGTCTTGCAGGGTGCTGGCTGCGTTGTCGCGCCTCCACCATTTCCAGTGTGCATCCGATGCTATGTTTGGGAAATGTGAAAAAATCATGATTTCGGTGGGAATTTTGTGATGGCGGCCATCTTGTATTTTTTCGATTTTATTTTCTAAAGTTCCCTGCTTCTTCAAAACTGCAAGTTTTGCCTGGAAACTTGCTGGGATGAAGTCCTTGGGCTCTCTTGTAAATTCTTACCAATACTGTGCAATTTTAGTGCTTTTAGAGCATTTTGGCGCCATGTGTCATGGGGCGGGGAGGGCACAGCTTCTGGCTTAACCTTTCCTCTGCTGAAGTAGGTGAACAAATGCTCAGATAGTTCAGCGGGGTGCCTTTCATGTGTTTTGAGGCTAAACAAAGCTGGTAATTCCCTCTGCCAGGCTGCGGACCCTACGCAGCCTCAGAAAAGATCAGTTTAGCCACCTTTGGAACATTTTTTATATTTTTGTGCTCTGGATTTCGGACCACTGTTTTTTTACCCCTGCGCAGTCCCAGTACACCTACATGGCGTCTCTCAGTGCCATTACTCCTTTGGACACATTTTAGACTCACCCCGCCGCTATGCTTGCGCTGCTTGACCCTGATCTGGGGGATACGGATGCATATCATTTGCTTGCTGACCCCTTATTTACAGATGCAGCACTTCCCGGGATGGAAGATCAGGGACTGTGTGCTGGATCTGTGGATCCCTTTGGGGTTTTGGGAGCCTGGAAATGCTCTTGCGAGCTTGTGCCTATTTGAATTTGTGGCTTTGACAGACCTTCTCTCTGAATCTTTACAGGAGGTCTTTTGGTCTCTCAGCCAGCTCTGGCTACTTCTTCCGCCTGGCTTTGTGGTATATATTTGCTACCTTCCCGTGCTACCCTGATATGTGCGGACTAGTAGGGTTTAAGTCTTTTTGATCTGCTTTGCATCTTTTTCTTATTTTTTTCAATTAAAGTTCGTTTTTAATGGCTTGGGTGCCATGAGACCCCATTGTGGTGGTCTTCTGCCAGAGTAAAGGAAGCAGTTTCTGCGGAGCCGGACTGTAGCTTCAAAGAAAAACTTTGGTGGGCCTGCTATGTTACACCATTCTGCTATGTTACACCTTTTTCAAACTCGGGGTCCATCCCCCTGAGAGCTAGCTTGCCTTCTGACCTTGTCAGAGGTTTAAGTGCAGGCTAGGTGCATCTCTCGGGGTTTCAGGGTGCAGGCTGCATTTCCCATCCCTGGTCACGTGGAGAGGTTCCAAGGATGCGGAGGTTTCGGTTGGGGTTCACCGGACTGGCAGTCCGAAGATCTTGAAGCTGGGTCCTTTTGGAGCATTTCAGAGGCAGAAAATTATTTTCCTCCAGCTGACAAACAAGGCACCTCAGTGACTGTGAGTACATCTCCATTATTTCCTATGGGATGTGACAGGGTAGAGTACCTGTTACTGGCCAGTGGAGGGAGCCTGAGCATCAAGAGGAGAGATGGTTTGCATAAGGGCTGCTGGGAGCTGTCCACTCACCCTGAGTGGATTGTGGTGCTGAAAAGGACAGTTCCAAGGCAGCAGCAAGCTCAGAAGGTAAGAAGCTCTTTCAGGAGTTGGGTTATCCTTGTGGGGAGGAATGCTGGCCTCTGGTCTAATTCCAGATAAGCTCTGAAGGCTTCTGCTGACCAGCATTGATAGGGCACCAGGTGTAGCAGAGTAGAGTGACCAGGCTGACCAGTCCTGACAGGGGGGATTGTTGTAGCGGGGAACAGAAGCCCTGTGGTGGGAGGTTCTACAGCAGGGGTCTTAAAGTTCCTTCTTGAGGGCCGCAATCCAGTCGGGTTTTCAGGATTTCCCCAATGAATATGCATGAGATCTACGTGCATGCACTGCTTTCAATGCATATTCATTGGGGAAATCCTGAAAACCCGACTGGATTGTGATCCTCAAGGAGGGACTTTGAGATCCCTGTTCTACAGGGACCTATACACCGGCAGAGGGAAGCCCAGTGATGGGAGGGTCCACGGGGACCTATACACCGGCAGGAAAGAGCTAAAGAGTAGCTGGAGGGCCTGGAAGAGCCTGGAGTTGAGGAAGTGGCTCAGGCTTGATGAGAGGCGGAGGGACCGGTGAAGAAAGATCTAGGTAGTGGGGACCCAAGAGGCCAAGGAATAAGGAACTGGTAGTAGCCCCACTAGAAGCAGCTGGAAGAGCTGGCAGAGTTCAAGGCTAATGGGGTCAGGCGGCTGATCGGTGGTGACCAGCAGAGAGACCAGTGTCACCAAGAAGACTCCCAGGTGAAGCAGCCTGAGAGACCCTGGGAGCATTGGCCAGGATCTAAGGAGAATCTGGCAGAGGGACCGGCTTGGACGGTGGCAACCAGTGGAGGAATCTGAGGTACCATAGGGAGTGGTGGTGTCCAGGACCAGTGGGGACCAGGAAGGCTGGCAACCAGAGTGACCGGAGATGACTAGAGTGAGGGACCGGTGGCAACCAGAGGGACCGGTAAAAGCTGAAACGATCTTTGGCAGTTTGAGAGACCAGGAAGGCTGTTTGAAGAACAGAAGAGGTATAAGAACGGTGCCTGGAAGACCAGAAGCACCTAGGACAGGAGAAGTGAAGGGCAATGACCATTCGACCCATTCACATGGGAGCATCGGGGGTGGTCTGAAAAACATGTTTTTAAGGGATTCTGAGGGTAGGATTCATGTCTCCCCCCCCCCCTCCAAACCCCAAGTCACTATTTTTTTATATATTTGAAATTTGTTTATTTTTGGCGCAAATTCGCTGGCGGTAGACATCCTGGATTTTTAGCGATCTTTTTTTTCTAAGCTTAAATTCTGCCTCAAACCCCTTGATTTTGCTTAAAATTGATAGGGATGGACTCCACAGCCCCTAATCTGTCAAACATCTAAGAATGTTATAATGCCCCTGTATCGCTCCATGGTGCGACCTCTTCTGGATATTGCATTCAATTCTGGTCTCCTTATCTCAAGAAAGATATAGTGGCTCTTGAAAAGATTCACAGAAGAGCAACCAAGATGATAAAGGGGATGGTACTCCTCTCGTATGAGGAAAGAGTAAAATGGTTAGGGCTCTTCAGCTTGGAAAAGAGATGGCTGAGGGGATATATGATTGAAGTCTACAAAATCCTGAGTGGAGTAGAACGGGTACAAGTGGATTGATTTTTCACTCTGTCAAAAATTACAAAGACTAGGGGACACTCGATGAAGTTACAGGGAAATACTTTTAAAACCAATAGGAGGAAATTTTTTTCACTCTGAGAATAGTTAAGTTCTGGAACACATTGCCAGAAGTTGTGGTAAGAGCGGATAGCGTAGCTGGTTTTAAGAAAGTTTTGGACAAGTTCCTGGAGGAAAAGTCCATGGCTGTTATTGACAAAGTCAGGGGGAAGCCACTTCTTGCCCTGGATTGGTAGCATGGAATATTTCTACTCCTTGGGTTTTGGCCAGGTACTAGTGACCTGGATTGACCAGTATGAGAATGGGCTACTGGGCTTGATGGACCATTGGTCTGACCCAGTAAGGCTGTTCTTATGATTGCGCTGAATTACCTGTGGAGGAGCGTCCGTGTACCTTGTGACACAGAGCTGGGGAAGGAGGCGGGAGCTTCGGGCCTTGCCTCCTCAGAGTCCTTGAGGGCTGAGGAACTGGCATGGGTCTGGGCTCTAGGCAGAAAGTCCTGCCCAATGTTCTCAATATAGAAAGCCAGGGAGATGTGGGCTCACCTTGCCACCAATCTGCGCAGACAGGCCGCTCAGGTGTTCCTTCTGCCGAAGTCCTTCCTTTTGATGTAACTTCCTATTTCACGAAACAGGAAGTTACCTTAGCTGGAAAGGCTCTGACCGAGAGAAAGCCTAAGCGGGCCTCTGCAAAATAGATTGGCAGCAAGGGGGCTGGCGCCAGTGCTAATGAAATAGCAAGTCCAATTTTTTTCTAAAAACTAATTGATTGAATCAATTCCATCAAAGTGAATTGGTGAATCGATTTGAGAATTGGGCACTTCTAGTGTCTACTAGGTGTTAATTGCCAATTATCTATGCCAGTTGGCTTGTTAAACAAATTGTGTGTGCAAATTGGCTGTGTGCAGAAAATTGCACGTGAAGCTTAGGACGCCTTGTATAGAATTTGTGGCTTAGTGCATGCTACCTAGGACATACTAGTAGGATAATGTTCACGTCCATGATATGCATTATTCCAGAAAAAATTCCTTAATGCTTACTAACAGGTATATTTCCTCAGAATGATTTAATGTTGTCATGTGGGGAACCCTATTAGTCCGTGTTAAGGGCTTAACACTCTTTATCAAACAATTCCCCATAGGGTATGCCAGAACATAATCTTTAGATATAGAAACCTATATAGACCTACCAGGGCTTCAGTTCACATTTCTTTACATTTTGCTGAAGGTGCATCCAGCTGAGAGAGTTAACACCCCTTAATTCTGGCCAAATGGGCTTGGGGAAAACCACATGTGTGGTGTTTGGATTCACCAAGAAAGACAGGGTTAACCTGGTTCACTGATTAAGTTATTCAAATGTTCATGGTGGTTTCCTGAACATAAACCCTATTGGTGCATGAGGGCAAGGGACATTAGCATTTGCGCCCGCTTAAGAAAAACAGGAAAAAATGCAGCAGGTTTGCAAGCATATCAGGTATTGCATATTGTGTGATTACCTTAGAAAGAGCTGATAGGGAAGTCACTCCCAAGCAGGGTTAGAGGCTGGCTTCATTTTTTTGATCCTGCTGTTTATGGTCTTATTTTGAGTTCTGGGGAGAAAAACAGGACTGTAATCCATGCATGCAGTGGGGTGGGATCAGGACTAGATCCACTTTGTCTTGAAAAATCCAGAGCTGATTGCTCACCCCTTGTTCCTTACTCAAGAGAATGTAGTATGACCAGCCTAGCTCACTGTTCCCTTGTAGAAAGAACAGTGTAAACACCATTTGCTAACTGCATTGTTTCATGTCTTCAGGCTGTTATAAAATCACAACTGTGTTCAGCCATGCTCAAAGCGTCGTGCTATGTGTTGGCTGCTCCACGATTCTCTGTCAGCCAACTGGAGGCAAGTGCCGCCTCACAGAGGGTAAGTCTCTGATGACACAGCAGGAGAACTTTTTTGCCAGTACACTTCCTACAGACAGAGGGGGTAGTTTTATAAAATCGTTTTCACATGTACATGCAGGGCTGTGGAGTCAGAGTTGGAAGAAGTTTTGTGTGGAGTTGGTAAAGATATACTGACTGATTCCAGCTTCAAAATAAAAAGTTACATTATAATGTATGGTAAAATTATCATTTAATACTTTAAAATTTGTCATGGATCTAAAATACTGGGAAATATAGGTGATATCTACCAGTACTTTAGATTCAGGACAAAAATTTAAAAGCCTAATATCAGTAGGAACTGAAGTCAGTCTAAGTTGAAGGTTTGGTATATTGACATTACAGCCTTGCGTATATGGCCATGTTCACTTCTAAATAGATTCTTATAAAATATTGACTGGTGTAAAATAGAGAGCTGCACATGAATAGGGTGGTAGGAATCCCACAGGGATCCCTCCATGGTTACAGGAATTCCACGGGAATGGAAATAGTTCTTGCGAGATTCCTAATGGAGTATACCTGCTCAGGGTCCTCCAAGATGTTCAAGTACCACCTTCTCCTCTCTTCAGTAATTAAGGGTTGCACTTGGCTCTTCCCTTAACCGGCATCTCTCTTCAAAAGGCTGCGGGCTGCATTCCTACATGCTGCTGGCGACTGACCTGGAAGCCTTCCCTCTGATGCGTTAAATGACTGTTAAAGAGGGAGACTTTTTGGCCATGGAGGGAGTGAGAAATTCTGCATGGTGGTGAGGGAAGAGGAGAACTGTTGGGATATAGAGCAGAGGGAGAGAGAGATGGTGCACAAGGGGAAAAGAAGAAAGAGGGAAAATTGTTGGGCTTGCGGGTGGGCAGGAGGGAAGAGAGAAAGAAATGCTGTACAGAGGGGGTGAGGGAGAATTGTTGGATGTGGTGGTGGAGAAGAGGGAGATAGAGTTGCATGCCTTGTACAGAATAGCATGTAGGCACGGATCTCCATAATTACATAACATTGATACTGCATGCATCTTTAGTAGACCTCCCTGACCTGCCCATGCCCCATGGTCATGCCTCCTTTTGAGTTACACATTATAAGATCTGTACATGGATCTTTATAGAATAGAGCTTAGCAAGATGCGTGCACAAATCCAAAATTTTTGTCAAATAACGTCAGTGGTGACCCATCAAATGAGCGCAGGACAATTGCGCACAGGGACAAGTGCACGCATGAACAATTGCAGTGGTGGATACTATTTTGTGTTTTTGAGGGTTACAAAGTAACTCTCTTTTGAGGGGGGGGACCCCCCCTACACTTTTAAATATTCACTTGCTATCTAGTGTTAGGGTAAGGTTTATATCATGATTATGGGAACCATAATCATGATATAAACCTTACCCTAACACGAAGGCCCTGATTTGCTGAGACTTCTTAGGCCCCATCCCTTGGGAGGGGCTTGAGGCACCTCAAGCCCTTCCCAAGGGACGGGGCCTGAGGAGTCTCAGCAAATCAGGGCCTTCCAGATTCACGGGCCACAATTGTCGGCCCGTATTTGTCAGAGCGCAGTTGTCCTGCACTCATTTGTCGGTGTACCAACATCAGTAAATTGATAGCGCCCAGTTATTGATGCCAATTGGCTCATTAGCCAATGTAGTTGCACATGTATCTTAGGATAGTGGCTAAGATACGTGTGCAGCTAAATTTGTGCGCCATTTATAGAATCCGAGTGTTGGTTGTAGACGACAGCAGATAAAACAATTTGGCCTATCCAGTCTATCCATGTCCTCTGTTCCTGTCAAGTTTCAAGTTTATTTAAAATTTCTTATACCGCCTAATGTAATGTAATGTAATGTAATTTATTTCTTATATACCGCTAATCCGTTAGGTTCGAAGCGGTTTACATAAAATACATTAGGTCTAATAAAATTATAAATAAGATAGGTACTTAGAAATTCCCTTACTGTCCCGATCAAGCCTTCTAGGCGGTGTACAAAAATGCCAAAACCCTACACCAAATTAATTTACAATATAAACAAAGACAAATCGGGGAAAATGACAAATTTTTATAGACATTGACGAACGGGAACGAAAGGGAAGAAGGGTTAGAACCACAATTGATAGAAAAGGAATATTCAAGGAAAAGGGAAGGGAAACTGAAGGTTACAAAGGCATCGAGGAATAAAAATGTCTTTAACTTCGCCTTAAAATTGGCAAGACTTGTTATTTCGCACAAGTGATTTGAGATACTGTTCCAAAGAGAGGGGGCACTAACGGTGAAAATTGTAGCCCTCATTATACTGATATTTCAGCGAGGGAATAGTAAGAAGGTTGTGAGCTGTGGACCTTAACGTCCTAGTTTGATTATACGGAATAAGTAAATTGTTTATAAATTCAGGTTGGTTATTTGCTCTGGTTTTAAAATTAAGTAAAAGAATTTTGTAGGTGATCCCATGTTCTATTGGAATCCAGTGAGCTTTCTGTAGAAGGGGAGTGACATGGTCCCTGCATTGCTGGTGCCCAGCAAATAAGATTCCTGGTTCATATCACTTAGAGCAGTTGCAACATTTGACTTGTGTCCCTAGTTCACTATAGCTGAACAGGTAAGAAACCCCCATAGAAGTACAAGTAGAAAAAAAAAAAGAAGAAAGTGACTTTGGGTATGCTGTTCTATATTTTAAAAAAACTTCTACTCTGCAGCTGGAATGTGCAACTACAATGCTATGGCATAAAAACTCAGGCAAATGTTCTGGATGCATGCTTCTTAACCTCCCAACAGTCAAGGGATTTTGTACCCGCCCCCTTCCCCACCATTATCTAGTGCCAAGGGCCTACTTTTTAATCCATCAGCTGGCCACTGGTGTCTACAGATGGCCCTGCACCTGAGTTGGTTGTCAGTTTTGTTTATTCTTTCAGTCAAATTTGCATACATTGCACAAAATCCAGAATGCTGCTGTGCATTTAGTTTTTGATATAAAGAAATCAAATCATGTTACTCTATACTATAGACATTGGCTGCCTATTGGCCAGGGTTTGGTTTAAATTTGGGACTCTGTCATAAAACCATACATGGTCAGGCACCTGGTTACTTACTAGAACAATGTACATTTTTTAAGGCGGTCCGTCAACTAAGGATAACTTCATTGTTTGTGTTCCCTTCAGAACAAGGATGTCTTTACAATAAATTTTTGCATTGAACAATTGCATATCAGGCTGCTAGATGGGATTCGCAACTGCGTATTTTGTTTGCTTTTTCAATTTCATATATGCATTTCCGAAAACTATTAGACATCTCTTTTTGTAAAATTCTTAGGAAAGTAAGGAAGATAATATTTCTTTTTGTCGTGTGGTGTACAGTCTCTTGATAATGTATAAACTGCATCGATCTGGAAGGTATTGCGGTCTAGAAATGTATTTTAATATAAAAATTTGTTTTTCCTTTCATTTCAGGCTGTTCTTTCAGAAGAAAACCGCATTAGTTATCCTTGAAATGAGACGGCAGAGCAAAAAAAAAAAGGAAAGGAGCGTCTTCAATTTATTCCTCACCCTAAGGGTGCAAACCTAATCTTTACTTTCTTTCGTACTGAAGTTTTGACCTGAACATCTGAGATTAGGACAAACTACTTTCCTATGGAATGACAAAAAAAAAACCCCTCCTGACTGCATGTTTTTTCTAAAGGTCTTAATTATAGTATGATCTTCTGTAGATTTGCCAATGTTCAGGAAAAAAAGGATGCAAAATACACTTCCCCCTCCCCAGTCGCGGTTTCCCTACTCGCAATTTCACATAATCGTGATTTTTTTTGGGGGGGAGGAGGGAAAAAGAAACCCCATATTTTTGTCTTCCCCCCGGGATCCTGGCCTTACCTGGTGGTCTAGCTGGTTTTCGGGGCAGGAGTGATCTTCCCGTAGTCTCGAGAGACTACAGGAACTCCCCACAGCCATTTCCTAATGGCTATCTGCACGAGGCAGGAGCATAGGAAGATCGCTCCTGCCCCGAAAACCAGCTAGACCACCAGGTAAGGCCGGGATGCCAGGGGAAGACGGAATGGAGGCGGGGGTGGGTGCGGAGATGGTGCGGAGATGGTGCGGTATACAAACCTAAGGTTTAGTTTAGTTTAGTTTAGAGCCGGATATTCGCGGTTTTCCGCCATTCGCGGTTCGGTTCTGCCCCTATCCCCGCGAATAACGAGGGAGAAGTGTAGCACTTAACTTGAATTACTGCATTGTAAATGAATTTGGAAAGCAGAGGGAATTATTGCTAATCATTTTCACAATAACGAAGGTTTTCTGGATATATTATCCAGTTTTTGGACCCTATCTATACATGTTTAGCATTATCCATTATTTGTTATAAAGTGCATTTAATGCAGCGTGCTTTGTGCTGGATAATGCATGATAATGCTATTTGTAAAGAGGGTTCTTGGCTTGAAAGCACCGTAAAGACTATTTATTCTGTTCTGGAATTTCTCCACCTGCACATAGGTGCCACATGCTGGCAACTTGCTATCCGTCTGCATGTATTCTCTGCTTAAATAATGGTGCAGAATTTTAGAAGAGACATCAAGTCAGTATAGTGGATAAAGATGTCCATATTATCGAACAGGATCTGCTGATTATATACCCTGTTCTAAAATTCACAAGAAATGGACTTTCATTTGCTGGCTTCATGCAGCATAGAGCTTCCATTTTACAATATGCACCAAACGTTTGTTTTGAGGAGACACTGATCAAAAACCACGATCACCCAAACACCCAAAAAAAGACCAGCATCCACACACTTTAATACTCCAAAACAAGATCTAAGAATTAATGTTTCAAAAAGTTATATATAAATGAAAGAGGAGTGAACCAAGAATGGGAGGAGGGAAAGGACCTCAGATGCCAAGGATTTAACAACCATATAATAAGATACTTCTCTCTGGTTGTAATCTTTTACAGGCTGAATATAATCATTGGTCACTCCACTCCACCCAATAATATTTGTGGTTAAACGTTCATCACACTATCCAATATTTAATGTTTGATGTGCAATATACCACAAGTTCATCATAATTTGTAAATGTACCAGGCAGCAGTTATCTTAGTGTAGATGTTCCAGCTGGAGTCCGTTTTACCAGTGGCTTCTTCAGGAGAATTCATTGCCTGTACCTAGGAAAAAAAACCTGCATCCACTCAAAAAAAAACAAACAAACAGTAAAATCATCTATCCCCTCAAACAATTTTTGTGTGTGTTTTGAGTGATTATGCATATGTTACAATATGAACATTCCTATGCTGCCACAAGGATAGCTGTGTAGGGGAGGAGCCGAACAGTTACAGCAGAATGCAGAGAACCAGAGGCTGCCTGTTCAAATCCCAACTGTAGTTGTTTTTGATTACATTTAATTGTGAGCTCTCTATTGACAGAAAAATACCTACTGAAACTTCCTTGCTCCTTCCAGAGGAGACCTGCTCAATCGGAGCACCTTTTTTTAACCTGGACATGCTAAGTACCACGACTAAATAACATCCTTTTTTTTTTTTTTTTTTAACTACATGAACATCCTTTCCCCTTCAGTAAGTGGAGTTGGACATCCATCTTTTGGCCACTCCCTAATCCCATATAAAATATGCCCAAACTACACCCCCTTGTCATATGGGTGTACTGCAGTTTTAGACATCCATATTCTGTCTTTATAAAATCGGGGTTTGGACGTCCACACACTATAGGCATCTAAATGCTGGCTTTCAGACATCCAAAACAGGAATATAACTTCTAAATGACCACCATAGCTGTGGTAGGTCAGAAGAAAGGTTTCTCTTCTCCAGCATCCTGCCTCCAATAGAAACATGATGGCAGATTTATACAAATGCTAGAAGCCTAAGAAATAAAATAGGAGAGTTAGCGTATATAGCACTGAATGATGAGGTAGATAAAATAGGCATCTCAGAGACCTGGTGGAAGGAGGACAATCAATGGGGCACTGTATTACCTGGGTACAAATTATATCGCAAGGAGAATAGATCAAACTGGAGGGGGGTTGCGCTATATGTTAAAGAGAGAACTGTGAAAATCCTAGAGATCCAAGATGGCCGTTTCTACTACTATCGCTATTTACTATGCTGAAAAGAAGGGGAAAAGGAACTGGTGGAGCCTCCCGACAACCTGAGATCCCTTCGAGTAGCACAATCAATGAAATTCTGCGGCGCCTTACCGGAGGTTTGGAGCTGTCTGGGAATCATCTGCTGCCGGCGATGAGTGACGCCGTAGCGGACGATTTGGGTCTTGATGCTACTCTTGAGCCCAGACCACAGAGTCCCGCCCCCACAGCCACAGCAAGCAAGCTCTCCACAGGATTTGAGCATGTCCAAAGAGGCAGTGCTCACTGTCCATCTGAGGGCTTATCTTTGGACTCAGCGGGGAAACCTGTTTCCTTGGAGCTACCTGTGGCCGGAAGATCAATGGAGGAGCTGGTACAAGGAGTATTGGACACAAAACCAGCAACTGGTAAGACTGGAAAGGCACTGCAAGATTTTCCCTTATTGGTAAAACCCCCTGAAGTTACTTTGGAGAACATCTGGGACTTAGTTGCAAACCTGGGGAAAACTCTTTCCCCACAGGTTGAAGAGATAGAAGGAAAATTAAAAGTGCAGAAAGAAGAAATATTACAGTTGAAACAAAAAATTAACTAAGGTAAAAGTGAAACTCAAAAAATGACTATAGAATTGAAAACAATTAAAACATTTTCAAGAGATACAAGTTAAAGATAGCAACAACATAGGGAGAAAATTAGAAACTCTTGAAAATTATAATCACTCTAACAACTTGCGGATATTAAATTTTCCTAAAAATCCTATGACAACTCTTTGAGATATGTTGAAGAGAGATTTCCTGGAAGTTCTGAATGTTCCAGAACAATCATTACCCCCTTTTGTTAGGGTATATTACCTTCCAGATAAGAAAAGCCAGGAACAACCAGATCAAGAACAAAACTATTAGGACAAGCCTCTTGATGTTTCCAAATTGTTGGAAACCTCAGAGGAAATAATTGTGAAACCAGCAACATTATTAGTAACAGTCGCTTTAGCTCCTGATAAAGAATGGATAATGAGGTTATTCTGTAAAAATAAATTTAAAAAAATTTTTGGACAAAAAATATTGATGTTTCCTGATGTCTCTAAAGATACTCGGAAAAGAAGGTGAGAATTTTTGTTGATGAGATCCGCAGTAACATCTATTGGTGGAGTTTTTTTTCCTACGCTACCCTTGCAAGTGCATAATTAGATATAAATCCCTTAAATATGTTTTTGAATGATCCATCCCAGTTGACTGGATTTTTGTCTTTTAAACGCCTTGACAAAGAATAAGTGATAACAACTCTAAATGAAGATAAACTCCCACCATTATAGGTTGTGTTTATTTTTTTCCCTTGACTTAAATATTTCTTTATTGAGCTTTGTCACTTGATTGAATCTTGGACCCTTACAATTGAGGACTTCAGAATGATATAAATACTGTTATTTCTTTAATTTTGATTTAGTGTCATTTTGATTCACACTATTGGTATGTTTAATTTCTGTCAATCTTTCTGTTCAAGATGAGTATGCTTGGAAATTGTAATTGAAAATTAAATAAAGAATTAAAAAAAAAAAAAAAAGAGAGAACTGAAATAAAATAAACATTCTGCATGACAGATAGCAGTATGGAATCCATATGGATAGAAATTCCACGTGTGAAGGGAAGGAATATAAAGGTAGAGTTATACTACCGTCCCCTGGGAGAAAATGAGCAAACAGATGAAGAAATGTTTTCAGAGATTAGGAAAGCTGGAGAATTGGGCAACAGTATAAAAATGGGTGATTTCAATTACTCCAACATGGACTGGTTAAATGTTACATCAGGAAGTGCTAGGGAGGTAAAATTCCTAATCATCATAAATGACTTCTTTTTGGAGCAACTAGTCCAGGAACTGACAAGAGGGGGAGCTATTTTAGATTTGGGTCCACTGGGAAACAGTGATCATAATGTGATCAAAATTGAGTTGATACTGAGAGTGGCATTGCAAAAGAAATCTAATGTACAGGCATTTAATTTTCAAAAGGGTGACTATGATAAAATGAGGACAATGGTTAAAAAGAAACTAAAAGGATCAGTTGCAAAGGTTAGGACTGTAAACCAGGCGTAGATGTTATTTAAAAATATGATCGTAGAAGCCCAGACCAGATGTATTCCACTTATTAGCAAAGGCGGAAAGAAGAGGAAACGAGAACCGGCATGGTTAAAAGGTAAAGTGAAAGAGGCTATTAGAGCCAAAAAAACATCCTTTAAAGAATGGAAAAAGGATCTGAATGAAGAAATAAGAAGAGACACAAACACAATAATAATTTTATTCATTTATACTGCCATAACCAAAGATTTACACTAAAAAGAGCTGGACATTCAGCGAAATACAATCGTTAGATGCAACGCATTGATAATAAAAAGCTAATAGAGAATATGAAGAGAAACTTGCCAAAGAAGCAAAAACTCCTAATAACATTTTTAGGTATATCAGAAGCAGAAAACCTGTAAGGGAATCCTTGGGATCGTTGGATGATCAAGGAACAAAAGGGGCGCTCAGGGAGGCTAAGGTCATAGCGGAGAGACTGAATGAATTCTTTGCTTCGGTCTTTACGGAAGAAAATGTAAGAGATATACCTGAACTGGAAATGGTTTTCAAGGGTAATGATGCAGAGGAACTGAAAGAAATTTCGGTAAATCTGGAAGATGTACTAAGCCAAATTGACAAGTTAAAAAGTGATAAATTGTCTGGCCCAGATGGTATATATCCCAGGGTACTAAAAGAACTCAAATATGAAATTGCTGACCTGCTATTAGTGATCTGTAACTTGTTGCTAAGATCGTCTGTAGTACCTGAAGATTGGTGGGTGGCCAATGTTATGCCAATTTTTAAAAAGGTTTCCAGGGGAGATCTGGGAAATTACAGACCAGTAAGCCTGACTTCCGTGCTGGGCAAAATGGTAGAAACAATTATAAAAAATAAAATTGTGGAACACATGGACAAATATGATTTAATGAGACAGAGTCAGCGTGGGTTCAACCGAGGGAAATCTTGCCTCACTAATTTCCTTGACTTATTTGAAGGTGTGAATAAAGGTGAGCCAGTTGATGTAGTGTATTTAGATTTTCAGAAAGCTTTTGACAGATTTCCTCATGAGAAGCTCCTGAGAAAAGTAGCGAGTCAGGGGATAGGTGGCAAAGTTAATTTGCGGATTAGGAATTGGTTATCAGATAGAAAATAGAGGGTAGGGTTAAATGGTCATTTTTCTCAATGGAGGAGCGTAAACAGTGGAGTTTCCGCAGGGATCTGTACTGGGACCGGTGCTATTTAACTTATTTATGATCTGGCAATTGGAACAGTGAAGTGATTAAATTTGCAGATGTCACTAAACTGTTCAAAGTTGTTAAAATGTATGCAGATTGTGAAAGATTGCAAGCAGACCTTAGGAAATTAGAAGATTGGGCATCCAAGTAGCAGATGAAATTTAATGTGGACAAATGCAAAGTGATGCACATTGAGAAGAATAACCCAAATCACAGTTACCAGATGCTAGGGTCCACCTTAGGGTTTGAGGTCAAGAAAAAGATCATTGTAGACAATATAATGAAACTTTCTGCCCAATGTATGGCAGCAGCCAAAAAAAGCAAAAAAGATGCTAGGAATTATTTTAAAAAATGGAAGGTTGACAGGACTAAGATACTATGCACCTACTAAGTTTCAGTAGGTGCATAGCAGTCTGGCCCCTGTCATGCCCTCTCAGATCGAGCAGTCTAGGTTTTAAAGATAAGTTGAACCCTATGTGATGTCCCCAGTCAGCCAGTCATGTGCTATTGGATGAATCTTTAAAGAATTGTAAGTCATTGTCTTCTTAGCCTGCCCTGATTCCTCTTTTTTTAAAAAAGTTTTGTTGGAAATTTTTGATTTAAGTTTTACTCATGGAACAGGACTTTTAGAAAATTATCCCAGGTGGTATATTTTAGGCATACAGAATGTTTCTTTCTACTTGTATAAGATCTGAAATTTGGTGTGGTTGGAGAAGTACTCTGCTTCTAAAAAAAAAACAAAAAACCAACAACCCCTTTCCTTGTCTCTTTAAGAGGATACTTAAAGTGGTCACCTCATATGGCTTTCCCATTGCTGATATCATTGTGCTGTGCTTAGAATAGCACTGCAAGAGGCTATAATGGTGGCTTCTGGATGCTAATGAGAGAAGAGGGAGCTCATTCAGAGAAACTCAGGTCCTGGTTTTGTACAATTCATTTCCAGTAAACACAGAAGAGAGAAACTGTAATTCACCTATTTACTAATGGCTCAATATTGATCCAGCAGCAGGTATCAACACTGATTATGTGGGTCAGTGACAGTACCTGGAAGTTATGTGGGCCGATAGTCGGTGATGTGCTTGCATAGCAAACGGGGCGAAAAGAGGACTACTATTACTCAGTCCTACTTACCTAGTTACCTGGTCATTGACAATGAATATTAATTATCAGTGTCCACAAAACTGGTTCTGCCCAGATTCCACCCTGGCACTCAACAGACAGTTCCACAGCAGTCAGCGGGAATACAAAGCAACAATGTCCGGTTGAATATCTCTGACTTGTTCAGTGTGAAGTTGTGATGAACACCGGACCCTAAATATTTTGTGGTTGGTATTTAAAAGGGTATAACTGGGCAAGAGAGGCTCGTGCCTGGTTAAACCCTGCCGAGTTGGCCGGCCATCAATATTCAGTGACACTTAGTAGTGATATCTGCAACACTACTTGGTTAACCGACCTTTTCCTAACTGGCTAGGTTAGGAGCGGTCTGGGGGTGAAGCTTGTGCGGAACAATTACCTAGCTGGTTAGAGGTGATGGCTCAGTCTGCTAACTGGTTAAGTAAGTGCATATAGCTAGGACAGCAAAAAGACTGGTTTAACTTCCAGGTCAGCACACATAATCTAGGTATTCATTGCTGGGAGCTATGCATGCCCAGGTATTGAATAGCCAGGGTTAATTCAGCCTGCGGCTATGAATGGCTTCCTGGTGCAAGCCAAGTGTTGCTTCCTTTCTGGTTTAAACTCTTTTCTTTGTGGGATTGGAGAATATTGTTGGATACTACATAAATATAAAGCTCTGCATATTACCCGTGTGTAAATGTGATGGGAATGAATAGTCTGTTAATTCTGACTCCCACAGTATATCTTAATGGAAGTTCTAATGTGGCATGTTTGCATTTGTTTGATTTGGTTTTATGATTTATTTTATTTTTAATAGTTAAGCTAGCTGTTAAGCTTGGTCAGCGTAAAGAAAACAGGAACCCTGCTCTTGCCAGGACCTCCAGAGCCCTAAAAGAGTACACTGCATGCATCAAAGAGAAATGGGGGGGGGGGGAAATCAATACAAATTATGCTACCTGCAAATAAAAAAAAATGAAAGGGCGACTGGTAGGGAAGAGAGAGTGCTAGTTTCTCTGACAACCCTTACCCTCCTGCTGGAGCAATTTATTGAATCCCTGAAGCATCACTGTTCTTGATTGGACCAGTAGGGTGTTAGAGAACCAGCACATACTGGTGTTGGTAACTAGGAGGGGGGGAAACAAGATTATTAATTCTTATTTTTAATATTTAGATTTCTATCTCTAGCTCAGCAATTCAGCACAGCTGATTGTTTCTTTTGGTTGTATGATTGAAACTGTGGCTATAATGATTTTAAAATCCTCTATAAAAATGTCTCAACAAAAATCATTTATGAATGTACAATACTGTATTGTCTATTATAATTATTATTTTAAATAAAGCTAGCAGTGCCTGACTTGAGCTGGTCTTCAATTTCATAATAAGTGGGAAAGGGGGTGGCAGTTACTGACGACCCAAATCCCATTGGGCTAGATTTTCTTATGGGTAGAACACCTTTTATGGCTTGCCTGGGTTTCCCTTCAAGTCACGGAGCAAAGCTTAGAGGTCTAGAAATCATTTTCATCCCAGAAAACTAGATTTATCACAGATGGTGATGTTTAGTATCTGAGGACAGCCAGCTAGATTTTCTCACAAACATGAGTGAAGCAGTATTTTTGGCCCAGCGTAAGTTTTAGGCCAAATGACAGAGGCAAGTTCCAATAAAAGATATGAAAATGGACATCCAAGGCAGTATAATAATGGCCACTTCTTTAGCGTCCCTCCAGACTGGCACAGACGAATGGGTTTACACTCCTCTGCCAGAGCGCACACTGAATTCTAAAAGTACAAGTGGGCTGTGCTGTCCCTCATAGAAACAGTCTGTTCTCAGTCTCCAGCAGGTGGAGTGGTAAGCCTGTTCTGTCCTTTCTGTTTTTCTACCTTAGGAACCTTTGGAGAGGGTAGGCAAGGCCTTTTATTCTTGGTTCTTGCGGGAGTCCCGTTAAACCTCGGGGGTGTCGCACTCGAGTGGCTGAGTCTCTTCCCCATTCCCTCACTTCAATTTTTATTTAGAGGTGCCTCAGCTGTATGCCTTTCCAGGGGGCAAAGACTACAGCTTGGAGAGCCAATGAGGTCTGCTTCTTTAATCATTAAAGTTTAATTTAAAAAAAAAATTTGAAGCAGAGCCATTGATTTTCTCTAATGTTGGTCTGAAGGGAAGTTTTCTTTCATTAATTTTTCTCCCTTTTAGCTAACCGGCAGTTTATTTGAGTCTGCCTGGTGATTCACAATGAGCACTTTTTGGCAGTGTGCTCCCGCTGAGGTCTCAACATGGCCGGCATGTGCTCTTTTTGTTCATGGCCACGCAAAGGGGAACCTTCAGAATCAGCATTTGGATACCAGCAGGAGGGATTTACCTGCAGCGACAAAGGGAAAGTTGGCCATGAGCAGTGGGAAGGCCTGGGATTCCCAGTTGTTGCGGCTTCTGCCAGTGGGAAGGCCCAAGGTTCCCTGTCCGCCATGTGTACTCTGGATTTCCTTGCATTGAGTCAGGGGTTTCTGGGGATTCTCTTATTGCGGCTGGTTCTTTTCAGGCCTCAACAATGATTTTGACCTTAGGGGAGCCTTTTTTGGTGGGCCTTTCCTCTTTGACAAGAAATTCCGCCATTTTAGCTGAGTCTTCATCTGAGTGCCTAGATTAAAAAGGCAAGAACAGGTCCAGCAGGCCTCTTCATCTGCATTTGAGCATGCTTCCATCCCATGGAGGGGTTTCCCTGAAATTTTTGCTGGCTATGTACAAGACATACTGCCTGCATGCGGCTGGTGGTCCCTTGAATCCCCCAATGGTCTCAGCTTGGTTTGGGGAGTCTTCTTCAATGCCAGCCCTTCCTCCACCCCCTATCCGCTTAAGCGCCAGCATCTCTCGTTGGATGATACAGCTTTCCTGGATGATGATTTTTCACTGGATGACCTGGGTTTCTCTGGGGACCTGCAGGACCCTTGAAGGGGGGAATTATGCAGGTGACTGGGTGTCAGAGCTGCCCACGGAGGAAGATACTTCAGTGGTGCACATTTTTCACCAGGAGGAGCTGCAGGAGCTCATTCTTCAGGTGTCCTCTGTGTTGCATTTTGAGGATGATTCCAAAGAGTCTCCTTGTATGGTGGATCTTCTTCAAGGGATTCAGATGGCTTCCCATTCCTTCCCCATGCATCAAGATCTCTGGGATATCATGCACACTCAGTGGAAGACCCCGGACAGCCCATTTCGGGTGGTGTGGTCCATGTCCCGCTTGTACCCAATTTCTGAACTGATAAGAGACTCTTTCAACCACCAGTTGTGGCTGCAGTGATTTCGGCTATCACTAAGCAGTATACTGTTCCTGTGGAGTGGGGTTCAGCTCTGAGGGACCCCCAGGACAGGAGAATGGAGTCTTTTCTTAAGCAGAGTTTTGATGTAGCGGCTCTGGCAGTCCAGGTGGCAATATATGGTGGTCTGGTAGCCAGAGACTGATTCTGGTGGGCTGAGCATGTGTTGGATAGGGAGTCTAATGACTGGGCTCTGGCGCAGCAGGAGGTTGCTAATATTGAGCTTGGTTCTTCGTATCTTTCTGATGCCCTGTATGATTTCAGCTATGGCCTTAGGGTTGGCTTCAAGACATACTTTGTGGTTGCAAGGTTGATCAGCGGACTCCGCCTCCAAATCCAAACTTAGCAAATTTCCCTTTAAGAGTTCTTCCTCTTTGGCGAGGACTTGGACAAGCTGGTGCAGAGTTTAGGTGATTCCAAGGTGCCTCAGTGCCAGAGGACAAGCCTTGGCAGTCTGATAGAGGAGGATTGGGTCGCAGACATCTTTATGAATTTGGCTGGTGTAAGCCTCGCAGACTGCTGCGGGTGCTTCCTCACGAGTTCAGTTCTAGCAGCGTATGCAGTCCTTTTGGTGCTTTCATGGGGGAGGAAGGGTCTCCTCCTCCTCTCAACCTGCACAATGACGGTGTGCGGGTTCTTCCCCCTGTTCAAGTGGAAGCCCAATTACGGCAGTTTTATCGGGGGTGGACTGAGATCAGAACAGATCAGTGGGTCCTGGAGGTGGCTCGAGATGAGCATGCCAGATCTTTTTCTCTCTTCCCCTAGTCAGTCCACTTGGAAGAAGCGGGTATTTAATCAGATGCTTCAGAGGTTGGTGGAGCTCAAAGCAGTGGTTCTAGTGTCCCATCAAATGTTTTGCATGGGGAGGTACTCCATTTATTTTGTGGTGCCCAAGAAAGAGGGGTCCTTTTGGCCTATTCTGGATCTAAAAGGGTATGAATCTGGTGCTCCGGGAATTAGGGGGAAAATGGTCCAGAGTCCAGACCAGGCTCCAGTTGAGATATCCTTGCTATGTTCAATTTAAAAGGGGGGCAGTTTGGGAGGCCGCTGTCGGCAGGAGGGCTTGGGATCCCTCCTGACGGTATTCACAGGGGGGGAATCGGGGTGCCATCTTCGGCAGGAGAGCCTGGACTTTCTCCTTCCAGTATTCACGAAGTGGGGTGGGACTGGGGGGGAGGCTTCAGCAGGAGGGCTTGGGATCCCTCTTGCCGGTTCGGGGTTTTGTCGGGAGGGGGGGGGGATTGTACCATTTTCCCTAATTGCTCCAATTTTCTCTGGCACCTAGTTTCTCTGATTGTTCCATTGTAACATTTCGCTGATTGTCCAGCCCTTCTTCATTGTAAACCGCCTCGAACTACTATGGCTTTGGCGGTATATAAGAAATAAATTATTATTATTATTAACCATTTACAAATACACTTCAAACTCCAGTAAAATACCTACTAAGGATGACACAGCATTATTCACAAAGAAAGGTAAAGAAGAACAAAGTCTCAGAAGTTACAGATACAACTGCCTCTGATAACAGAATAAAGTATACAGAAATGGCATTTAAAGCATAGTTCTACTTTTGCAATACCCTCACAGGCAGAAAAAGCCTCATCACAATATGCCAATTTGCACACATAAGAATAGTCCTACTGGGTCAGACCAATGGTCCATCAAGCCCAGTAACCCGTTCTCATGGAGGCCAATCCAGGTCACTAGTACCTTGCCAAAACCCAAGGTGTAGCAATATTCCATGCTACCTATACAGGGCAAGCAGTGGCTTCCCCCGTATCTTTCTCAATTACAGACTATGGACTTTTCCTCCAGGAACATGTCCAAACCTTTCTTAAAATCAGCTACGCTATCTGCTCTTACCACAACCTCTGGCAACGGGTTCCAGAGCTTTATTCTCTGAGTGAAAAAAAAATTCCTCCAATTGGTTTTAAAAGTATTTCCCTGTAACTTCATTGAGTGTCCCCTAGTATTTGTAATTTTTGACAAAGTGAAAATTGTACCTGTTCTACTCCACTCAGGATTTTGTAGACTTCAATCATATCTCCCCTCAGCTGTCTCTTTTCCAAGCTGAAGAGCTCTAACCGTTTTAGTCTTTCCTCTTATGAGAGGAGTTCTATCTCCTTTACCATCTTGGTCGCTCTTTTAACTTTTTCTAGCGCCACTATATCTTTCTTGAGATAAAGAGACCTGAATGCAATACTCCAGGTGAGGTCGCACCTTGGAACGATACAGGGGCATTATAACATTCTTAGTCTTGTTAACCATCCCTTTTTTAAATAATTCCTAGCATCCTATTTGCTTTTTTGGCCACCGTCACACATTGGGCGGAAGATTTAATCGTATTGTCTACGATGATGCCCAGATCCTTTACTTTGGTGCTAATCCCCAAGATAGACCCTAGCATCCGGTAACTGTGATTCAGGTTATTCTTCCCAATGTGCATCACTTTGCATTTGTCTACATTAAATTTCATCTGCCATTTGGACGCTCAGTCTTCCAATTTCCTAAGATCCGTCTGCAATTTTCCACAATCCGCAAGCGTTTTAACAACTTTGAACAGTTTAGTGTCATCTGCAAATTTAATCACCTCACTCATCATTCCAATTTCCAGATCATTTATAAATAAGTTAAATAGCACCGATCCCAGTACAGACCCCTGCGGCACTCCACTGTTTACTCTCCTCCATTGAGGAAAATGACCATTTAACCCTACCCTCTGTTTTCTATCCGATAACCAATTCCTAATCCACAACTGAACTTTGCCACCTATCCCATGACACTTTAATTTTCTCAGGAGCCTCTCATGAGGAACTTTATCAAAATCTTTCTGAAAATCTAGATATACTATATCAACTGGCTCACCTTTATCCACATGTTTATTTACACCTTCAAAGAAGTCAAGCAAAT
The DNA here is from genome assembly GCF_902459505.1 of Geotrypetes seraphini. Taxonomy (NCBI): domain Eukaryota; kingdom Metazoa; phylum Chordata; class Amphibia; order Gymnophiona; family Dermophiidae; genus Geotrypetes; species Geotrypetes seraphini. The sequence continues at coordinate 104,533,182 of NC_047091.1, forward strand.
TTGTCAGGCAAGATCTCCCTCTGATGAGCCCATGCTGACTCCATCTCATTAAATCATGCTTGTCTATGTGTTCCACAATTTTATTTTTTATAATCGTTTCTACCATTTTGCCCGGCAAATAGAACTGGTATACCACAATAATAATGATGCTGATAGAAATGAAACTTAAATAGCAGTGCTTAACTGAAGAAAATTTTTGATCCCCTGAAAGTGGCCATTGTTTTGCGGCAAACTTGGCCGCTGCTTCAAGGCTCATGGGATCCTCTGCAAAGTCCAAATAATCACCGTAACTGTCTCAGCGCCAAAATATGACGCATATCAGGCATAACTTGCTCACACTGCACCTCTCATCTGTGAGGATGTTGTAAAAGTAGAGCTAAGCTATAAATGCAGTTTCTGCTTACTTTTGGTTGTTATTGGTGGCAGTTGCCTCTGTAACATCTGAGGCTTTTTCCTTCTTTACCTTTATTTGTGAATAATATTGTGTCATCCTTCGTAGGTATTTTACTGGAGTTTGAAAGTTTTTGTAAGTGGTTATGTTAACATATATCTTCAGTCCTTATTTTTGAATTTTGTAAGATAACTGCATACATTGGAGTCAGTGTATTCAAATTTATCTCATGAATATTCAGTATGGACATCTTGTAAACCCAACTGGCTTTGTGTCCCTCGGAACTGGTTTGAGAACCACTGCTTTGGCTTCTTGTCTCTAAGCTGCAACAGTTAGAAACATGACAGATAAAAGCCAAATGGACAATCCAGTCTGCCCATCCACAGCATCCACTCTCTCCTCCAAGAAATCCTACATGCCTGTCCCATGCTTTCTTGAATTCAGACACAGTCTTTTCTTCACCACCTCTAGCGAGAGACTATTCCACACATCTACCACTCTTTCTGTAACAAAGTGTTCCTGAGTCTCATCACCTCTTAACTTCATCCTATGCCCTCTCATTCTGAAGCTTCCTTTCAGATGAAGTGACGTCAGAAGGAAAGCTGAAGCTGGGGTTAACAACTACTGGTGAAGATTTTGAAGAGATGGGTGGGTTGAGAAGAGGAGAGGTTCTAGCCCCCCTGCCATGACAACGTCTGTGGCAGTCCACCCTCCCTCGATTCGCCACTGACACTGTTCAAAACACTGTTTGGTTTGTTCTGTTTACAGGGGTACTTGTAATAAATATTTTCACTTATGCACTTGATGACTTTTGTTCCTTGCTGCCACTGCTTGCTGGTAGGCCTGTGGGGCTATAAGGATTCTGAGTTGACCAGCCTCCCCCTCCTCATTGTTGGCTTGCCAGCATCAGTGACTCTAGTTCAGGCAAGCTTGGTTCATTGCAAGTTGTGGAGCAGGAAGCAAGCCTGGAAGCTGTCACATGGGTTGCCAGGAATGTAGAGAAATTCCTTACCAGACCTGTCCAGGCATCTGAAGCAGGATTTTAACATGTCCAATGTTTGCTTTATGACAATCCTGGTATTCCTGTGCACCTCACTATATTTCTTTTCTGCTGGGCCCTTGGGGTAGACTGTGGGCATCATCAGCCATGTTCTGAAAAGTTAGGCTCTGTTACTGTTGTTATCCCAGGACAAGCAGGCAGCATATTCTTTACGCATGGGTGACGTCACCGACGGAGCCCACGGTACGGACCTTTTTACTAGAAAGTTCTAGTTGGCCGCACCGCGCGTGCGCGAGTGCCTTCCCGCCCGACGGAGGAGTGCGTGGTCCCCAGTTTCTTCGTTTCCGCGGAGCGAAGAAGACGTGTGTTTTTCAACGTCGTTGAAATACTCCTTTTTGCCTTCCCGCTCGCGTTCTTTTTTCGATTTTTTCACCTTCGGGTGCTTTTTTCTTTCTATTACAAAAAAAAAAAAAAAAAAATTTCTTTCTTTTGATTTATTTTTCGTTCCTGCCCCGGCGGGGCCTGTTAGCACGATCCAGGCCTCGGGGTTTGATTTTGCGGAGGCCGTGTTCCCATTCATGCCCCCGCAGCCCGGTTTTAAGAAGTGCCAGCGGTGTGCACGCCCGATCTCCCTCACTGATCCACACAACTGGTGCTTACAGTGCTTGGGACCGGATCATCGGGCGGATTCCTGCACCCGCTGTGCCACTCTTAAAAAACGCACTTTGAAGAATCGTCAAATCCAACAAAATCTACTTTTCGGCACCGGCCCGACTATGGATTCGACCTCTTCATCTGCGGCACTGTCGAAATCGACACCGACCACTTCGACACCGCCTGAGTCGACATCGGCGCCCCCGGCGCCAGGTAAGCCGGCTAAGAAGCCTTCCACCCTTGAGCGCCCTCTCTCTTCGGGGACGACACCAGTCCTTTCGGCTCCACGCCGAGCCAAAAAACGCTCCACTCCGATTTCGGTGAGTGCCTCGTCATCGGCCCCCTCATCGCCGGAGTGTAGAGCGGCACCTATGGAACCAAAGAAGAAAAAAGTGGTTCCGGTGCCTCCCCTGGATGACCGCATTGCGGCCATCCTCCAGGACAAGTTGCAGGAACAACTCCACAAGCAACTTAAGCAGCTCTTACCCTCTATCTTGGCACCGCTGCTCTCGGTACCAGACCGGCCCGAGCCCCATACCGTCCAACCGGTATCCACTCCCTCGGTACCTATGGACTCCTCCATGCCCATTCTCTCGGCACCGCATCTCCACTCCCATGCCGAGGCTATGGCCTTGACGACGACCGATCCTCCTCGGGACCGGGCAGGGCACCGGTCTCCTCACGACTCTGATCGGCACCGTACTTCTCGGGACCGAGACAGACACAGGTCTACATCACCCGGTAACGTCTCGGTACGCTCAGGCAAATCTTTGTCTAAAACTCACCATGCCAAGCCTTCCACTCCAGTCTCTCGACACGCACATACCGATGTCAGAGACCCGGACCTATGGGAACAATCCCCCACCGGTACCGAGGAGGATGCATTGTCGTCGGACGAAGAGCCTTCGGCACCCGATACCGCATCTAAACCTGAACAATCTTCCTTCTCAAAATTTCTCAGGGAGTTGTCGGGTGCTCTGTCTTTGCCACTGGAATCTGACTCTAAGAAGTCACAAGCTTTCCTGGAGGCATTAGATTTTGATCAACCTCCCAAAGAGTTCCTAAAGTTGCCCGTGCATGATATCTTACGGGAAACTTTTTATAAAAATTGGGAGAACCCGTTGACTGTTCCTGGGGCTCCCCGTAAATTAGACAGCCTCTATAGGGTTATACCAATCCCAGGATTTGATAAACCCCAACTCCCTCATGAGTCTCTCCTGGTGGAGTCCACTTTAAAAAAGACTCAGGGCTCTAGTGTCTATGCCTCCACCCCTCCTGGCAGAGAGGGCAAAACTATGGACAAGTTTGGCAAGCGGCTCTATCAGAATGCCATGCTTGCCAACAGGGCAAACAACTACTCGTTCCATTTTTCATTCTACCTCAAACATCTGGTAATGCAACTCTCCGCCATGCAAAAGTACATGCCAGAGCATAAAGTCCCACTTTTCCAACAGCATGTCTCCAGCCTGCTTCAATTAAGAAAATTTATGGTGCGCTCTATCTACGACTCTTTTGAGCTCACCTCCCGTGCATCTGCCATTGCCGTGGCCATGCGCCGCCTAGCCTGGCTCAGGGTCTCTGATCTGGACGTCAACCATCAAGACCGATTAGCCAACGCCCCATGCCTTGGTGATGAATTGTTCGGAGAGTCCCTGGATACCACCACGCAAAAACTCTCTGCCCATGAGACCAGATGGGACACTCTCATTAAACCTAAGAAAAAGGCTCCACCTGCTCGCCCTTACAGGCCACAGACCTCATACCAGCGCAGGTTCTCCGCTAGGCCGCTCAATCCACCTCCACAGCAACCCAGGCGGGCCCGCCAACACCAGCACGCCCAGGCTCGTGCCCAGTCTAACCAACCGGCCAAGGCTCTTCCTCCTGCCAAACCTTCTCAGCCCTTTTGACTCCTCTCTCCAGGGCTTAGCCAGTCTTCCACCCTCATTGCCTCTTCCTCAGCCAATCGGAGGCAGGCTCCGCATCTTCATCAGCCGTTGGGAGGTCATCACATCGGACCAGTGGGTCCTAAACATCATCCGCCACGGCTACTCTCTCAACTTCCAGACTCTTCCACCAGACAATCCTCCCGTAGAGTCTGCTTCTCTTTCAACTCAAACCCCCCTCCTCCTGAGGGAGGTCCAATCCCTCCTTCTACTCAATGCCATCGAAGAAGTACCTCTGGAACAAAGGGGCCGGGGATTCTACTCCCGTTACTTTCTAGTTCCAAAAAAGACAGGAGACCTGCGTCCCATTCTCGACCTCCGGGACCTCAACAAGTGTCTCGTCAAGGAGAAGTTCAGAATGCTCTCCCTTGCCACGCTGTACCCTCATCTCTCTCGGAACGACTGGCTATGTTCCCTGGACCTCAAGGAGGCCTACACTCACATCCCAATCAATCCATCCTCACGTCGCTACCTACGGTTCCAGGTGCACCATCGCCATTATCAGTACAAGGTGCTACCTTTTGGCCTGGCATCATCTCCCAGAGTGTTCACCAAATGCCTCATTGTGGCGGCGGCCTTCCTCAGGTCTCACAACCGCCAGGTGTTTCCCTACTTGGACGATTGGTTAGTGAAAGCACCTACGTCTCCACTTGTGCTACAAGCCACTCATCATACCATCTCTCTCCTCCATCTTCTGGGGTTCGAGATCAACTACCCCAAGTCGCATCTGCTTCCCACACAGCGACTTCAGTTCATCGGAGCGGTTCTCGACACCACACTAATGAGGGCGTTTCTCCCCTCCGATCGTCAGCGAACTCTGCTACGCCTGTGTCGTCAGGTGCTCCTTCATCACTCTATTTCTGCCAGACAAATGATGGTCCTCCTGGGCCACATGGCCTCGACGGTACATGTGCTTCCCCTGGCACGACTCCACCTCAGAACACCTCAATGGACTCTGGCCAACCAGTGGTCACAGACCTCGAATCTTCTTTCTCATCCCATCTCTGTGACATCGTCTCTTCAGCGATCTCTACAATGGTGGTTGGACTCCTCAAATCTTTCCAGGGGCCTTCTTTTTCATCTGCCCCCGCATTCCATGATCATCACCACGGATGCCTCCCCTTATGCATGGGGAGCTCACCTGGGAGACCTTCGCACCCAGGGTCTTTGGACCCCGCAGGAGCGTCTCCATCACATCAATTTCCTGGAACTACGAGCCATGTTCTATGCTCTCAAGGCCTTCCAGCACCTTCTTTGCCCTCAGGTTCTGCTTCTGTGCACGGACAACCAAGTTGCCATGTACTACATCAACAAACAGGGCGGCACCGGATCTCGCCTCCTTTGTCAGGAGGCTCTTCGCATTTGGACCTGGGCCACGGCCCGCAGTCTCTTCCTCAAGGCTGTCTACATCCAGGGCGAACAGAACTCCCTGGCCGACAATCTCAGCCGCATCCTTCAACCTCACGAGTGGACTTTGGATCCTCCCACGCTCCACTCCATCTTTGCTCGCTGGGGCACTCCGCAGATAGACCTATTTGCAGCTCCTCACAACCATCAGCTGCCCCAGTTCTGCTCCAGACTCTTCTCTCCTCATCGTCTGGCCCCGGATGCATTCCTTCTCGACTGGACGGATCGGTTCCTCTATGCCTTTCCTCCTCTACCTCTGATGTTGCGGACTTTATCCAAACTCCGCAGGGACGGAGCCACCATGATCCTCATAGCTCCCCGGTGGCCTCGTCAACACTGGTTCTCCCTTCTACTTCAACTCAGCTCCAGGGAGCCCATTCCTCTACCTGTGTTTCCTACTCTACTTACACAGCAACATCAGTCTCTACTACATCCCAATCTGTCTTCCCTCCACCTGACAGCTTGGTTTCTCTCGGGCTGACCTCTTCAGGAAATCTGTCTCAGCCTGTCCGTCTCATTTTGGACGCCTCCAGGAAGCCGGCCACCCTCCAATGTTACCATCAGAAGTGGACCAGGTTTTCCTCTTGGTGCCTCCGTCATCATCACAATCCCACCTCCTTAGCGGTGGAAACTGTCCTGGACTACTTACTCTCCCTGTCCAACGCAGGCCTCAAGTCTACCTCAATCAGAGTCCATCTCAGTGCCATCACGGCATTCCATGAGCCTGTCCTAGGAAAACCTCTCACGGCTCACCCTCTGGTTTCCCGATTCATGAGGGGCCTCTTCAACGTCAAACCACCTCTGAAGCCTCCTCCGGTCGTCTGGGACCTGAATGTGGTTTTGTCTGCCCTCATGAAACCTCCCTTTGAGCCTCTTGCCACAACTTCGCTCAAATTTCTGACATGGAAGGTTCTTTTCCTCATTGCCATCACCTCTGCCAGGAGGGTTAGTGAGCTTCATGCACTGGTTGCCGATCCACCGTTCACTATTTTTCACCATGACAAGGTGGTTCTGCGCACCCATCCAAAGTTCCTTCCAAAGGTGGTCTCAGCCTTTCACCTCAACCAGTCCATTGTTTTGCCTGTGTTCTTCCCGAAGCCTCATTCACATCCCGGAGAACAGGCATTGCACAGTCTTGACTGCAAGCGTGCCCTAGCTTACTATCTCGATCGTACAAGGGCTCACCGCTTGTCCCCTCAGCTCTTCCTGACCTTCGACCCGAATCGTTTGGGTCGACCGGTCTCTAAACGGACGCTATCCAACTGGCTTGCAGCTTGCATCGCGTTCTGTTACGCTCGGGCCGGTCTGTCACTAGACGGTGCTGTCACGGCCCACAGGGTAAGAGCTATGGCCGCTTCTGTTGCTTTCCTCCGTTCCACACCCATTGAGGAAATCTGCAAGGCGGCCACCTGGTCCTCAGTTCACACATTCACTACTCACTACTGTCTGGATGCTTTCTCCAGACGGGATGGGCACTTCGGCCAATCTGTACTTCAGAATTTATTTTCCTAATGGCCAACCATCCCTCCTCCCTCTTTGTTAGCTTGGAGGTCACCCATGCGTAAAGAATATGCTGCCTGCTTGTCCTGGGATAAAGCACAGTTACTTACCGTAACAGGTGTTATCCAGGGACAGCAGGCAGATATTCTTACGTCCCACCCTCCTCCCCGGGTTGGCTTCTTAGCTGGCTTATACTAACTGGGGACCACGCACTCCTCCGTCGGGCGGGAAGGCACTCGCGCACGCGCGGTGCGGCCAACTAGAACTTTCTAGTAAAAAGGTCCGTACCGTGGGCTCCGTCGGTGATGTCACCCATGCGTAAAGAATATCTGCCTGCTGTCCCTGGATAACACCTGTTACGGTAAGTAACTGTGCTTATCGGGCGATGGTGCACCTGCATCTGGAGTACTGCGTCCAATATTGGTCGCCGTACCTAAAGAAGGATATGGCGATACTTGAGAGGGTACAGAAGAGAGTTACGTGTTTGATAAAAGGTATGGAAAACCTTTCATACGCTGAAAGATTAGAGAGACAGACTTTTTTTGCTGGAGAAGCGGAGACTTAGAGGGGATATGATAGAGACTTATAAGATCACAAAGGGCATAGAGAAAGTGGAGAGGGACAGATTCTTCAAACTTTTGTCAACTACAAGAACGAGAGGGCATTCCGAAAAATTAAAAGGAGACAGATTCAGAACCAATGCTAGGACGTTCTTCTTCACCCAACGGGTGGTGGACACCTAGAACGCGCTTCCAGAGGGAGTGATAGGACAGGGTACGGTATTAGAGTTCAAGAAGGGATTGGACAATTTTCTGAAAGAAAAGGGGATAGAAGGGTATAGATAGAGGGCTAGTATACAGGTCTTGGACTTGATGGGCCGCTGCATGAGCGGACTGCTGGGCATGATGGACCTCAGGTCTTACCCAGCAGAGGCACAGCTTATGTTCTTATGTTGAGAAAAAGAGACTGTATGTGTGTCCTGGTATCTACTGGGGGTTGCTGATCCCAGAGGCCCACAGAGCTAGTTGTTGCAAATGGAGGAAGTCATCTATGGGGAGAGAAAGATTAGGTTAGTAACTGTAAGGTGTAGTGAGCTTAGCAGCCAGTTCCCAGTGATCTTGCTACTTTCAAAACAGTCATTGATTCCAGATTGTAACAGAATGTAGGCATCATGATAGGAGCTTGGGTAATAGGCACACACATCAGTTATGATGTCAGAGGCAATGCAGACCACTTGCATATTAAGGGGATAGTATAACTTGTGGTTCCAGTAAATGGCTCATTGCCAGCAGATGGTCTAATACTAATGTGCCTGCTGTCAATCTAATCTAATCTAAACCGTAAGTTTATATACCGCATCATCTCCATGAGTATGGAGCTCGATACGGTTTACAAGAACTTAAAAAAGTAGGTAGAGAAGAAGAAAAAGGATTACATGAACTTATGTGAAGAAGGGGGGAGAAAAAAGGGGAGGAAGGATAGAGTTACAATTTGCTGAAAAGCCAGGTTTTCAGTTGTTTGCGGAATAACTGAAGGGAGCTCAGGTTCCGCAACGGGGAGGTGAGGTTGTTCCAAAGACCTGTGATTTTGAAGAGAAGGGATTTTCCCAGTTTGCCTGCATAGTGGATGCCGCGTAGGGAGGGGAAGGCTAGTTTATACCTTTGGGCAGTTCTGGAGGAGTCGGGACTGGAAGAGTTGAAAGACAGTGGGATAAGAGGAGGGAGGATGCCATGAATGATCTTAAAAGCCAGGCAGGAACATTTGAAATGGATTCTGGAGATTATTGGGAGCCAGTGAAGTTTGGCAAGGAGTGGGGAGGCATGGTCAGATTTGCATTTTGAGAAGATCAGTTTGGCTGCAGTATTCTGGATTAGCTGGAGTCTTAGAAGACTTTTTTTTGATAGATTTAAGTAGATGGCGTTGCAGTAATCTAGTTTGGAGAGGATGATGGATTGGACCAGGATGGCAAAGTGTTGTTGGCTGAAGTAGAATCTAGCTTTCCTCAGCATGTGGAGGCTGAAAAAGCATGATTTTGCCAAGGAGTTGAGGTGGTCATTGAGGGAGAGAAAGGAATTGATAATGATACCAAGGACCTTGCATGAGAATTCGAGCTGGAGTGTATCGCCTGTGGGTAGTGCGAAAAGGGTGGGCAGGTGTTCGAATTTTGGGCCGAGCCAGAGTAGTTTTGTTTTTGATTCGTTTAGTTTCATCTGTACCGAAAGGGACCAGGCACGGAGTCTCATTATGCAAGCTGTAATGTTTTCGTGGAGGTTGATGAGGTTCTGGTCAGTCTCAAGGAGGACAAGGATGTCATCTGCGTAAGTGTAGATTGTTTCCAGGGGGGATAGTTGAAAGAGTTTCAGGGAGGACATGTAGATGTTAAAGAGAATAGGGGAAAGGGGTGATCCTTGAGGGACACCGCAAGATGGAGTCCAAGGAGTGGACATGGTGCCATTTGTGTTGACGGTGTAGGAGCGGGAGCGTAAGAAGTTTGAGAACCACATTAGGATGGTGGAGTCGATTCCAATCTCGGAAAGTTGGTAAAGTAGTATGTCGTGGTGGACGACATCAAAAGCAGCAGAAAGATCAAATTGTAATAGGACAGCGAATTTGTTACGTGAGTATAGTTGTTGTATCTTTCAAATTAGGGAAACTAGGAGGGATTCAGTGCTAAAGCTGGGTCCGAAGCCATGTTGGTAGGGGTGAAGAATGGAGAATCTCTCGAGATAGGAAGAGAGCTGGGTAGCAACTATGGTTTCTAGAAGTTTGGTAAGTAGAGGGATATTTGCTATGGGATGGTAGTTTGATGGTAAGGAGAGGTCGAGATCGGCTTTTTTCAGAATAGGTGACAAGGCAATGTGGCCCATTTTTGTGGAGAACAAGCCTGATAGTAGAGCAGAGTTAATAAGTCTCGTAAGGGAGGAGATGGCCTGTGCAGGAATGTTTTCATAAAGGTGGGATGGGAAGGGATCTAAGATGCATTTGCAGGATTTCAGTCTGAGACAGAGTTTAGAGATCTGGGGTTCAGATATGGGTTCAAATGTCGTCCAGGATCTATCCGCTGGGATAGGGTTTGAGTCATTGGGAGGAAGAGAATTGTAAGAGACTGCTGAGGGGAAAGAGCTCCTTATGGTGGAAATCTTTTCATTGAAAAATTTGGCTAAGTCGTTTGCGGATGGAGGGGAGAGGGGAGAGGTGGAGTCATTTTTTAAGGTTAAGTTTCGCCAGATGTAGAACAGAGTGCTATTTTGATTTTTTGATCTGGTGATTTTATCTCCATAGAAATTCTTTCTTGCTTTTTTTAGTATTGTGTTATAGTACTTGATGTTGTCTCGCCAGGATTGTTTGTCTGAGGGGGATTTCGATTTTTTCCATTTCCGTTCCAGGGCTCGACATTTCTGTTTTAGTTCCCTGTGGTATGGAAGGTACCAGGGGGCTTTGTGGGAGAGGGAGATAGATTTTGTAGATAAAGGGGCCAGAGCGAGGTAGGTAGTCCCGGAAAGGGTAACCCAATTATGCCAGTTGGACTCTGGGTCTGCGTATTTAGGAGAAGGGGGAAGTTGGTTAAGAAATTGGGTCCAGAACAATTCGCTCGTGATTTTTTTGCGGTAGGTGATAGATTTTGTGGGCCGGGGTGGAGTACCTAAATGAAACATGAAGATAGGGAGGCAGAAAGAGCCTAGAAGGTAGTCAGACCATGGGACAAGGTCCCAGCGGGCCTCTTTGGCAGAAGTTTTTTGCTCAGTCAGGTCGAGGAAGCTGATGATGTCTAGTGTATGTCCTTTATCATGGGTAGGTATGGGTGAAGGAGTGGTGAAGCCTAGGGAGGTAAGGAAGTCTTTGAATTCAGTTGTGTCCTTGCTGGTGTTATCGTCAAGGTGGAGGTTAATATCTCCTATGATCAGTAGTCTCTGGAATTTTAGAAAGGCTCTTGTTATAGTCTCTAGGACAAGTTCTGAGGATTTATTCCAGGGGATAGGAGGGCGGTAAAGAAGCAAGATGCCTAGTGGGTGGGGGGTGGATCTTGTCGTTAACTGAAGCTAGTAAGAATTCTAGAGAGGTATGGCTGCCCTTTTCAAGGAGCTGAACATTGAAGAATGATTTGTAAAGCAGAGCCAGGCCTCCTCCTTTCCGATTGATTCTGGGTGAGAAAAGGCGATGGTAGCCAGGGGGGCAGAGTTCGTTTTGTGTGAAAGTATCATCTTTTCCGATCCATGATTTTGTGATGCACACGAAACCCGGATCAGAGTCACCGAGTAGGTCTTTTATTATTTGGGTCTTGTTGCAGACTGATCTGGCGTTACAGTAGAGTGTGGGGACAGGTGGCCCCTAGTGCTGAAGGGAAATGTGCCACTTTAAATAAGTCTGTCATAATTTGCTGTCGCTGCTGCTCATATTCAGGGAAGAGAATGTAGTGAGTGTCTCTCCTGAGAAAGGCTTGTAGAAACTGAGCTATGCAGCATGAGGAAGCAGGCTGGTTGATGCCAGCTGTTGCCCTGAAGGATGTCTAGGAGGTTTCAATGGCAAAAAATGCTTGGACTGTGGTGAATGTCAGGCGCACTGACAGGGCTTGTCCCCTCCATGCATTGGGCTCTAGGTTCTCCTCTAGCTGAGGGAACGGGTACCTTATAGTCTACTTATCAACTCTGAACCTGCACACGTACTGTTCCTCTGTCATGTCCATGAACTGGGTTCTCGGCCTTTACACCCTCTGCACAGTGGACTTTCTATTTTTCCTTCCTCTCTTGCAAGCAAAGGCCCACAGGAGCAATGTCCTACTTCCACTTATACCCACCATTGATAACATCTATGAACACCACCAGTAGCACCAATAACCAGCACCAACTATGGTTCAGGATTACAAGCACACAAACAATTAAACAGACACAGCCAGTTTCAGATCCACAGATAGACAGAAGTATGTGTACACATACACTAATACATATGTCCCTTCTGTGCAGAAATGGGGTGGAGGGGCTGAAATGGTCACTGAGCAGGGAAAAGGGAGAGACCTGTGTTAAGAACATAAGAATGGTCAGACTCAATGGTCCATCAAGCCCAGTATCCTGTTCTCACGGTGACCAATTCAGGTCACTAATACCTGGCCAAAACCCAAAGAGTAGCAACATTTCATTCCGGAAAGCTGGAGAGGGTGCTTGGTAGAAAAAGGCAATATGGAACAGGATGGGAGTTAATGGGTCTGTAGAGGATTAGGTGAGGGCAGACAGGTAGCTAGTTTGAAGAAGAGTAAGGTTTGACCATGGTCTGAGTCAGCAACAAGACACATAAATGCTCAAGTTTCAAGTTTATTAAAAATTTGTTTGATCGCTTTACATAAAATTCTAAGCAATTTACAATAAAATAAGGGGACACAAATATAAAAACATGACAAAAGACATAGACATAAATTACAAACTAGAACATGAGGAAAAGGATGAACTACACTTTAAAAGAAAAGAAACAAATAGGGGTAACACGAATGGGGAGGGGAAAACATTTAAAAGGAAAGAGAGGATTAATGAATCAATACTGCAGAAGAATGTCCAAATTAGGATTCAAAAGCATCTTTAAAAAGAAACACTTTAGAGATCCCTTGAATTTATCAATGCTTTTTTCCTCCCTTTAAAAAACAGGGAGCGAGTTCCATATAAGAGGTGCTGTAACAGAAAACGATGTATTACGGCGTGTATTAATTACTTTCAGCAAGGGAACTGTCATTTAATGTGTTAATAATGTGATCAATGTGTAATGTGTGTTAAAATTTTTAATGCAGATTAATGGCAGGTCTCTCCCTCACCTGCAACCAACTACCATTGCTCCATTTCCCTGCTCACCAGGGCTGCGGAGACCAGCTGCCAGGTCTTGGGTTGGCCCTGCTGTTATGGGTAGAAACAGCTGCCAGTTAGAAGAGCTTCCAAGACTGCCAGTGGGGAAGGCGGAGCTGTGTGTCTGTGACATGGAAGTAACCGTGCAGATACAAGCCTCCAGCACTTTGGGTCCGGTGCAAAGCAGGAGAGGCTCTGGGCTGCAGCATAGGGCCCAGAGGGGGTTCCGCCGGAGTGGAAGGCCACAGCCCTTGCTTGCAGTCCACATTCTCTCATGTTCCTACCTAGTCCTCTGACCTTGCCTTTATGTTGTAGTGCAATGCTGAAGGCAAGCTGCTTCTCTCACCCACCTGAAGCCTCTTGCAGTAGTGTCCTACTCCTGCCTCCTCTGACAGAACTTCCTGTTTCTGGATGGGACGTTATAGAAAGAGAGGCTTTAGGCGGGTAAGAGAAGCAGCATGCCATCAGCGCAGCAGCATTAAAGGCAAGGTCAGAGGGTCAATAGGAGCAGGTTGGAGCGTAACAATGCAGGCCATGGATAGAGGGAAAGGAAGAGATGGTGCCTATGAAGGGACAGGGAGAGGAAGGGAAGGGAGATGGTACCCATGGAAGGGAAGAGATGATGCCCATGAATGGAGGGGAGAGGAAAGGAAAGGAAGAGATAGAAACTAGATAGAAAACTAATTAACCGTTCCCCTTAACTGAATCCATGACATCTTGTTTGTCTGTCTTGTCTGTTTAGATTGTAAGCTCTTTCGAGCAGGGACTTTTTTCTTACTCTTTGTGACTCTGTACAGCGCTGCGTGCGTCTGGTAGCACTATAGAAATAACTCATAGTAGTAGTAGAAGAAGGAAGAAAAATGGAAGGAAGTTGAATGTGAAGGAGGAGAAAAAAAATGCAATAGTAAATAGATAGGAGTTCACAACACAGAACTGTGCTGAGAGCAAAGAGAAGCAGAACCAGAGACAGGGAATTAGATGATTAGAAAGATAAAATCACCAGACAACAAAGGTAAGATCAATTATGTTATTTTTAGTTTAGTAATTGAAATATATCAGTTTCAAGAATGCATATCTACTATCTCTTTATTGCACTGTACAGGGGACGCTTCATGTGTTTAAAAATTTTATGTTGATGTACAGCCTTAACACTGGGGCATGACTTTCATGTACTATCCTTGTGCCTGACGTCTATAAACAATGTCCTACCCAGTCTCGGCCTTAAACATACTAATGGCTTGAAATACTGTATGCAAACCGTTTTGAGTGTGGTTGTAAAATTGCAAAAATGCTACCCATGCATGTACCTACTTTCACATCATAGAATACTACTGTGTTAATTTCTGGCTTTTGGGTGGCCTGAGGTTAATTTTGCACGTGTGAATGGGTTGTAATGTTTATAGAAATGCCACAATAGTTAGGGTTAACATATTTGGAGCCTCACAAACTCAGACACATGGCCCCGTCCTGGTCTGCCCCACCCTGCCTTGTTCCGTCTCAAATCCTGCCCCATTACACCCCAAGCCCCAGCCCCTCAAAGCATTGTTTTCTCCCCTGACGAGCTCCAGACGTATCCGGATTGAGACATCCACAATGGAAGTAAAACCCAGATGTCTCAATCTGGCCTACTTACTTCCATTGCTTTCAATGAAAGTAAAACCTGGATGACTCAATCCATCCTCCTTTTTCTGGAGCCATATGGTAACCCTACACTTAAGTCTTGATATTTGGAATTTAAGTGGCCAGGCTTTGTGGGCTAATAAGGCAACATATAAGCAGGCGTATTTTTGGCTGCTAAGCCACAGCCACCTAAGTCTGAATACCAGTTTAACCGGCCATGTACTAGCCAGCATTGAAAAACCCAGATATTCAATACCGGTCACTGGAAATAGACCAGCATTGAATATTCTGCTTTAACTCCGGCAGTGGGCAGCCAAAGTGCTGCCTGCTGCAATATTAGAGAGTATATATATACTGTATATATAAACCATGTTTTGCTTGGATCTAGGAAAAGCAGGTAAAACTTGGGTCATCCAAGCCAAAGGTGTAATCTATATTTTACAGTATTATATTTTGAAGCCATGGTATTGGTATATTCAGCAATGCCAATGAATATTAAAATATCTACAGTGGGCATTTCATATTATTCTCTAGACATTTTTCTGCATCCTGACCTGATATATAGGTATGTGTATATGCCTTTGAGTTGACCACCAACCCATGGCTGCATACACAGTGAGGAATCCTCCCTGTGATGTTTCAAGGCAGAGTACAGGAGTGATTTGCCATTGCCTTCTCCTGCACAGTGTGTGGCTCCAGTATGTTATTATGGCCCAGTATAGGGTCCTAAAGCCTATAGCACCTGCTGTTCCCCAGTGGGTCCCCAGCCAAGTACTAGCTAGGCCTGACCCTGCTTAGCTTCCAATTGCAAAAGTAAGCCTACCCAGGGCAGCCAGGCTGTAGGCTGATGTATAGGTAGATAGATAGATATTACTTATATAGATATACAGTATATGAAATAAAGTTTAATATTATGGTGCACAACTAGGCACTTTTACAAAATCATTGTAGAAGGTGTAATGTTGTGGTGATTATTATTGATAAGTTTAATTAATGGATCTCAAGGTGAGGCCTTAGGGCCTGAAAGATAATTGTATCTGTGTGGGGGGTGAGGAGGGCAAGATTGACAGTTCAGTTAGGGTTCCTAATACCATTGCACTGCCCATGACAGCTCATGAAGAGGTTTTCAAAGAAAATGAAACCCATGTATCACCAAAGCTGAAAATGGATTAAGACTTGAGTGAGCAAAGATGAGAACTCTACAGGCTCAGGCTAGAAGGAGCAGAGACCTAAGATTTCTCTCACTGGCCAGCAGATGCCACTGTTGATCCACTAGTATCATGCAATCTTCTTTACTCATTCTTGCATGTATGGAGTGCCTATGAGCTTAAGCCTAGAAGCACAAAAAAGGAAAGTAAGAAGAGAGAGGCAGAGGAGGAGGGTAGAAAGGACTGGAAGGGAAGGCAAGACAGAGCCACAGTACATGGTAAAATGGGTAAGCCAAGCAGAGCCTGAAGAAAGGATCTGAAGAGAAGGGGGGGGGGGGAAAGGTTCAAAAGTGAAGGTTATCTTGTTTTTAAAGCAGATGGACTAAATGATAAAAACAAAAAGATTCCTCACATTAATAATCATTGCAATGCCTCCTCTGTCAGTCCCAGAGCAATCCTGTAAAAAAAAAAAAACCTATCTAGATATCTGGGCATATATTTAAAAATAGGATATACAATAACGTGTTTTACATGATTGTCCTGGGACTGGCATGGGAGATATTAGGAAGATCATTATTGTTTGTTTGTTTTTTATTTGCATTTCAAAAATAATTCCAAGAATCCACTTATTACAGTAAATCAGAGCATCAAACATCAAAGAACATCATATGATTTTAAAGAAACAATCAAATGCTTAATAAAACTAGGAATAAAGAAATTTTAAAAAATTAAATCATATGAACAATTTTCAATTATTCTTTTTATATATATATTTTTTGTTGTTGTTGTTTCAAAACATCCAATATACATTGATGTCAAAGCAATACAAAATAAAAACTCACTTAGTTGTACAGACTAAGTACCAGAAAATAACACAATGAAATATTTATCTAATACAGTCCACAATCTGAAGAGAGGAGGCAAAATGAGAAAACCCCTTGGGGAAAAGGGGAAATTTTCAATTATTCTAAGTAATAATAATAATAATAACAACAGTTTATATACCGCAGGACCGTGAAGTTCTACAATAATTAAAAACGCTACAAATTGAGTAGAACGAACAAAGTTAGAAATTAGTGACTAACAGTTATAGAGATCAGTAGGAGAGACAAGAAAATGAGATAAGGAGATCTATTTACAATAGAAATTAAGGGCCTCTTCTATTAAACTGCGCTAGCAGTTTTTAGCGCAGTGAGCTGCGTTGAATGGCCCCACGCTGCTCCCGATGCTTATAGAGTTCCTATGAGCGTCTGGAGCAGTGCAGCCCTCTGCGCTACACACTGCTAGCGCAGTTTAATAGAAGAGGGGGGTAAATCTTGGAAAACAGCTTAACGTGAATCACATCGGCCTACATTCCTTCACAGCCCGAGTTCATACATTCATAACTTTTTTTGTGTCCACAAAATTCCGAAGTTGTTCTGGTACAAAGAACACGTATTTAAGTCCAGCATATTTAATTTGACACTTACAGGGATAGTTTAACATGAAATTTGCTCCCATTATAACTGCTTCTTCCCGCATTGCCAAGAATTGTTTTCTGCGGTCTTGGGTCACCTTTGTAACATCCGGAAAAATCCAGATTTTTTTTGTCCCATAAATAGGTTTTGAGGAGATCGAAAAAAGGCCTTCATAATTAAATTCAGGTCCTGCTCAAACACTACTGAAATTACCAAAATTCCTCGATATTCGATCTCCTCCTGAGAATTCTCCAATATATCAGTTAAATTGTTGAAATCAATTTGCTGAGCAATTTCTTGTGGGTTATCAGGTAATTTTTCTTTTTTTCTTTGGTAAATAATACATTCTATTTATTGGGGGTTTCATTTCAGAGGAGAATTTCAGATTTTCCATTAAATACTTTTTGAACAAATCTATAGGCGTGGATAAAGCTGATTTGGGGAAATTTATCACCCGTAAGTTGAGCCTCCTGTTGAAATTCTCCAACTGTTCAATCTTCCTCTGCAAATAGACTCTATCTTTGACAACAGCAACTGAGGTCTTTTGTAAAGAGGAAATTTCTGTGCTCATTTGAGCAAGTTTAAAGTCCGTTTTGATTTTAATATGTTGAACAGAAACAGAAAGTTCATCAAGTTTACTCACAACTCTGGAGATATCATCAGCCGATTTATTTGCTGCAGCTTCTAATTTCTGGAGCAGTCTTCAAATGTTAGGCAAAGTCGCCAGCGAGGAGTTGGTTTCCTCCGCTCCTCTGCTCAATGTCGTCTTGGCTCCCCGGACTGTGCGGGGCCCTCCTCCAGTTTGCATCGGACGTGTTAGGTCCTCAGCATTCCCACCTATCGCATCATCTTGAGCCGGGTTTGGCGGTGACCGGACTTCTGGGGGGGACAGTGACGTTTCCAGTCCTAAGGCTCAGATGGCTCCCTCTACCGGAGCAAATGTAGGGATTATTCCCTCTCTCACAACGGCCGGAGAGCTGGTCAAAAAATGATCCATCGGTGTTTGTCCGGGAATTGGAGGATCTGCTTGGACAAACCCCTTACGTTCGCTGTGGGGCATCTTCGCTTTCCCAAAAAGGGAAAAGCAAAAGTTTTTCGCAGTCGGAGATCACCCAACCTAAGGTAGTGCAGAGTGAGGCAGAGTACCGGCTTTCGGCTACTACCACGCCACCACCATTTTGTCGTTATTTTTTTATTTATATATATTTTTAATGTGTTTATTTGTTTTAACTACAAACATACAGAAAAGCAATCAAGTTGTAGAAATTCAGAGCTCAATTCTAAAACAAGATGACATAAAGTGTGCAATATCAAGGACAGTACACATTGATAGAATCAAAATGAACAACAGATAAGAAGAAAACCAGGATGATATGTCATACAATGGAGCCCAGCAATGCCTCGTGTTGTGATATGTCCAAAGATCAGAGAAAGAAACATCAATCATACCTCATACATTCACTTCTTATAATCCTCCAGTCTCCCACTGCAGCTGCTTGTGAATCTAGGCAAGTCATTTATCCCTCCATTGCCCCAGGTACAAAATAAGTACCTATATATAATAGGTAAACTACTTTGATTTTTTTTTTTTTTTTCAGTTCAAAAGCTTTATTGGGTTTACAGAAATGCATTTATATATGTCATGGGTTAAAACTATCTACCCAAAACATATAGCTAGCCTCAGTGGCGTACCAAGGGGGGGGGGGCGGGAGGGGCGGTCCACCCCGGGTGCCAGCCCTGAGGGGGTGCTCCCGGCCTTGCCGTTCAGTCGTCCCCCCCACCCCCGAAGGACCGCTTGCCCCACTGACCTTCCTGCACCACCTGTGAAGCAGCCCGCAGCAAGATCGCGGACGTCAGCGATCCCTGAGCTGCTTGGACGCTGCTTCCTGCGCCGCAGTCCCGCCCATCCTCTGACGTCAGAGGAGGGGCGGGACCGTGGCGCAGGAAGCAGTGCCTAAGCAGCGCAGGGATCGCTGACGTCGCGATCCTGCTGCGGCTGCTTCATAGGTGTGCAGTAAGATCAGTGGGGCGAGCGGTCCTTCGGGGGTGGTGGGGGACGGGACTGAACGGCAAGGCCGGGAGCATAGGTAGTGCTGCTTCATAGGTGGTGCAGGGAGGCCAGGGGGGCGAGCGGTCCTTCGGGGTGGGGCGGGTGGGCAGGCAGGCAGGCCTTCAAGGGGGGGCAGGCAGGCCTTCAAGGGTGGGACAGGCCTACAAGGGGGTGGGACAGGCCTACAAGGGGGTGGGACAGGCCTTCAAGGGGGGGGACAGGCCTTCGGAAGGGGTTCAGGCCTTCGGGGGGGTGCAGGCCTTCGGGGGGGTGCAGATCTTCGGGGGGGTGCAGACCTTCAAGGGGGTGCAGGCCTTCAAGGGGGGGACAGGCAGGCAGGCCTTCAAGGGGGGGACAGGCCTTCAAGGGGGGGGACAGGCAGGCAGGCCTTCAAGGGGGGGACAGGCCTACAAGGGGGGGACAGGCCTACAAGGGGGTGGGACAGGCCTTCAAGGGGGTGCAGGCCTTTGGGGGGGTGCAGGCCTTCAGGGGGGGACAGGCCTTCAAGGGAGGGACAGGCAGGCCTTCAAGGGGGGACAGGCCTACAAGGGGTTGGGACAGGCCTACAAGGGGTTGGGACAGGCCTTCAATGGGGATGCAGGCCTTCAAGGGGGGACAGGCAGACCTTTAAGGGGGGACAGGCCTTTGGGGGGACCCTGGTTTAGAAGTACACAGAGGGAAGGGGGTGTTCAAAGAGACGTGCATATGCCAAACTTTGGGGGAGGGAAGAAATAATGGGTCTGAAAATAGAGGAGAGGGAGAGAGATGATGGACCATGGGATTTAGGGAGGGAAAAACAGAAAGGGAGAGAAATTGGACACAAGGGATGGTGTGGAGGAGGGATAGAGATACTGGATAGGAGGGTAATTGGGAAAAGAAAGGGAGAGATGGTGGACTCTGGGGTGGTGGGGAAGGAGGGAGAGATGCCGGATGAAAGGGTAGTTAAGAAAAGGTGGATCTGTGGAGGGAGATGTAAAAAAGGAAAGATACCAGACTTCCTGGGGAGGGAAGGGAAATGGAAAGGGAGGACAGAATTGGCAGATGGATGGTTAGCACGCAGAAAGAAGAAAGAAGGAGACCCTGGCAAGCAAGTTATCAGAAGAAAACCAGAGCCTTGGACCAACAAGATTTGAAATATAACCAGACAACAAAAGGTAGAAAAATTAATTTTATTTTCTGTTTTGTGATTATAATATGTCAGATTTGAAATGTGTATCCTGCCAGAGCTGGTGTTGGACTGCAAACGTGAGCTAGGATTTAACAGAGAGAGGAAAAGTCCTTTTTGTTTCTTTATTTTATTTACACCACAGCGCCAGTGTGGTTAGGAGAAGCCAAAGGGGGTGAAAAATCTATAAAACCCACCAGGAGTTTTGAAAAAAATCACCCAACTGGGCAGGAAAATCGAATTGAAAAACCAATTCAATAGGCTGAATCGAATCGAAATTTTTTTTCCTGAATCTGGCAGCATTACTTTGCGCTACTGTCTTAGACTTTAGGACCTGGGATTGGGGAGAGATGGCATCCTCAGTACTTTATAATGCAAGTGAAACGAGGATTTGGTCAGACTTTTGAAGGGTCTGCAGAAAAAAAATATTGTATAGGCCGGGGACATGAGACAGCAGGAAATGGGAACTTTTCTTCCTTCTATTTTTGTGAATGGAAAGGCTGAGGATGTCAGAGAGTTCAGTTAAAATATGTGCTTTATAAGAAAATATAATAATGTTTTTTATAAAGTTTATAGCATAGCTGGCCTACCCAGTGAGGTGTTCCTAGTGGTGGTGGTGGCAGCGTGTCAATGTGTTGAGAGGAAGAGGTGGTCTGGGAAATTCTGCTGAGCAAACTCCGGGCCCATTTCCACCCCCCAGTTAGTCCACTCCACTCAACTGGTTCACACACTGAGTGGGTCTTTGGATGTTGTTTTGGGATCTCTTCCAGTGGTTTATCAGTATCTCCTTCTGGTCCAAGGAAGGAAACTTTGTTATCCTTAGCATTGACCTACAGAATATGTTTGTAACAGCGCTGCTTGTGTGGCATTAGGCTATGTAGTGATCGAAAGAAAAAAAACAGACCTTTGCACATTTTTACACTATATGGTGGGTGTATGAGGAGATTCACATTTCCTGCACAGCTAAGTCCATGTGAAGTTACCTTGTGCTGTATTTGACATCTAGCAAGATCTCTGTTTGAAAGGAAAGATCTAAACTTAAAAATGAAGTGGCCAGAAGTTATGGTAAAAGCAGATAGTGTAGCTGGTTTTAAGAAAGGTTTGGACAAATTCATGGAGGAAAAGTCCATAATCTGTTATTAAGACATGGGGGAAGTGTCTGCTTGCCCTGGATCGGTAGCATGGAATGTTGCTACTCTTTGGGTTTTGACCAGGTATTAGTGTTCTGGATTGGCTACCATGAGAATGGGCTACTGGGCATGATGGACTATTGGTCTGACCCAGTTAAGCTATTCTTATGTTATGTTCTCATCTGTAGGGGCTTTTGTTTTCACTTCTTATTTTAATGTATTTTTTTCTGGGAACTTATCAGTGTTTTTTATAATGGGAATAAAAATGGAAGAGAATTAATGTGTGTGGGATGAGGGGGTAACTAATTTCTTCAGCTAAATAATTCAATCCACTTCAAACAGACATAGGAGAACTCACGCACCATTCACACACCCTCCAACCAAAAACGTCAAAAGAAAAAACTGTTCGACAACCTCCTAGCCATTCGAGCTGCAACACTCGACCCTCAACTCTACAACCAATTGACTTCGACCACAGACTGCAAAACCTTCAAAAAGAAATAAAAACCCTTCTATTCAAAAAACACATAAAACCGAACTAACATAATCAGAACTGTCCCAAGCATCACCTGCAACTACTCCATATGTACTTCTGATGTCATGACAATTCAGACATAATTTATGTTATGTAATGTTTGGAATATAAGAAAATTTTCACTGCCTGTTTCTATTCTGACCATTTATTCCGTTTCATGGTCATTCCAAAAAATATTTTTTTACATGGGGGGGGTGTCAAAAAATGATGGGCCCCGGGTGCCACATACCCTAGGTACGCCACTGGCTAGCCTTCAAATTAATGGAGCCTGCACTCAGTGGCATAGTGAGGGTGAGAGGCACCCGGGGCGGCCCTACCCTGCCCTCGACTCTGCCCCTCCTGCTCCTACCCCAATTCCCCCTGCAGTATGCATCATCCCTTTCCTTCCCCCGTACCTCTAGTTGGTCACCGCCACGAGTAACAACATCAACATGCTCCTCGCAACCCCTGTGGCTCTCCTTCTGACATCACTTCCTATGCGCCGGCACCTGGAAGTGATGTCAGCGGGAGAGCTGACACAGTCGCAAGGAACACATTGAGATTGTTTCTCGTGATGGTGAACAACTAGAGATATGGTGGAAGGGAAGGGGGCGCGCGCATGGCGAGGGGAGGAGTGGGGTGAGGCGGAGAGGAGAAGGGGTGCTTCTGCCCCCACCAACATGGCACCCGGGGGCAGATCACCCTCCCCCTTACTACGCCACAGCCTACACTGATAGTTTTGATTTGGAAAGAGGGACATGTCATGGATGGGCTCTGTCTCCCCTGTTAGTCACCCTAGCGAAGGAGCTCCTTGCTCAAACAGCTCAACAGTGTGAGGGAATCTATAACATGCAGGGATAGACAACAAAAGGTTTTGTTATTTGCAGATGATGTCTAGTTCAACATGGTAGATTTGCAAGACTCATTGTCATGGGTGATTAAAACCCTGGAGGATTATGGGAAGATGCCACAGTAATTCATCACGCTCCATCTCTAGCAGTATTCAAATCCAAGCTAAAAACCCACTTTGTGAAACTGCTTTCAGCTCTTAACTGCCACTTACTGTCAGATACCTATACCCAGAAACTCCCCAACCCTGAGATGTCCTGTCTGTCCTAATTAGATTGTAAGCTCTTCCAAGCAGGGACCGTCTATTGAATGATAAATGTACAGTGCTGCGTATACCTTTCAGCACTATAGAAATGATAAATAGCAGTAGTAGTAGTGTTTGCAGTTAATCCAGACAATATTCAGATGGTGGCAGTGTGTTTTTTATTCATTGCCAGTGCTAAAACAGGGAATTCAATGCTTGACCCTGTGAAGGCTTCAGCATTGAATTTCCATTTTTTAAATGCTGACTAGCTCATGTCCAGTTAAGTCAATAATCGGACTTAACCAGCCATGAGCTACAACATAAAGCACCCCTTTTACAAAGCCATGGTAGTGATTCCTGGCTTGTCAAATGCAACGAAGACCATGGAAACTGAACAGGCTCCACTGCATTTGCCACCCAAGAATCACTACTGCGGCTTTATAAAAGGGGCTGAAAGAAGGACAGCTATTTATGTGGTCCTATTTATGCACAAAACATAGCTGGTGAGCTCTGAATATTGGGAACTAACAGGGCTCCACCCTGAAATGCCCCCAGAATGCCCTTGACATTGCTGGCTTCCACATTGGTGCTGAAAGTGACTGACTAGCCGCGTATCTGTCTAAAATATGTAAATTGCTTTGATTGTGTAAGCCACGCAGAAAAAGTGGTACAGAAGTCCCATCCCCCTTTACCCTTTACAAGGGAGTTAACCAGTCAGCAGCTATTCCCGGCTGGTTAACTCGCTTCGAATATATCATCCAAAATATGACTAAGAGCTCCTTTTACGAAGCCGCGCTAGCGGCTTTATCGCATGCAACTTTTATCATGCGCTAACCCCCGCGCTAGCCAAAAAACTACCGCCTACTCAAGAGGAGGCAGTAGTGGCTAGCGTGACCGGCAAATTAGCACATTACGTGTGTTAAACTGCTAACATGGCTTCGTAAAAGGAGCCCTAAATTTGAACTGTTAAATTAATCACTATCATCAAATGGTAGGGCAATGCTACAAAGCAAATATCAGTTTAAATGAGCAACAAAACTAGGAGTGAACTTTACTGCCAATCTTTCATCTTTAAACAAAGTTAACTATCCACCACTGTGCAAATTATTATGTCAGGAATTAAATAGATGGGGGGAACCTAAATGTTACATTACTGGAGAAGGTACGTGCCATAAAGATGGTTCTAACTAAATGACTTTATCTATTCACTGCCCTTCTGATTCTGATTCTAGTAGTTGCATTGTAAGATGTTCCAATATATGAACTGGAGGCAACATGTCTTGTCAGACAAATCTGATTAATCTCTTTGACTGGGTGACCAGCGAATTGGATAGAGGGAGTGTGCTAGATGTGGTGTATTTAGATTTTAGCAAAGCCTTTGACAGTGTTCCACACAGATGTCTAATAAATAAACTGAGTGCCCTCGGGATAAGTCTCAAAGTGACGGTCTGGGTCAAGAACTGGTTGAGTGGAGGGCGACAAAGGGTAGTGATCAATGGAGATCACTTTGAGGAAAGGGATGTTGCCAGTGGTGTGCCTCAAGGTTCTGTTCTTTGGACTATTATTTTTAACATTTTTATAAACGATATTGCTACAGGGCTCTTGGGTAGGATTTGCCTCTTTGTGGATGATCCCAAAATCTGCAATAGACACCCAGGATAGTGTGAATAACATGAAGAAAGACCTGGTGAAGCTTGAAGAATGGTCTGAAATTTGGCAGCTAAAATTTAATGCTAAGAAATGCAAGGTCATGCATTTGGGCTGCAAAAATCTGAGGGAACGGTACAGTTTAGGGCAGGGGTGTCCAACCTTTTGGCTTCCTTGGGCCGCATTGGCCGAAAAAAATGTTTCTGGGGCCGCACAAATGCGCAAACACTGCAGCAAGACAGAGGAGGGAGCCAGCAAGATAGGAAACTCCCAGGGACAGCAGAGGAAAACACTGCATCGCCCTCAACCGGGGCCACACAAAATCCTTCACGGGGCCGCAGGTTGGACACCCCTGGTTTAGGGGTGAAGAACTTATGTGCACGACAGAAGAGCGGGACTTGGGTGTGATTGTATGTTGTGATTTTAAGGTGACTAAACAGGTTCAAAAGCTAGAAGGATGCTTGGGTGAATAGGGAGAGGAATGGCCAGTAGAAAAAAGGGTTAGGGTATTGATGCCCCTGTATAAGACTCTGGTGAGACCTCATTTAGAATATTGTGTACAATTCTGGAAGCTACACCTTCAAAAAGATATAAAAAGGATGGAGTCAGTCCAGAGGAAGGCTACTAAAATGGTGTGTGGTCTTCATCATAAGGCATATGGGGCCAGACTTAAAGAACTCAATCTGTATACTTTGGAGGAAAGGAGGGAGAGGGAAGATATGATAGAGACATTTAAATACCTACATGATATAAAGGCGCATGAGTCGAGTCTCTTTCATTTGAAAGGAAGCTCTGGAATGAGAGGGCATAGGATGAAGTTAATAGGTGATAGGATCAGGAGTAATCTAAGGAAATGCTATTTTACAGAAAGGGTGGTAGATGCATGGAAGTCTCCCAGTAGAGGTAGTGGAGACCAAGACTGTGTCTGATTTCAAGAAAGCCTGGGATAGTCACGTGGGATCTCTTAGAGAGAGGAAGCGATAATAGTTACTGTAGGTGGGCAGACTGGATGGGCTATTTGGCCTTGTATCTGCCATCATGTTTCTATATGTGAAAAAGCAAGCCATCACGAGTATGTCAAGAGGTACTCTTTCAGTCTAGGGAGAAGGGAAGCAAAGCAGTACCTAATTTTAAACTTTATTATAGAGCAGACAACTTAAAATGCTGTTGGGTTGGCAGAGAGATGGGACTAAAAGTTGGGTTAGATTGGAGCATTTCTATTTGGGGGTACATCACTTTGGAAATTACTATGGCTTCCTCAGAGGGATTCTAAAGTGATGCTTACAGGGGCTAACTTTATTCTGGATGAATGTTTCATAACATGAGGTAAACTGTTAAGGGATTGGAGGTATTTTGGGGCTGCACCTATTCAATATGCAGAAGACTTTGAACCTGGCACATTGTACCCCATTATAAAAGTTGGCAAAGTAGAGGCCTTAGTACTTTGGAACAAATGATAGAGGATGGCACACTTGTGGACTTTTCTGAACTAGCTGAGGAATATGGTCTGAGATCATGAAACCACTTCCAATATAGACAACTTCATGGTTTTGCTCAGAGGAGGGCCTTCCATGAATTGGCACTGGAAGAGATCCTGCTTAAAAGTGGTGCCTCCTATATAGTGAAGTGGGAGGAAGCCCTTGATTTTCACTATGAAACTAAAGAATGGCAAAAATATTTCAAGGAGTACTAAGGCTATCAGTAGCAAGTATGTAGTATTAATGGTACTATACACTGGAGAACCTGAAGTGAATCTCTGGAAGTACTGTTTCCTCTAAGCTGAGTGGAAGTCCTCCAACTGTATTGCTGCCAATGGAGGGTGGTGTTTCAATATTGTTTTTCAATTCCTAGAGACAGGCAGGCTCCTTAGAGTCCTACAAAGCTTGCTTGTACCTCACTATTGAAAATGTGATAGTAAAACAGCACCCTCCACTGGCAGGACTGTAGTTGGAGGATTCCTGCTCAGCTTAGAAGCTTATAAGAAACTGTGTGTATGTATGGGACTAATTTATGTTGGTGTGAGTGTGGAGAGAGGAGCACATTCATGCATATCTGGAGATCTTGTCCTAAAGCTCAGCTATTTCAGGACTCTGTTTTTAAACTTTTAAGCAAAATTATTGGGCTTCATTTGCCAAAGACTGTCTCCTGAATATTGACCCTTGATGACCAGAACCGCACACAATACTCAAGGTGCTTAGGGAAACAATATTATATTTCCTGTTTTGCTTTGCACCCTTTTCTGAATACATTTTCAATATTTTATTATTTTGGGCTAGTGCCACAAACTGAGTTAAGGATTTCAAAATATTGTCCACAACGGCTCCAAGATTCTTTTCCTGGGAGGTGACTTCTAGTATTGCCACCTGCATTATATACCTATAGTATATACTTGTCCACATTAAATTTCATTTGTCATGTAGAATGGGCCAGTTTCCTACGCTTGGGGTCCTCGTGTAATTCCTCACAGTTATAGACACAAACAATGTAGAGATTGATTGCATTTTATAGACTAATAGACTTACCGAGGCATGAGCTTTCAAGGATGAGAACCCATTTTGTCTGATGCAGAGACCATGAGGGGAGGGCACAGAAGGCCGTCAGACCCATCTGATTTGCTTAATAAATGTGAAATACCTGTATCTTTATGTCAGTTGGTGTATGTAATTGGGCCCAATGTGAAACCCTGAACAACAGAAAATCATTTCAGTGTTTATGGCTTGTTGATTGAAGCTTGTACAGTGGACCATTCTCCATTGATGACTGGTACCTTGGGTCCTGCTGATCTCTATCCCTCATAATTCTGAGATATTAAAAAAGATCAGGTACGAGATTAAATCTTCCAGGAACAGATCAAAATATCCCCCTTTTCTTCCCAAGGAGGCTCAAATGGCTTCAGAGAGACAGAAGCCCCAAACTTAATATTTTCATATCTTCAATCATTTATGTGGCTCAGGAATTGAGAGCGCTGTTGACAAATGCTTTGAAAAAAATTATCCAAATAAATATTTCAGAAGTCTTACAGTTTCTGCACGCTCTCACACTTAATTCTTGCTGTGTTGTAAGAGGAGAGCTGTGAAGTAGCTCTGAATCAGGTCTAATTAAAACGTACATGAAACAATAATCAACGGATGAACGCCTGCAGTAATAAGCTGTGTTTATTTTAAAGCCCAGGGGAAGTCCTACTTCTCCAGAACTCTCTCCCCCCACCCTCCAAAGTCTGGGTTCCACCTCGCTTCATCAAGACTGCCAACAAGCATCAGCGCTGTTGATTTCTCTTTTGTCACTGTTTCTTGTTATTGCCACTCCAGAGAATCTCCCTGCTTCCCCCCTCCCAATCTGTTATCTTTATTTTTTTTTTCTTTTACTTTCATCTTCCCTCTACCACCTTTTACTGTTGTTAATCTAGGCTGAGTGCGTAATTGGGTTCCTGAGAGGCAGATTAAGACAAGAGAGAAATAGTCCCTCCTCCGCTGGTTCTGTCCCCTTTGCCTTCTCCCTAAAGAGGAAATTTGACCTACTTGAGATCACAGAGGGGCTAAGATGAGACAGTTACCTATAATAGGTGATATTATTGATCAAGCCCATTACCGCAGAATCAGGGATCCAGGCTTTGCACTCAGCTGGGACCTGTTCTGGTTTTTATTTTTTTTTTGCTTTGTTCAGTTCTTCCTATTCCTGCTTTTGCTATGCAGGTTGCAATGTCTTGCACTGAATTTCATTAAAAAAAAAAAAAAAAGCAATATCCAGAACAGTGTTGGTGCATGGAGTAACAGCACTATGGTTTCTGGAAAACTATAAATCAGCACCCTGCTCTGTACCCCACTACCTGAACTTGTCAGTGCATGTCTTGCAAATGCTGTGGTAATCACAGATATAGGTTGCCAGCATCAGATGAAGTTCATGGGAGGAGGAAAAAGCAGAGGAGTCTGTCCCAAGGGCTGTAGGAGCAGTGCAGCTGCACAAGGCGCAAGAGAGACAGGGATGCAAATATCGCTCCCTGTCCATTGTCTCTCTCTGAGGTGGCTGTGATGAAGTGGGCAGGGCAAGGAAATGTCGCACAGAGCATGATTCTAGCTTGGGATGCTTCTGGCGTCAGGCTATGTTCCTGATTAGTGGTGGCAGCAGAGCCTAAGATTGCAGACCGCATTTTGGCATACTTCCCCCTTCCCCCCCCCCCCGCCCCCGCTTGTTGGCACCCTTTCCAATGCCTAGCTTGCTCAGCTTATTGTGCCAGCCCTATGTGAATGGGGTTTGGAGATTCACAAGGACGTCTTCTCCAGATGGCTGAAGGCATTTAAAGGGCACCTGCATTTATGCACCCCTCAAACGGATAAATGAATAGAATGCTAACATTTGCATGTGTAAACGTACCCTTGTGAAGGTGTCAGCAGGGTACCTAAGCACTATTCTGTAATGGCAACCTAACTTACATAGCGAATAAATGCAAGGGGAATGTACCTATGGCTAATGCATGAGTGGGCTGTTGGGATTCCCAGTTCCACATGTAATTTACAGAATACAGTAAGTTTATTTATTTACAAGGAATGGCACAGAGATTGAACCCACACCTCAGGCAAGGGTTTTAACCACTAGGCCACTCCACCATCCCTACCAAATTTAGGTGCCTATACATGCCAGTACTATGATTGGTGTAACTGTGGGTGTAAAAAAGTTAGGTACGCTGATACTAGGTTACATTAGTATTTCTACTACTTCTACTTCATGTCAAGTCTCTTCTCATACATCTTTACGCCACAAGATATATGAGAAGAGACATTATGGCCTGAATATGTATACCCTAGAGCAGGGGTGTCAAAGTTCCTCCTCGAGGGCCGCAATCCAGTTGGGTTTTCAGGATTTCCCCAATGAATATGCATGAGATCTATTTGCATGCACTGCTTTCATTATATGCTAATAGATCTCATGCATATTCATTGGGGAAATCCTGAAAACCTGACTGGATTGCGGCCTTTGAGGAGGGACTTTGACACCCCTGTCCTAGAGGAAAGGAGGGATAGGGGGTGATATGATACAGATGTAACGGCATGGCAAGAGAAGAGGGGTCTGAAGTGGTAGCGCCTATCATCATCGAGCTGCGTGCTCCTCCCCCACATTCCCCCACTACGCCTCCCCCAACAATACCTCTTCAAAATCTTCACTGACAGCGAGCAGCATCTTCTAGCTGCTGCTCATCCTGGCCTCAACTCTCCTTCTGATGTCACTTCCTGGTCCCATGACCAGGAAGTGATGTCAGAAGGAGAGCTGAGGTCAGCGCGAGCAGCAGCTAGGAGATATTGCTTGCTGCCAGTTAAGATTTTGAAGAGGTACCGGGGGGGTGGACAGGAGGAGAGATGACGACACCCCAGCCAAAAGCATGCCCAGGGCAGTCCACTCTCCCTGCCTCCCCTTGCTACATCACTGCAACAAAGCATGACAAAACACAACATAACATAAGATGGTATGATGAGACACAGCATGACGAGCATTGACATCATCAGGGACCTTTTAAAAAGACTTTTCACTTTGAACATTTTGCGGGTTTAATCAAAACTTGTAGGATGTCTATGTTAGATATTTTGGGGGTCGTATAATGAAACTGTTTTGGATGTCCAGCAGAATGGGTTTTATATGTCGATATTGTAAATGTTTACTTATTGCATTTTCGAAACGTCCAGTCTTCCTGGACGTCTTTTTGATTATGGGTCTTTTCTGGGGCGACGTCTAACTTGGCCGTCTATTTCTTTTTATCTTACAGGTATTGAATATATAATACAGTTCTGAATGATAATCAATACAAGTGAAACAATGTAACTAATACAAAAATTTCACACAAGTGTTATTCGTAACACCTGTAAAATAAAAAGAAAAAATGAATAAATAGTTTTGGCCCATTGTGTATTATGTATGGTGTTTAAAATTCTTTATGGGATGTGCCCAGTCTACCTATCTCACTTATCCCCCCTTTTACAAAGCCACGTTAGGCTTTTTTATTGCCAGCTGTGGCAGTATTAGCTCCGACACTCATAGGAATTCTATGACCAGTGATAAAAAAAAGCCTAACGTGATTTCATAAAAGGAGACCTTAATTTTTCTTCCACTAACCATCATTCTAGTAGACTTATACACAAAAATAAGCTTTCATTTCCTGTCATTCATTCTTTGTGACTGAATTTTTCTCCATGGCTCCTATATTATCTCCAAAGAAAAATTTATTGTTGCTGTGGTAACTTATTGGAATTTGCTCCCTGTTCAGCTTCCCTGACTACAGATTGTTAAGTAAGTGCTTGTGAAAGAGACTTGAAATGTTATAAATTGAACAAATGAATGAAAATGAAGGATTTTTTTAGAATAAAAAGTTGAAAAAAAGGACTATCAAAGATATACGGTGTGCTACAAGCTCTTCTGAATTGAGGATTTGCTTGATATTGCCACAATTGAGAGGGCTACAGATTTTTATTTTACATGTTGGGGCTGTGTTGGGTCTAGTTTTGGGGGAATGGAAATGTGCACATAGAATTTTTCTAAAGAGCTGTTTCCAAGTCTTGCTGTTACATACTCAGCTATCAGCCACACAAGTCTTCTAAAATGACCTCCACTGTGTCCTGGCAGTAGGGCTTAATTTCTGGAGAAACAGCTTGGAATGCAGTTCCTCCACTTATTTTCAGACTCCATAACAGCATGGGAGTTCTGCTGTGGTACCTTCTTACTGTAAAGGGGTGCACATCACTTCTAGTGCACAAATCTCCAAAGGGGGTGTGGCCAGGGGTGGAGCAAAGACAGATAGTGAGTGTTCCTAAAAGTTACATGCATTGTCACAGAATACGCCTGAGCTGTTCATAACTTAGTTGTAGGCATATAGGCCTGGTTTTCCTTGGCCTAAATGGGTGTACCTAAATATTATGCATGATTCTCTATATAGCAGGAGCCTTTTATAGAATCACACTAAGCGCCATTCTAACTGGCGTTGACTTTTTAGGCACCGTATATAGAATCTGGGGGTAAATGTACATGCCTAACTGATATTCTACAAACAGGCACTCAAGTGACACAGTGCATATTTGTACAGAGAGGGGCATTCATATGGGCAGAACATAGACAGCAAAAACTCAAAAAAGAAATGTACTGTGAATTTGTTTAGCAGAAAACCACATTCATCCAAAACCAAAATCAGAAGAAGACATAAAAATAATAAATACAAAGAACGGAGAAAATAGACCTTATACACGGGCAGCCAAGATTACACTGTACCCTAAGCCATCCGTATCATTACAGGTCTGAAAAAACTCTGTACATTTCATTCAATAAACTTATTTTTCCAAAACTCTTTTTCTGTCTTTGTATTTAAACTGGATGAAAAAATGATTTACTCTGCGTGAAACATGTTGCAATGACTACAGCCAGGAAAAATATATTTTTCAGTTCTTACTAGAACATGCAAAAGCATGAAAGACTTATCTTAGAGTCGTCTCTCTCAGGTAATGTGTTAATTACTTCTTCATGAAATGCTCCAAAGAGGCTTGCTCCCGACAGAAAGCACTTCTGTTTCGCCTTTTTTGTATTTATTATTGTATTTATTGTGTTATTGTATTTGCATTTTTGTATTTATTATTTTTTTGGTCTTCTTTTGATTTTGGTTTTGGATGAATGTGGTTTTCTGCTAAACAAATTCACAGTACGTTTCTTTTTTGAGTTTTTGATTCGTATTCATTGGTCTAATCAGAACATAGACAGGACAGACATTGAGGCAGACAACTTACAGAGGGATCCTTTTATTAAAGTACACTAACCGGTTTAGCACGTGCCAAAGATTAGAGCGCGCTAAATGCTAAGGCATCCATTATATTCTGTAGGCACCTTCTCATTTAGCGCATGCTAATCTTAAGTCAGTTAACGCACCTTAAAAAAGGACCCCTAAATACTGTAAATTCAGTTCATGCATTTAGGATTTTCTATTTATGACAGATCTATGGCAGGTATAAATGCCTAAAGGTACTTCATTATTGGTGTCCAAATATGCACTAGTATTTTTAGGGGCATATCATGGATAGAGAGTAGGCATTCCCAGACTAACCAAATAGCACATCTACATTTCCATGTGCTAATTGATTAGCGCACAGATAATGTAGGAGCCCTTACCGCCTACAAAATGGGTGGCGGTTAAGTGCTCACATGGTAATTTAAAAAAATGACTGCATGCTAATGGCAATATTAGTGCATGGACATTAATTAAAAAAAAAAAAGAAGAAAAAAGCCAGTTTTTCAGCTGTGGTAAAAATGGCCTTAGCGCGCAAAAAAGGCCCATGTAAATGGTGTACTAAGGTCACTTTTTAACGCAGTTTAGAATACGGATCCCTATGTGATTTGATAATCTCCTCAAACTTTTCACCCACAAATCTCAAAATGAAGTACAATAGATATCACAAATCAAACAGGCTGTGCAGATTGATGTAGCTGATGGAGACTATAAGAACAAGAGTCAATAAAATATCCACAACTTTATGCAAGGAACCCAACATGGACCATGTTTTGACCTAAATGTCTTCCTCAGGGGTCCTACGGTTGTAAATGGTAGATAAATGTCTGTAAACATGTCTGATAAATATAAATGTGAGCAGGTTATGATGTGGAAATAGATGAATTGTGGGATTAATGGTGATCAGAACAAGAAGGGATGATGTTTGTGTCGCACAGTGCAAAGGCGCCAAAATGAAGTAGAAAGGGTCAGTTTTGTGGTTGGATCCAATAGATATCACAAACATTATCCTAAATCAAATCCATATACAAATCAATTCACATAAAATTATATAAAATCAATCCCTCCTCATTACCTCCCCTACTGAAACAATTACAAAACAGAAAGGAATTTATTTTCTGTACACACACCTATGGCGTCACTGACCTGAAATTCTACCAAAAGTCTGCCTCCTTCTTTTTTTGGATAGGCTGGAAGTCCCTCTCTTTTCTCAGTGTCAGCTGTTGGCACAAATCTCCGACTTCAGCCAGACATCTCCTCAAGGCTTGCTCTGGTCTCTGCTCCAGTGGCAGAAAAGTACAAAAATTTTGTTGGTTAACATAATCGCCCTAATTATCGCAAAGATTGAATTTTACAATTACAGGACATTACAAATCAATTTCTGCACTCTGCTGAATACTAAGCCACTCAAATTAAGAACTATTCACCCACAGAGAACAATGCTTTAGAGAAACTTCGTAAAGGAATTTATTAAGGTAATTTGTACCAGACACATGGTTAAAACATTCAAGAGCAGTTTCTTTTCATGGTTTTTTTTTTTTTTTTTTTTTTTTTGGGGGGGGAAGGTTGTTTTCCAAGAACAGACTGAGAAAATGAATGTAGATCTGAGATAAGAATCATTTTTCTCAAGTGTGATTAAAATGAAATTACAAAGAGAAAGCAAGCAATAATGTTTATGTTGATTAAAATATGCACTAAATTGGTCCTAATATGCATGTGATGAGCTCACATATGCAGATATAATCTCCCTTTAACTATCCATTCTCTTTTCTTCTTTGTTCTCCTTGATTATGGGAGATAAATAAAATGCATTACATTAACAAGTGAAGTGATATTTGCAAGCCATGGGTAGATATTTGCACCACAAAGATAATGGAAGAATTGGGGATGGGGGAAGACAAGCGTTTTGTTATTCAAATTAGACAAATACACAATCCAGAGCTAAGTAAGATTAAACTTCATCAATCATATCCTCACACTAGCTCATCCTTAGAATATTTGACATGAAAACTGCTGGAAAGTTTTAGGTTTATTTGGTGGGGTTCACCTTTAATTATAGCCCCTCCAAAGTGCAGCACCTCACTAAGCCTGATTTTCAATGAAGCGCAGAATATCAAATCAGTAAATAATAATAATAAAAGACAGTTCCTGCTTGACAGAGCTTACAATCTAATCAAAACAGACAAACAGGACAAATAAGAGATTAGGGAATTGCCTATTGTGGGATTAATTAAAATAGATATGGGTACTTTACAAGAGAGTCTGCTTATAAGCTACAGATACAAGTAGCAAACCTTTCCTAGTCAGATAACCAAAGCAACTTAAAATACAAAGAGACTGCTAGACCTATGGCAGACACGATTCAAAAAACTGTTCAACCACAAGCTAGTGAACTGGAATTGGGAAGGGGTAAAACGCAGACCTCACGGACCTGACGGACCTCGCGGATCTAAAACCACATGTCCTTAAAAATCTGAGGTCCGTGTCCGTGCCGCTCGTAGCCTCTTACAGACCTCTATGAGATTTTAGCGCTGACGTATCCGTCTCAGCATAGGGAGGGAAAAGTATTAGGATCTGTCAGCACTAAAATCTCATAGAGGTCTGTCAGAGCCAAATTCTATGTCTGGCTTAAAGGATAAGCAGAGCGCAAAATGGTTAAACAGCCCTGTTAAGCGCCGGATTTTCTGGATCGCCTGAAAGAGACCTCCAATTTGCGATCCAGGAAGCCTGATTCACTATAGTGTACCCTTACTTTAAACTATAATAAGATCCGGCAGACTTAAACATATACATAAGAAGGCTTCTGCTCTGCCGCTCCAGCACTAGTCTCTGGCTCTGACAGACCTCGATGAGATTTTAGCGCTGACGGATCCTAATACTTTTCCCTCCCTATGCTGAGACGGATCCGTTAGCGCTAAAATCTCATAGAGGTCTGTAAGAGACAGAAACTACGAGCGGCACGGACACAGACCTCAGATTTTTAAGGACGTGCGGTTTTAGATCCGCGAGGTCCGTCAGGTCCGTGTTTTACCCCTTCCCACTGGAATTTAAGAGTATGTGCTAGAAGAATGAAGAAACAGAGCATGGAAATTCACGAGGGAAACTAGTCCAAAAGCAGAAGCCAAGCAGCAGTCTGTTTAACAAAATGTTTAGCCTTTCTTGTGATACACGAAACGTGGGCGAAGCTATGAATTTGGAGAATGTCAGTTTGGTGGTGGGTGCCAGGGATTCTGGAAAGAGCTCTGTGTAAGGCTGGGCATCGCTGCCCCTTCCTCACCGACATGCAAATCTATGTTTAGTTTTCCACTGTATTTGCTGCTGCAGATGGGGGATAAGAACATAAGAGTATAAGAAAAGCCTTCACCGGATCAGACCTAGGTCCATCTAGTCCAGCGACCGCACACGCGGAGGCCCAGTTAGGTGCTCCCTTATGGAGACCAGGGTTTCCCGTATCCCCCGATATGATTTGCAAGAAGGTGTGCATCCAACTTGCGTTTGAAACCCAGAACAATAGTCTCCGTCACATCATGTTTATTTAGACTTTGCCTGGAATGCAATTTATAACATAAAAAAATATCTTAACGACTTTGATCAAGCTGTCTGGGTTATTTTGTATGTGTGTGTGTGTGTACAGTGAGGGAGCTGAGTAAGGCTGATATTGAGAAACCAAGACTACATGAAAATTAGGTCTCTTTCTGTATGAGCTGTTCAGACACCCAGCTAATACTTCTAACAACCCTTCCCTCGACTTTTCATTTTGCACTTTTTAACATCTGTAATTGGAAGTGCAAAACTGCTTTGAGAGCATTTGTGAACAGGTGTTTTGAAACATTCCAGATTTCATTTCATTTCAGCCTTTTCTTTTTAGCTTGGCTGCTTCTATCCGCTCCTCTGGGTCTTGCAAATTAATTCAAGCCTGACCTAACCTGGCTAAGAAGCCATGAAACTTCACTTGCAGATGTCCAGTGTTCTCTTGCCCCTCCCATCCCAGGATGTGGTCCTGTAGCTCAGTGTTTCTCAAGTTGGTCCTGGAGTATCCCTTGCCAGTCAGGTTTAAAGGATATCCACAATTAATATGCATGAAATTCATTTGCAAACACTGCTTCCATTGTATGCAAATCTCTTCATGTATATTCATTGTGGATATCCTGAAAACCTGACTGGCAAGTGGGTTCTTCAGGACTGACTTGGGAAACACTGCTCTAGATCAGGGGGTCTCAACCCAGTTCTTGCAACACACCTAGTCAGTCAGGTTTTCAGGATATCCACAATGACTGCATGAAAGAGATTTGCATGTGCTACCTTTATTCTATGCAAATCTATCTCATTTATATTCATTGTGGATATCTTGAAAAGCTGACTGGCTAGATGTGTCCCGAGGACTGGGGTGAGAACCCATGATCTAGTTAGAAGAAGTGCAGACCATTTTCTCCTTGGGAACTGACTCAGGCGTGCTTTTCAGTCACCTTATATAACTATCTGTATTGCCTGACCCTGAGGGCTGCCTCAACCCAGAGACAGATGCTGAAAAGTTCGCGTTAGCTATGGTTGAACTTACCAATCTTGAAACAGTGAACGAGAATCACATACGAATGAAGTGCATGGAAAGTCTGCAACAGAGGTCTGCACGGGAAGGGGGATCGCGGGAATCCCGCAGGTCCCAAAGGGTTCCCACGGGAATCCCCCCTAACCCACGGGACTCCCACGGGGACCCCCCCCCTCTAGCCAACGGGGATGGAAGGCTTTGGAAGCAGGGTTCGTCCATATATTATAATGGACACGTCAGCCTTAGTAAAAGAGGGGGTTTATAAGTTAATTACCTGAACAGAAAACAAAAAAAGGGTTCCACCAAAGAGATTCCACAAGGAAAACAGCAGCACAAACACAAAAGAAACTGGAATTGATGATCCTGTCAGAAGTAATTGCTGCTTTTTATGGGGATGGGCGGGGATGGAGGTAATTCCTTGCGGGGACGGGTGGGGACGGATATGATCCTGGCGGGGACGGGCGGGAAAGGGTGTGATTTCTGTCCCCGTGCAACTCTCTAGTCTGCAAGTGGCTTGGTAGGGAAAGTGTCTCATGTATGTACAGAACAATGTTGCGGAAAGCATCAACGTTTACGCATGACCAGGACAAAAGGCAACAAGTG
The DNA here is from genome assembly GCF_902459505.1 of Geotrypetes seraphini. Classification (NCBI taxonomy): domain Eukaryota; kingdom Metazoa; phylum Chordata; class Amphibia; order Gymnophiona; family Dermophiidae; genus Geotrypetes; species Geotrypetes seraphini. Next base: position 104,570,628 of record NC_047091.1, read on the forward strand.
CATTATAGGTGTGTGCCACTGGCGTCACAATTTCCTTTTTTGTTGGGTCTAGGACAACTTTTTTCACACCACTGTAATGTGCAGGACACACACATGTACACATACTAATAAAATTGCAAGCCGACTACTCCTGTGTATGTCCACTAACATCAGGTATTTTTGTTCTTTTATTCTGCTTCTGCAATTACCTGTAGGACACAGATACACATACTTTTAATACACGCACATTGCACATTTCCTACAGACGTGCGTATACTATCAAACAATGCAAGCAAACTGGTTCACCAAGAAGTTGCCTTTATGCAATGGCAGATCCAGTCCTTAGGGAAAATTTTGAATGTCAAAGGTAAGGGCTCCTTTATAAGGATCATCTGGAAATGTCTGTGTATTGCCCAGAATGCTCAATTTAATACTAATGAGCTCATTGTAATACATGATTTAAATAAGATTATCGGTAGCTACTCCCGCAAATGGTAGAAGTGATGCTGAGCCCCTTTGTGCATTACATATTGAATAACATCCATGCTAGACTGTCTACAGCCGGTCAAAATTAGACACTGCAAGCACAGTAAGCTTTGAGCATCAGGTCCCCCGTCTGTTGTTCTGGCAGATTGACTTGTTGCATTATTGACTGCTTGCAAAAGTGATTTACCTCTATTCATATGCTGGCTGAAAGCAGCCTCCCTCAGATGGACTAAAATTATACAACGCACATACACAACAGCATTGAGAAGATACATTGTTGGGGGTCATGTTTAATTTGAGGGAGGGAAAGAGCTCCTGTAGGTGACAATTTCCAAATTGCCCACCTTAAGCCTTTTCGTCCCCCTCCCAGGCTTTGCATCAATTGAAATGCCACGGATACAAACCACTCAGTATTCGGCACTAATTAACCAGCTAATATTCGGCGTAAGTTGGCTGCTGAATATTAGTGCTTAGCAGCTAGCCTCGTCGCTGGCTATGTCGCGTGACATAGCCAGTTAGCGCCAATATTCATTGCCTGATCGTTAAATTTAGAAGCCAGATAGACCCACATTTGTGGCCACTATAACTTAGCTGGTCGGCCAATGAATATCTGATTAACTTAGAGGTCCTTTTACTAAGGCGCTCTAACCAATTTAGTGTGTGCTAAATGCTAACACATCCATTATATTCTATGGGCACCTTAGCATTTAGTGCACACTAATCTTTAGCGTGTGCTAAATCGGTTAGTGCGCCTTAGTAAAAGGACCCCTTCATCATCTCTAGTAGCTCCAAATCCTGGAAATTCAGTGCTAGTCACTGGATACAGCCCAAATGCAATAGAGAGAACTGACTCGAGCTAATTAAACCTCCAAGAGAAGTGCTCATAAAACTGTAACTTTGCTCAGAGGCTTGTAACTCTGAAGAGAGGGAGGTAACCCTCTCTTGAAACAAGAGTTATTATTTCAAATCATAGCAAGGTGTTTTAGTAAAAATGAGTCCAACTCTTGAGGGTAACAAGGCTTGAAAAAATGTTCAATACTTAAATGGAGTGTTTTGCAGAATTTTTAAAAGTCCAAAAAATAATGATGATTGCATTCAGGAAAATTGTACTTAACTTAAATGCAGAACATACAACTTCCAGGGTCCCGACGTGGCCCCGTTTCGGCGACTGCTTCAGGAGACCCCGCCAACCGAAAGTGGATAGTTTTTGCAAATATCACACTGAGTATAAGTGCTTCAACTGTAAGCTGAAATGCAACAACAAAAGAAAAGCGAAATGTAACATGCACAAGAAACAGGTACCGGGACTCAAAAGGTTACTGTAGCTGTGCAAAATATTAAAATGTTAGAAGCTAGCAAACAGACAGGAGACACAATGTAACTTCATACCGGTTCAAAAACTGAAAAGTTCCCTGCAACGGGGAACGCCGACACCCGCTCTGACTTATAAAACAGAGGGGGGAGGGGAACACCCGTGCGTGAACGTGATGACGTCATCCATTCATAATACAGAAAACGGGACATAATTTGAAGGCAAATACTGCAGAATACCAAAAATAGAACCAAAAATAGAAAACTACTAAAACAAAATCAGAGAAAAGCTGCCCATTCAATTTCATTGTTAAGGCCATCAGGGTGAAGGGAATGCAAATCAAAAATCCACTTTTGTTCTCTCCTCCATAACAGACGGGCACTGTCACCACCTCTGGGGCTAAATATGCAATCCAGCACTGTGAATGTTAGATCATTCAAAGAATGGTTAGCTTGCTGCCAATGCTGGACCAGAGGGGCTTCCTGAACCCCAGTCCGAATGCGGCTCATGTGCTCCCCAATACGAAGTTTCAACTTGCGGGTAGTACATCCTACATAGATGAGATGACATGGGCATGAAATGGCATATACTACACATACAGAGTTACAGTTCGTGTCATGTCGCGTATACTTCAATTGGGGTGCAAGTGACATCTGTTGAGTGGTGACACTATGTTGACATACCTTACAACAGCCGCATGGGGAATGGTGCCCCTGTAGAGTTTGTGGAGGACGATGACTGACAAACTGGGAGTGAGTAAGTTTCTGTTTGAGATTCGAAGGTTTGGAAAAGGCAAATCTGGGGACATCAGAAAAAGCTTCATGGTATTGCATAATGGGCCAATGATGTTTGATAATTTTCTTGATTTGGAAAGCATGGATGGAATATGGTATGACACATACAAGAGACCGAGATTCAGGTTTAGCCTGTGATTGCAGCAACAGAGTCCGATTGGCATATAAGCCTCTCTTATATGCCTTCTTAAGGACTGATGACGGGTAACCTTTAGATAAGAATCTGTGCCTTACTTCCTCTGCCTTATGTACATATTCTTCTACCGTGGAACATAATCTCCTAAGACGCAGGAATTGACCTGTAGGTATATTATTCCTCAGATGTTTGGGATGAAAACTCTCATATTGGAGTAAGTTGTTTCTGTCTGTGGGCTTCCGGTAGATAGACGTCTGAAAACATCCACGATGTAAAATGATGTTAATATCCAAAAAGGACACCTGATGTCGATCCTTGGTCATGGTGAACTGAAGGTTAGAATCACAACCATTAAGCCATTCAAAAAAAGCCATCAACCCAGACTCTGTGCCAATCCATACTGCAAACACATCATCAATATATCTTTTCCAGAAAAGAAAAAATGGCCAATACTCAGATGGATATAAAAACTTATGTTCAAATTGAGAAACATACAGGCAGGCTATAGACGGGGCCATTTTAGACCCCATGGCCTTGCCTTTAATCTGTTTATAAAAATTCTGGTCAAATTGAAAATAATTCATGCTGAGTGCCACATGTGCTACATCTAGTAGAAACTGAATTCGTGTGTCAGATAGCTCAAGAGATTGCAATTCTTCTCTAATGACTTCAATAGCTTCTTGCTGTGGAATGTTGGTGTACAAGGCAGTAATATCAAAGGTAAGTAAAATCGCATCCTTGGGTACATCCTGAAAAGATGACAAAAACTGGATGATACTGGTGGAGTCCAAAACATAAGAAGGGGCTAATGGGACCCTGTCTTTTAGAAAAAAATCAACAAAAGCAGACAAAGGTTCAAGAAGAGATCCAATCCCGGATACAATCGGCCTACCCGGAGGGTTAGACAACGATTTATGCACTTTAGGGACAAAATAAATAACTGGTATCCGAGGGAATGGACAATTCAAAAATTTAAATTCCTTCTCTGTAATGACGCCCTTCTCTAAAGATTGTACCAAAAGATGGGAAATGATATCCAATATAGACTCCACAAACTCTACAGGGGCACCATTCCCCATGCGGCTGTTGTAAGGTATGTCAACATAGTGTCACCACTCAACAGATGTCACTTGCACCCCAATTGAAGTATACGCGACATGACACGAACTGTAACTCTGTATGTGTAGTATATGCCATTTCATGCCCATGTCATCTCATCTATGTAGGATGTACTACCCGCAAGTTGAAACTTCGTATTGGGGAGCACATGAGCCGCATTCGGACTGGGGTTCAGGAAGCCCCTCTGGTCCAGCATTGGCAGCAAGCTAACCATTCTTTGAATGATCTAACATTCACAGTGCTGGATTGCATATTTAGCCCCAGAGGTGGTGACAGTGCCCGTCTGTTATGGAGGAGAGAACAAAAGTGGATTTTTGATTTGCATTCCCTTCACCCTGATGGCCTTAACAATGAAATTGAATGGGCAGCTTTTCTCTGATTTTGTTTTAGTAGTTTTCTATTTTTGGTTCTATTTTTGGTATTCTGCAGTATTTGCCTTCAAATTATGTCCCGTTTTCTGTATTATGAATGGATGACGTCATCACGTTCACGCACGGGTGTTCCCCTCCCCCCTCTGTTTTATAAGTCAGAGCGGGTGTCGGCGTTCCCCGTTGCAGGGAACTTTTCAGTTTTTGAACCGGTATGAAGTTACATTGTGTCTCCTGTCTGTTTGCTAGCTTCTAACATTTTAATATTTTGCACAGCTACAGTAACCTTTTGAGTCCCGGTACCTGTTTCTTGTGCATGTTACATTTCGCTTTTCTTTTGTTGTTGCATTTCAGCTTACAGTTGAAGCACTTATACTCAGTGTGATATTTGCAAAAACTATCCACTTTCGGTTGGCGGGGTCTCCTGAAGCAGTCGCCGAAACGGGGCCACGTCGGGACCCTGGAAGTTGTATGTTCTGCATTTAAGTTAAGTACAATTTTCCTGAATGCAATCATCATTATTTTTTGGACTTTTAAAAATTCTGCAAAACACTCCATTTAAGTATTGAACATTTTTTCAAGCCTTGTTACCCTCAAGAGTTGGACTCATTTTTACTAAAACACCTTGCTATGATTTGAAATAATAACTCTTGTTTCAAGAGAGGGTTACCTCCCTCTCTTCAGAGTTACAAGCCTCTGAGCAAAGTTACAGTTTTATGAGCACTTCTCTTGGAGGTTTAATTAGCTCGAGTCAGTTCTCTCTATTGCATTTTAGCTACTTTCTGACTCTCAATTGCTACATTCTCCCTGTGTATTTGGAAACTGGATACAGCCCGGCATGAATTTCTAGGTTTGCCGCCGACCGCAGGAGACATCCAGGCTGCTTCCTGCAGTCTAAATATCAGGTCCAAAGAACCCAGCGACATATTTTAATATACTTCCTTCTTTATTGCTTTTTATTTTATTATTTTTTTCTCCCTTTTTCTTCATGTTGTAGGCAGTGGGCTTGGATTATCTTTTCGACATATGATTGATTAGCATTTGATTACTTTGAATTCTTTTGCATTTCCTTTTTGCGTTATTTATGAGGTATTTTCAGAAAGTTTAATAAAAACTAATTATGCGCACAGAGGTGAGAATGCAATCTATGCAAATTAGCTTCTTTTCCCTAACCGTAAACACACTCCTGGGAGTCTCTCTTTTTAATGCGGCTAGCAATGTGCGTTTAGGGCACACCATGCGACACATGGACATTTCCTGGAAAATTCTAAACACACCAGAGCCAATGTAAATAACCCTGTTTACTCTGTCCCCTGGGCACATTTCAAAACAAAGGTATCCCCCAAATTCTGTATAGGTTGATAAAGTGAGGTGCAATTTTGGGTGTAAAACAATTGACTAAATTGGTGAAAACAGTCAATAATTAACCTCAACAAGCACTAATTGACAGGTTATGTATGTACCTGCTCTGTGTCCTTGATCTATATAGCTTGCAACTCCAAAGAAGGTGTAGCATGAGTGGGTCATGGGCATTCCCTTCATTTAGGGGAGGAATTATAGAATACTTCCATTTCTATGCCTAACTGACAGTGGTTTATTTCATTTATTTATTCAATTTTCTATATTGTTCTTCCAAGGCTTACATGAGTAAAGAATGGTTTACAGGAATTTATTCAGATACTCAAGCATTTTACCCTGTCTGTTCTGATGGGCTCACAATCTATCTAATGTACCTGGGGCAATGGGGGGGATTAAATGACTTGCCCAGGGTCACAAAGAGCAGTTTGGGTTTGAACTTTATCAAGGCTGGGTCCCTAGTAGTGATACGCCACTGATATTGACCACAATTTTTGTGTGTAGTAAAGATCACTACTAGGGACCCAGCCTTGATAAAGCGCATCCCGCGAGACATGTCGGCATAGCAGTTCCTAACAGTGACCACAAAAAAAGCTAAGTACTAGCAATATAAACATAATGAAATATTAAAGTATATTTATTAAGATTTAAGATTCACACAGGTGATTAATACAGTTGATCCAGGGAAGATTCTGCACATAAAGCTTAGCGTTATGAAACTGTTTGAACGCAAAGTGGTACATCTGAGGATCTGAAGAAATAGTATTATGTAGCATTCTGTTAGTCTGATTGTTTAAATGGCACCTAAGTCATAGGTGCCATTTAAACAATGCAAGGGACCTGGGGAGAGGAAGAAGCGATATGGATTGCTCTGAAAAGAGAAGATGGAACTTCTATCTTCGTGGGTGTAGTCTACAGACCTCCGACTCAATCGCAGCAAATTGATAAGGATCTGATTGTGGATATCCAAAAGTTTGGAAGGAAAGAGGAGGTTCTGCTGTTGGGAGATTTCAACCTGCCGGATGCGGACTGGAATGTTCCGTCTGCGGAATCGGAAAGAAGTAGGGAGATTGTGGATGCCTTTCAAGAGGCTCTGCTTAGACAAATGGTGATGGAACCCACAAGGGAAAAAGTGATATTGGATCTGGTCCTCACAAATGGAGAGAGAATATCTAATGTTCGAGTGGGTGCTCACCTGGGTAGTAGCGATCATCAAACGGTTTGGTTTGATATAACGGCTAAAGTGGAGAGCGGCCGCACGATACTTAAAGTCCTAGATTTCAAACGTACGGACTTTAATGCAATGGAAAAGTACCTGAAGAAAGAGCTGTTAGGATGGGAGGACATAAGAGAAGTGGAAAGACAGTGGTCTAAGCTGAAAGGAGCGATAAAAATGGCTACGGACCTTTATGTGAAGAAAATCAATAAAAACAAGAGAAAAAGGAAGCCAATATGGTTGAGAAAATAAAGGCGAAAGAGTTGGCGTTCATGAAATATAAAAAAACCCAAGAAGAGGAGAGCAGAAAGGACTACAGGGTGAAACTGAAAGAAGCCAAGAGAGAGATACATTTGGCGAAGGCACAGGCGGAAGAACAAATGGCTAAAAATGTAAAAAAGGGAGATAAAAATTTTTTCAGATATATTAGTGAAAGGAGGAAGATAAAAAATGGAATTGCTAGGCTAAAAGATGCTGGGAACAAATATGTGGAGAGTGATGAGGAGAAAGCAAATGTGCTAAACAAATACTTCTGTTCTGTGTTCACAGAAGAAAATCCTGGAGAAGGACCGAGATTGTCTGACAAAGTTACACGAGAAAATGGAGTAGATTCTGCGCCGTTCACGGAGGAAGGTGTTTATGAGCAACTTGAAAAACTGAAGGTGGACAAAGCGATGGGACCAGAAGGGATCCATCCCAGGATACTAAGGGAGCTCAAAGAGGTTCTGGCGAGTCCTATTAAAGACTTGTTCAACAAATCTCTGGAGACAGGAGTGATTCCTGGGGATTGGAGGAGAGCGGATGTGGTCCCTATTCATAAAAGTGGTCACAGGGATGAAGCAGGAAACTACAGGCCGGTGAGCCTCACTTCAGTTGTTGGAAAAATAATGGAAGTGTTGCTGAAAGAAAGGATAGTGTATTTCCTTGAATCTAATGGGTTACAGGATCCGAGGCAACATGGCTTTACAAAAGGTAAATCGTGCCAAACGAACCTGATTGAATTTTTTGATTGGGTAACCAGAGAGCTGGATCGAGGACATATGCTAGATGTAATTTACTTGGATTTCAGCAAAGCCTTTCATACAGTTCCTCATAGGAGGCTGTTGAACAAACTTGAAGGGCTGAAGTTAGGACCCAAAGTGGTGAACTGGGTCAGAAACTGGCTGTCGGACAGACGCCAGAGGGTGGTGGTTAATGGAAGTCGCTCGAAGGAAGGAAAGGTGACTAGTGGAGTCCCTCAGGGTTCGGTGCTGGGGCCAATCCTGTTCAATATGTATGTAAGTGACATTGCTAAAGGGTTAGAAGGAAAAGTGTGCCTTTTTGCAGATGATACCAAGATTTGTAACAGAGTAGACACCGAAGAGGGAGTGGAGAATATGAAAAAGGATCTGCAAAAGTTAGAGGAATGGTCTAATGCCTGGCAACTAAAATTCAATGCAAAGAAATGCAGAGTAATGCATTTGGGGATTAATAATAGGAAGGAACCGTATATGCTGGGAGGAGAGAAGCTGATATGCACGGACGGGGAGAGGGACCTTGGGGTGATAGTGTCCGAAGATCTAAAGGCGAAAAAACAGTGTGACAAGGCAGTGGCTGCTGCCAGAAGGATTCTGGGCTGTATAAAGAGAGGCGTAGTCAGTAGAAGGAAGAAGGTGTTGATGCCCCTGTACAGGTCATTGGTGAGGCCCCACTTGGAGTATTGTGTTCAGTTTTGGAGACCGTGTCTGGCGAAAGACGTAAGAGGCGGTCCAGAGGAGGGCGACGAAAATGATAGGAGGCTTGCGCCAGAAGACGTATGAGGAGAGACTGGAAGCCCTGAATATGTATACCCTAGAGGAAAGGAGAGACAGGGGAGATATGATTCAGACGTTCAAATACTTAAAGGGTATTAACGTAGAACAAAATCTTTTCCAGAGAAAGAAAAATGGTAAAACCAGAGGACATAATTTGAGGTTGAGGGGTGGTAGATTCAGGGGCAATGTTAGGAAATTCTACTTTACGGAGAGGGTAGTGGATGCCTGGAATGCGCTCCCGAGAGAGGTGGTGGAGAGTAAAACTGTGACTGAGTTCAAAGAAGCAGGGATGAACACAGAAGATTTAGAATCAGAAAATAATATTAAAGATTGAACTAAGGCCAGTTACTGGGCAGACTTGCACGGTCTGTGTCTGTGTATGGCCGTTTGGTAGAGGATGGGCAGGGGAGGGCTTCAATGGCTGGGAGGGTGTAGATGGGCTGGAGTAAGTCTTAACAGAGATTTCGGCAGGTGGAACCCAAGCATAGTACCGGGTAAAGCTTTGGATTCTTGCCCAGAAATAGCTAAGAAGAAAAAAAAAAAAATAATAAAATTTTAAATTGAATCAGGTTGGGCAGACTGGATGGACCATTCGGGTCTTTACCTGCCGTCATCTACTATGTTACTATGTAGGTGTCAAGGAAGGTGGCACAAGGCACGTCAATCTTAAGTTAGGTGCCATTTATAAAATCACACCTAGTTGTGCCTAAACTAGACTTAGGTGCCATTAGGCACCTTAACCTTAAGCACTCCTTATTTATGACAAGGTTTTCTTGGCCTAAATACCAGTGTCTAAGTTAGGCCCTCTTTTACTAAGCCACAGTAGATATTTCTGCTGCAACCTGGAGTGCTAAATGTTCTGACGTTGCTCTGACACTTGCTGGAATTCTATGAGCATCGGAGCATTTAGCACTTCGGGCCACAGTAGGAACTTATACCGCAGTTTAGTAAAGGGGGGGAGGGGTAAGGTATCTATTGATGCTTAAGTCCAGTATAGGCACCTACCATGCTAAACATGCCCAGAATCTGCCCCTAACCACGCCTACTTTCTGGTAGGCACCTACTGAGTTAGACGCCTGCCACCTAATTAATCTAAGCCAATTATAAAGTCTTAATTGCTTATTATCATACTGAACCAATTACAAAGATGGATTACAAAGAAATATATATTGCTATTAGATCCTTGGTACGTGTCATATTAGGATAAGAACTTGTATTGAAAAATCTTGCACTGTAACAATAGCAAATTGTAACCTGCAAAGTATATATATTTATTTAAAGGACTTATAGCCCGCATATCAAACATCTATGTGGATAACAACAATATGTACATAATTAAAGCAATCACCTCCAAAACAAATATCACTCAATTATTATAATAGTATTCTTTCACTGCTTGCTTCTTATTTCATACCATATAATTTCATCCACAATTACTCTATCATTCTAGTAGTTCATCTTGATGTGACCTCAGCGGCTACACCTGAGTTTCATATTTCATGTAAAACCCAGGTTATACCGTAGCCAGCAAAACATGACATACATAAGGTTAGTGCTGGGGGTCCCAAATGCTGAAGATTTTTAGAACACAGACTGCTGCGTTTTGTATGCGTTGTAGGTGATGTTGGTTTTTCTTGGTTAGCCCTACAAATACTGCGTTACAATAGTCCATACGAGATAAGATTTAGGCGTAGAGGGGTTGTGCAAAATCTGCTTCAGAGAAATACGCTTGGATTTTCTAAAGGTAATTGAATGAGGCTGAGACAACCTAGGATACATGGTCCAAGAGTGAGAAGTTGGCATTGAGTATTGCTCCAAAACTGCACATATTGTCCTTAGTTATTAATGAAGTTGAGTCTCAGGAGAGTGGGGGGGTCATAGATAGATGGAATTTCTATTGCGTATCCAGAGTAATTCGATTTTGGATGCGTTCAGTTGAAGTTTGTTAATGGACATCCTTTTTTTTTTTTATTATTATTACTGTTATGTAGCTAAGGAGTTTTGTGATTTGGGTGTTACAGTTTTTTCCCTAATGGGATGTATAACGTAAAACATAGTCACGAAAATAGTGACAAATGAAGAAGTAAAGAAATATTTTCCACTTCACTTCATATATGACTACAAGATTGTTTGCCCGAATCACACTACTACCTGTTCTTTGGCATTTAAGTAGCTTACAGTATATCCTGGGTTCCTTGAAAAAGAACCTCAAAACATGGTCTATGTCGGGACCTGTTGAAACATCAGAAAGCTAAGTGGGAATGTTTTTCTCCTCCTTTTGCCATCAAAAATAGTTTTATTGTTTGAACAGCATGTTCACTTTAAGTTTTTCCACTTAAGTCATACACAGTGATGGGGCGGTGGGTTCGGCTATAGGAACTAAGGTTCTTGGTCGGATCACACAATTCTGAGTGTAAGTGAAAATTCAATTTACTTATTTTCTAAGTTAGATATTCAATTCATTCATTTATTTTGCATTGAGGAGTCTTTATTTAGCACTGTAATGTAAAACATATACACAAATATTACACCAATACAGACCTCTTGAATATTAACCCACAAAAAAGAGTATGTTGCCGCAGGCACTGGTACAAAGGACTTAAATTAATTTGCAAGATCAAAATAGGCACCAAGAAGTAAGAACTCAAGCAGTGTCAGAGAGCTCAGGAAAAAATATAGACAAGAATAGAGGACCCAACTGGAATGGTGGGAAGTGAGACAAAGCATACTGTGTGATGTTGCAGCAGTCAGAAAATATGGCCAGATTCCATGAAATTTTGCCATTTTTACTGGTCAGCATTGATAAAAGGTTTTGGTATTTATTTTTAAGGCAGAGGAAGAGAACTGCTTGATCTCAAAACTTCTCTTGCAACATCATGTAACAATTTTCATGTTCTTCCAGTATCTAAAATGACTCTAGCTTTGTCAGGGGCCAATTGTACTGTTAGGCTGGGCAGTAAACAGTGGAAGGGAGCACATCAAGGGGCCCTTTTACTAAAGCTTAATGCACATTAGAATGCACTAAATGCTAAGAAGCCTATTATATACCTATGTGCTTCTTAGAATTTAGCACATGCTAATTCTGTTAGCACGCATTAAACTTTAGGACGAGGGGCCACTGAAAATTTCTTAGCCCAACTAGTTGGGGCAATCTCCATCGAGGGCTATAAACATAGTCCAGTGATTTTTTTTCCACTTTTTTCATTCCTTATTTTTCCGACAGAATGAAAAAAGTGGAAAATCACTGGACTAAGTGTATAGCCCTCGATGGAGACTGCCACAACTTTGTTGGTTGGGCTGAGAACTTTTCAGTGGCTCCTCGTAAAAGGACCCCTGAATGCACCCAATGTACCAGGACTGACTTAGGTCAAGCCTGTTTTGCCTTCCTGTTAACAAGAACACTGGGCTAGATTCACAAAGCAAACCGATTGTGTACCGATCTGTTTGCGACCCCTTTATGATCAAATTTCCTTCCGGCCCCATTCACTAACCTCTCCAGCGATCCTCTTTAAATCCTTGCATGCAAATGAGGAGAAACACATGCAAAGTTGGCAGGGATGCAATTCACTACACACATTTCACGATCCGACTGGGCTGGCGGATCAACTCCAGAAGCGACTGCTGGGGACCAGTCGCAGACCTTCTTTTCCCACTCTCCAGTGCCGCCCTGCTCTCTGCTGCCCTGATCTCGCTGTTTCAGGGGCTGCAGAAGCCCTGGGGACGGGGATGCAACTTTAAAATTCCTCTCGCCGCCCAGACTGATCTCTGCTACCTTCCCCGCAGTGCAGTCCCCTTTAAACCCACAGGCTCGCACTGCAGGGAAGGCGGCAGAGAGCAGGAGAGTCTGGGCGGCAAGATTGGCTAGAAGGGGAGAGCCAGCCTGCGCAAAGGAAAAAGTAAAAAAAAAAGGCGCGGCTGGATGGGCATGCACAGACCATCTACAGATGGTCTGCCTACGCGCGGGGATCGCACAACAGCAATCCGTACCGGCAGATGGGGGCGTTCCTCTGATCGCCCCCATCTGCATATTTTAATTTGAAGAATTTGTTGGACCTGCCTGGATCGGGCCCAATCGGGCAGGTTCATGAATCCAGCCTGACCTATTATAGAATGTCATGCAGTATAGCCTGTTATCACATACCTCTCTGTTAATATACTAGTTGCAATTTTTTAGGTGATATCTCTTTTAGATTTCCATTCAGACTGTATATCTCTTCCTGTCTCCCTGAATGCCATCTTCTCTACCTCACCCTTATCCCTTTCTCTTTCTCAAAACCCGTACCCCTTTCTGCTTTTCCCTTCTCCCCTTCATACCACTCAGCTCCTTCCATGATCCCTTTTCCCTCCTCCACCTCCTCTCCCTCACCCCCACTAGTTTCCACCTAATTCTTTTGACCATTTTCATTAAAATTTGCCATCTGTTGGCTTCATTCTCATTCTTCCTAACTACAGTTTGTAGCACATTTGGACACATTCTGGTTATATATCTGTGTCATTAAAGATGCCCAGAATTTATTAACTCTGCGATAATCAGTTGTGTTTATTATATATTTTATTTTTCCTGCCAAACGTTTGAGTACTTACTAGCATTACGCAGCTGTGCATGTCTGGACCCTCTGCTGCTGGGATTTCCATGTGTATCAAACACATACACAGGAGGCCATCTAAAAAGACATGAAACAGTTCAGAGACAGGCAACAAGAATGGTATGGGGTCTGCAGCATAAGATATATGAGAAGAGACTTAAAAGACCTGAAGATGTACAGTATATCTTAAAGAAATAAAAGGATAGGAGATATATGATATAGACTTTTAAATACTTGAAAGGCATTAATAGAAAACCAAATCTTTTTTAGAGATGGGGGACACGGTAGAACTAGAGGACATGAATTGCAGAGTGATAGCCTTAGGAATAACAACAGGAAATACTTATTCATGGAGACAATGATGTAGTGAGGGTGAGGCACCCCTCCCCCCACCCTCGTATCCGCCCCAGCTCCTTCCCTGATCCCCCTGCCGCGCACCTCCTCACATTGCCTTCCCCTCCCTCGTACCTCTAGTTGAAGATGTTGCTTGCGGCGGTCAACCACGTGCTCCTCGCGACTCCATTGCAACTTTTAGTTGTGTCTAGAGCTGGCCTATTTATTGGGCGCCTCCAAAATAGGTGCCCAAATAGGTGCAGCTCAGCACGATTCACTAAACAACACCCGATTTTACTTGAATCATGCTGAACAGTGCCTAATTAGGCGCCTAACTTTTGGGCGCTTCTTTTAGAATTTGCCCTTCATTCGCCCCACCATGTCACACCCTTTCTGGTTTTGATAGGAAACTAATGTAACTAGTATCTCCTCCCTACCTCTTGTACCAAGTCTCTATCCATCGTCGGTATGTGTCTGGCCCTCTGATAACTTTGATTTATTCCCTCTCTGCTTTTAAATTTATATGTTTATACTAGTCTTTAAGCCTGTTACATTAGCGGGTGCTAGAATAGATGTGTGTGTTTGTCTTTCTTTCTTTCTCTCTCTCCTTGGCCGCTTTCTCTCTGTCTGTCTTTCTTTCTTTCTGTCTCTCTCTCTCCTTCTCTGTCCATCACCATCCCTTGCCTCCTCCCCCTGTCCAGCAGTAGCCCTTCTCCCTTCCTTTTACCTCCCCCGTGTCCAGCAGCACCCCTTCACTGCTCCCCCTGTCCAGCATTAGCCCTTCTCCCTTCCTTTTACCTCCCCCCTGTCCAGCAGCACCTCTTCCATGCTCCCCCTGTCCATCAATACCGGCTCCCAAACCGCAGCTGCTTCCGTTGCAGGTCCAGCCTCGTGCTGAGGCCTGGACATTTGCTGAAGTACCCCTTTTCCCTTACCTTCTCTCAGTCCTTGCGTCTGTGGTCCTCTTAGACTGAGTGAGGGCGGAAGGGGGGAGTCTCCGGTGTGTTCTCCGCCTCCTTGCGTCCGTGGTCCTCTTAGTTGGAGTATGGGCGGGAGGGGGGAGTCGCCGGTGTGCCTCCTTGCATCCGTGGTCCTCTTAGATCGAGTTAGGGCAGGAGGGGGGAGTGGAGTGAGGGCAGGAGGGGGAGTCGCCACCGTGGTGGTAGCCATTTCAAACTGCATGCCTCCGCATGTGTAGTAGGAGCCAGAAAACTACCACACATAAAATGCCACAGGCTAGTTCTACTGGCACAGAGCTACGGATCACAGATGCAGGGATCACGAAGTTTGAAGTGTGCATGCGCGCTTAGGGTTTTATTATAGCAGATGTATACCGCATAGACTGGTAGATAGGCAGTATATCGAAATAAAAATAAACTTGAAACAACAAGAGTGATGGAACTCAAAAGGAGCTTAGCTTAGCACAATTAGTTCAGTTTGCAGTAGTCCAATTCTTACTAACCTTTATGCTCAGGGTGAGTTCCCATTGTATATCCCTTAGTCCTAATTTAGGCATGCTAATTCTGGAGACTCCTTGCTCCTCTACTTTAAGCAAAGAAATGAGTTCAGGACATATGCAAATCAGGCTCAGTGGCATAGTAAGGGGGTGCAAGGGGGCAGTCCACCCCAGGCACAGTCTTCCTTGGGGCACCAGCACCCCTCTCCATTCCACCTTCCCACTTTTCCCCCTGCCACGCACGTGCACCCGGGCCCCTTCCCTGTACCTTTTTAACTTCAGTGCAAGCAGCAACAAACTTGCTGCTCACTTTGGCTTCAGCACTTTCTCTGATGTCACTTCTGGGAGGAAGTTACATCAGAGAGAGTGCTGAAGCAGACGCAGGCAACAAGTTCATCACTGCTCGCACCAAAGTTAAAAAGTTATGGGGAAGGGGCATGGGTGTGCATCTGAAGCGGAGGGGATGGAGAAGAGGGCGGGTGAGGGGCGCTGGTCATCTGTCATTCGGCATTATGCAGAGTAGCCCTCCGGTCCCTCCAACCAGTTCTGTGGGGGAAAGTTCCTTCTCATAGCGTTTCTTCATAATGTGGCCAATACCTTGCCACCAAGCTCTTTTCAATGGGTATGAGAACTCAGTGGAACAGCCACAACCCTCCTCTGGGGGACAAGGCACCCTCTTTCACAGCCTGACAAGACTGAAACCTATCACAGCAGCAATGATAGTATACAATTACATGAATATTAATTGTACTACAATGGAGACCTTATCTTCTCTTAACAACGTAGATCTACTAGAATTGAAATAGTACTTTTTGTAATCACAGTAAAATATGTCCAGAAGTACTGAATATGTAAAATGAATAACATAAAATGCAATCTAAACATAAAAATTAACTGTTGAATACGAGTACCTTTTGCTATGATTTGCTAATGGATCTAGTGCTGTGCACTAATGAATTAGTATACATTAAAAGCTAAGAAGGGGCATTCTGGCAAGGCCTGGGCCTACTCCTCAAAATTTGGGGCAGAAACACCATAGAACCTCACCTCGATCAATCACCAGTTCCAGGTTGAAAATGGTTTCCAGGAACCTTTCCAATATGAACCAGCTCAGCCACTTCCTACTAGTTTCTGAGTATAGCAGGTCAGCTGTCATCTATTAGTGCCTTTACTTCTAAGAAAAGAAACCCCTCAAAGATAGACCTCGGTCAACCATGTAATTCCCGCCATTAGTCTCTATTCCCTCATACTATTGAGCTCGGGGTAAAATCATCAATGTCCACTCCTTCAGATAGAAGGTCAATGAGGCTTCTTGGATAGTGTTAACAGATGTCCGTGAAAACCTTTTTTTACAGGACTGTCCAGGGTCCTGGACAGACTTTCCAAAATCCAGCAGTTTGTATGGGTTTTGGAAAGCCCTGACAAGCTCTGGCCATATCTGGAAGGCATCTGAGCATGCGCATATAATGCCACACATATCCGCGCATGCTTCAGGTCCACCAGACATGGCCAGAGCTTGTCGGGGAAGAAAAGAGGAGGTTTGTGTGGGCAAGGTTGGGGTGGAATAGGGTGGAGCCAAAGGCAGAACTGGGTGGGACTTGGGCAGAACAGGGCAGGGCCAGAGACATAACAGGGTGGAGCCATGTGTCTGGATTTTCACGGCCTGAAAAATGGTAACCATATTCTTGGAGGCTTTTTCGTAACCTTTATCGACACACTGACTCCTTTGCTATCCCTCTTCCAACTGAACAGGATTGCTGTGCTGCCTGACCTCAGACTAGAGGTGCCTTCCTTTTAATTAACTGCCTCTACTCCCTGGATGACACCAACACTTCACATAACTGCTTTCCAGTGTCATCCTCCACCTCCTGCTGATAAATAAAAGGAAACTCCTAACAAAAGACTATGCTGAGCTTTTAACCTCCCCAGCATCACTGTATTTCTAGTGCAAACAGGCACCTGGAACCTTTCTTCAGTGCCTTCTGTCAAGACTTACAGATTGCTTGCAGATCATTTTCTCAAACCAATCCAGTTGATTTCCCCTCTCAGCCTTCACTGTCTTGCTAACTGCTAATTTTCAGTGGCAAAAATAAATGAAGTGTTGCTGAAAATTAGTGGATAGCCCTGACCAAACAAACAGTAGCTCTTTTTAGAGGGTTAAATCAATTTGAATATACAGTAGACCTACATTAGAATATTAGTGTAAACCCTTAAGTTTGTGTATATTTAGCTTTCAACCACTATTCCTCATCTATTTACACTTTGTCCTCAAGGAGAAAACAGTAGACTCGATATTCAGGAGCACTTAGTAGTAGAGTTATAGTTACTAGTAAAAAAGTGCCTTATCCATCATTTTTTATCAGTATTATTTGGATACAGTTACTGTAAATTCTTACAGACCCTACAGACACAAACCGGGTTTAATACAAGGCAGTAAAAAAGATGATATTCAGCAAAAAGATTGTCATGAAATAAACCACAAAGTTACTGTATATGGATAGTGGTTGAATATTGCTGAAATCTGTAGAGTTAGGCAGAACATAACAAACAAAGCAGAACCCAACAGATCTGCAGTAAAGGATTGCAACCAAAGAACAAAGAAGAAACTGCAGAAACAATGTCCATGATGCAGGATTTTATTCAATGATAGTGTGTCACAATCAAAGAGTCCACATATGCGTTGGAAGACCCATGTCTGAAGCTTGCCTAAAGATTACCCTTCTCACACGGCAGTATTAAGAAGTTTGAAATCAAATGAACAGGATTTATCTATATTCTTGTTTTATGCCCACAATCTTTCTCATTGAATTCTCATCTTTAGGACCCCTGAAGAAGATGGTTTGTCGAAATACGACCATGTTGGGTCTTCCAGCGCATATGTGGATTCTTTGATTGTGACACACTTTGATTGACTGAATAAAATCCTGTATCATGGACAATGTTTCCATAATTTCTTCTTTGTTCTTTGAGTTAGGCAGAACTCCATTCTGACACTATCCAGATTTTAATATGATATTATCTTTTTGGGTTTTATCTTAGGAGCAAAAATGCATTGGTTGACTTTATTGTGTCTTACTTATTTTGGTCTTAATGGGGGTGAGGGGAGAACTACGCTGATTTGTGGTGCATAAAATTTGAGGAAAACAAATGGAACACAGTACTGCCAGGGTACAAGCTCTACCGAAGAGACAGAATGTATCAGAAAGGAGGAGGAATAGCACTATACATAAAGGACACCATTCACTCAGCCAGAGTGGACGCAGCAGCAGCAACAAATGTCCAACTGGAGTCACTATGGGTTAAAATACCAGGTAGAAATGGATCTGAGATAAAGATGGGGCTGTACTACCGTCCACCTGGGCAAAATGAAGCAACTGACACAGAAATGGAGACCGAGTTGAGTTGGGAATGCAAGCAAACTAATACCATAGTTATGGGAGATTTCAACTATCCCGGGATAGACTGGAGTCTTGGAAATTCAAAATGTACTAAGGAAATGGAGTTCCTGGAGGCTGTACGGGACTGCTTCATGGAACAACTTGTCAAGGAACCAACGAGAGGGTCAGCGATTCTGGATCTAATCCTCAACGGGCTAAAAGGACCCGCAAAGGGAGTGGAGGTTGTGGGACCACTAGGAACCAGTGACCACAACATGATCCGGTTCAAAGTAGAAATGGGATTACCCAAGGGGATGAGAACCAATGCAACAGTGTTTAACTTCAAGAAAGGGAACTATGATGCCATGAGACAAATGGTGAGGAAGAAACTCAGAAACAGCACCAAGAAAGCTCACGGTAAACGAGGCGCAAAACCTGTATATACCCAGATTTAGGAAAGGATGCACGAAGAATCATACAAAAAATCAAGCATGGATAACCAATGAAGTAAAAAAAGTGATAGGAGACAAGAAAAAATCATTTCGGAGGTGGAAAAAGGACAAAACTGACGAAAATTGGAAGGAGCACAGGAAGCAGCAAAAAGAATGTCACCGAGTGGTCAGAAAAGCAAAGAAAGAATACGAAGAGAGACTAGCCAAGGAAGTACATAATTTTAAACCATTCTTCCGATATGTGAAAGGAAAGCAGCCGGCGAGGGAGGAGATGGGACCTTTGGACGAGGGAGACAGGAAGGGAGTGGTGAAGGAAGAAAAAGAGGTGGCTGATAGACTAAACGCGTTCTTCTTGTCAGTCTTTACAAAAGAAGACACATCCAACGTGCCTGAACCAGAAAAAATCTTCAAGGGGGATCAAGAGGGGAAACTATCATACTTAGAGGTAAGCCTCGAAGACGTGCTCAAGCAAATAGATAGATTAAAAACTGACAAATCTCCGGGCCTAGACAGAATCCACCCAAGAATACTGAAAGAGCTCAGAGACGAAACAGCAGAGTTACTGCGACAGATTTGTAATCTATCCTTGAGAACAGGGGTAATCCCGGAGGACTGGAAGATAACAAATGTTATGCCTATCTTCAAAAAAGGATCGAGAGGCGACCCGGGGAACTACAGACCGGTGAGCTTAACCTCAGTTCCAGGGAAGATGGCCGAATCATTGATCAAGGAAAGTATCAATGAGCACATAGAAAAAAATAATCTGTTGAGAACAAGCCAGCATGGTTTCTGTAAAGGAAGATCATGCCGAACGAACCTACTGCATTTCTTTGAGGGAATAAGCAAATAACTGGACAAAGGTGACCCTATAGACATCGTATATCTGGATTTCCAAAAAGCTTTTGACAAGGTATCCCACGAGCGCCTACTAAAGAAGCTGTGGAACCACGGGGTGGAAGGGGACGTGCACAGATGGGTCAAAAATTGGCTGGCGGACAGAAAGCAGAGGGTAGGAGTTAAGGGACACTACTCTGACTACTCTGACTGGTGTCCCACAGGGGTCAGTGCTGGGACCGTTGCTGTTCAATATATTCATTAATGACATGGAAACAGGGACAAAGTGTGAAGTTATAAAATTCGCGGATGACACAAAACTGTCCAGTAGGGTCAAAACTGTTGAGGAATGCAAAGATCTACAAAGTGACCTGAACAAGCTGGGTGAGTGGGCAAATAGATGGCAGATGAGCTTCAATGTAGAGAAATGTAAAGTCTTGCACATAGGGAAAAGGAACCCGATGTACAGCTATACGATGGGAGGGAAGGTATTGGGGGAAGACAACCTTGAAAAAGACTTGGGGGTATTGGTGGATACAACGATGAAGCCAGTGGCACAATGTGCAGCGGCCTCAAAAAAGGTGAACAGAATGTTGGGCATTATCAAAACAGGTATCACTACCAGAATGAAGGAAGTTATCCTGCCGCTGTATAGAGTAATGGTGTGCCCGCATCTGGAGTACTGCGTCCAATACTGGTCGCCGCATCTTAAGAAGGATATGGTGATGCTCGAGAGGGTCCAGAGAAGAGCAACAAAAATGATTAAGGGCATGGAAAATCTTGCATATACCGAAAGGCTGGAGAAGCTGGGGATCTTTACCCTGGAAAAGTGGAGACTTAGAGGGGACATGATAGAGACCTATAAAATCATGAAAGGTATAGAGAAGGTGGAGAGGGACAGATTCTTCAGGCTAGCGGGGACATCAAAAACAAGAGGGCATTCAGAAAAACTGAAAGGAGATAGATTCAAGACGAATGCTAGGAAGTACTTCTTCACTCAGAGGGTGGTGGACACCTGGAATGCGCTTCCAGGAAAGGTGATAGGACAGAGTACAATAATGGGTTTCAAAAAGGGCCTGGATGATTTCTTGAAGGAGAGAGGGATTACAGGGTATATATAGATAGAGGGGTACTATACAGAGTACATCAGGATTAGGGCATAAACAATTCAGGTGGTGGGAACTTACAGGTCAAGGACCTCGAGGGCCGCCGCGGGAGCGGGCTGCTGGGCACAATGGACCCCTGGTCTGACCCAGCAGAGGCAGTACTTATGTTCTTATGTCTCCTCCTTTGAAAGAGCTTCACTTGCTATCGGTTCAATTTAGATGAAAATTTAAAATCTCTTGTTTTGTCTTTCTTTATGAGCACAGAGCCCTTGTGCTATTTGCAACGAGTGCCTTCTTTTGCAAAATCAAGATGAATTGAGAGTTACTAGGAGAAGGGTGTCAACATTTCTATCATTAAAAAGGTTAAATATAAAAAGTATTATGAATTGTCTTTTAGTTACATTGGGGCAAAGACATTAACATCTTATCAACTTTTTTGTAAATTGCAGAAAACATATCTATTTGAGAGATGAGTCTGTCAAAATTTTTGTACATCTTTGTCAGATTATTTTTATTGTTAAAGATCTTGCTGTAATAGCTTAGCTTAGTTTAGGCATGGATAGTCAATGCCCAACTGGCTATGTTTAATGGCTAAAATAGGCTGTATAAATAGCAGGCCTATTTTTAACCGATTAGCACACTGAATAATCGACTTAACTGTTTAAGTTGATGTGGCCGAAAATGAAACAGTATATTCAATGCTGGTCATCGGAAACAACTTGTTGTTGAATATACAGACACACCACTGGCAGCAGACAGAAAAAGTACTGCCTGCTATTGGCTGAATATGGGGCACATAATAAATAATGACAGATAAAGAGTAGACCTTATTTTATTTATTTGTTCAATTTTCTATACCATTCTCCCCAGGGAGCTCAGAATGGTTTACATGAATTTATTCAGGTACTCAACCATTTTTCCCTGTCTGTCCTGGTGGGCTCACGATCTATCTAATGTACCTGGGCAAAGGGGGGGGGGATTAGTGACTTGCCTAGGGTCATAAAGAGCAGCATGGGTTTGAACCCACAACCTTAGGGTATTGAGGCTATAGTTTTAACCACTGCACCACACACTCCCCTTGGTAAGGTGGTTAGAGTTGTACCTTGTGCTCTGTGCAATGGGAGATAGATGGTTATCTTCTGCTGAATATCCATGGTTAGGCACTAAAATGCTATTTAACCAGCCATGAGCAGTTCTTGGTCAGTTAAATTGCATTTTTCATGACATGATGAAGTTTCAGTTCACCATATGTGATGCAGATGGAGAGCAGCTCTTATGAACTGGGATTTCTGGTGACAAAGTCAACTGTTCATTTTGCCAAGGTATCAGTTTATCTGGCATCAAGTAGTCATCTGTTAGTCTAGGGTAGGCTTATCCAAGTTCAGTCTTTGAGGGCTGCAAACAGACCAGGTTTTCAGGGTATCCCTAATGAATATGCATGAGAAAGATTTGCATGCCCAATATATTAATTGTATGCAGATCTCTCTATGAATATTCATTAGGAATATCTGAAAACCTGGTCTTTTTGCAGCCCTCGAGGACTGAACTTGGACAAATTGGTTGGAACAGAAATGGATCTTCAGGTTAAATACAGTGACGCCAGGGGATTTAAACCAGGAGGTGGAGTGGAACACTTTACTATAATGTGTCTTCCTTGATTCCTTGATCACGAAGTGGGGGTGGTACTTATATTGAGAAAAAAGACGCCGCAGCCATCTTTGATAGATCAGAAAGTTTTGGATATCGGGATGGTCTGTTTGAACTGAAAAAAAGGGTGAGCATATGGTTGCGGAGTTATCTGCTGTATGGTCCCCTTAAAATGTATTAATTTTGCCATAGAATGCACGGGGATGGGAATTATAATGTCTTCTTTCATTTCTATAGGGGACTGTATCTTGAAAAAGCCTTACGGCGAAACATGTCGATGTGACAAGCCCCGACCCGATCCTATTAAGGAAATGACAATTTGCTAAGATAAGTTAACTTTTTTACAACTATTTATGGGAAGCACTTTATATATAAAATAAGAGAAACTGCAAAAAAATAAATATATATGGGCAAATGAAGAAGCCACAGCCATAGCCATATAAAAATACGTTTTGTATCGCTAAAAATATCAGCGAACAAGTAATGGCATGTCTGAAGCCCTAAAGAATTTGTAAAATTGATGAACTAGTTTACATTAGTCTGCTGGTATATGATGTTAAATATGGACTAATGCTAAGGAAGTGACTGGACATTTACTTATTTATCTTTATCAGACATTGTGCATTTTTCTTGTGAAAGTGTTTTCTTAATACTATTGATTTTTCACAATATCCGAGTCTTTTTGGTTTAAAATATGCAATGTCATTTCAGTAACAACTATAGAAAAATAGACAGCAGATATAAATTCTCAAAACTGACAAATTTTGATCACTAAATTGAAAATAAAATCATTTATCCTACCTATGTTGTCTGGTGATTTCATGAGTCTCTGGTTGCACTTCCTTCTGACTGTGCATCCAATATCTATCTATCTATCTATCTATCTATCTATCTATCTATCTATCTATCTATCTATCTATCTATCTATCTATCTATCTATCTATCTATCTTTCCTCCCCCTTGCATCCCTTTTAATCTATCCCTCTTCACCCCCATATCCAACATTTCTCCCTCTTCTTCTATTCCCCATGCATCTCTACCTCACTCCCCCCCCTTTCTCTCTCTCTGCCCAATTTTCCTTTTCCTTTCCCCATGTGCACCATCTCTTTCCCTGTCACTCACACACTCAGGCCCAACAATTGGCCGTTTCTATTTCCTCCCTCCTATGTCCCAAGTTAGTTCCCCCTTCCTCCCTCCCTTGTGTCTCACGTTCGTGCCCCCTCCCTTCCTTCTGTATCCTGAGTTCATGCCCCTCCCCCTCACTGCCTTCCAGCCTTTGTCCCATCGCCTTCCTCCTTCCCCTGAAGCAGACCCTTACCAAAGCCTGCCTGCTCCCCGCTGAAGCCACCACTGATTCCTCCCTGCCTTCTGATACGCTACATCCACCCCCCCCCTGTCACCACGCAACATGCTCCATCCAATCATCCCCCGCTGCAACTCCTGGCAAGGCACGTGCAGCGATTGCACGCTGCCGGCCCACAAGCCTTCCCCCAACGTTAATTCTGAAGTCGGAGAGAAGGTTCTGGGCCAGCCAATTGCTGCTTGCTCACCGACATCAGAATTGACATCAGGGGGAAGGCTTGTGGGTTGGCGGCATGCAATCGCTGCACGTGTCGGTCCCTTCCTTGCCTGGAGTTGTGGTGGCAGTGGGGGATGATTGGATGGAGCATGTTGGGTGGCGGGGGCAGCAGCAGACCTCGGAGGGGTGGATGTAGTGTATCGGGTGGTAGGGAGGAATCGGCGGCTTCAGCGGGGGCAGGCAGGGAGAGATCCCGGGTGGCGGCCAGCCCGCGTACCCCAGGTTGAGAAACATTGATGTAGGATATGCCCTTTTGACAAGAGAAATACACTCAAAAAAGTGTTCTTGGATATCCAAATGGTTACTGGATTTTGATCAGTGAAAAGATAAGTAAATTTTTCCTGGTCTGATAGTTGTTTTTTTTGTGTTTGGGGGTGGTGGTTCTGACTAATGATGGTGTTTTTGGTCCCTGCTTATGTATGTTTTTTAGGTGGGGTACTAGATCTCTGAGGTCTTTTTCTCCACATTTATGATCAAGCTAGGTCTCTCTGCACTTGTGATTCATTTTTAGGACATATACTTTTGACATTTCTACTACTGCTATTAATTATTTCTAAAGCACTACCAGACATACACAGCACTGTACATAGTCACAAAGGAGACAGTCCCTGCTCAAAAAAACTTACAATCTAAACAGACAAGACAGACAGACAGGATGCCAGGCTGAGGATACAGTTAGGAGGGATGGAATTATAGAATGACACAGGGAAAAAATTGTCCCCATCTCTGCCTTGTCCCCGTGAACTCAGTCCCTGCCCCCGCCCCATTCCCATGAGCTCGGTCCCAATCCCTGCAAGCTCAGTCCCCATCTCTGCTCCATCCCCATCGCTGCCATGTCCCAGCTTTATGGGGGGGTGAATGGCCTTGTCCCCATACCTGCAGCTACCAGTCTTTTTTTCACCCTGTTCCTGCGGGTTACCCATGGCTACCACGGCTAGCCACGGATAATAGGCACTATGTCATTCTCTAGATGGAATCTGATAATAATAATAATGACTTCTAGGCGGATTACATTGAAGAGAGCTGGACAATCAGTGAGTTACAATATGCAGATAGTCAGTGGAATTACAGTATGCAGAATCTTAAAAAGTAGCGAATTACAATATACAGTATGTTTAGGATTTCAGAGGGGCCCTTTTAGAAAGAAGTAGCGAATTACAAAATACAGTATGTTAAGAGTTTCAGAGGGGGCATATTAGGGAGGAAAAAAAAAGAGATGGCCAGGGTGCTGAGCAGTGGGCAGAGGGAAGCTCATCCCTAGTTGACAGCCCATCCTTAATTGAGACTCCCTGAACTACAGAGGTGACAGACAAAGGAAATATGGGCCCTGCCATAAATGATATTCAGATAAGCAAAGAATTTGAGTTAATACAAAGCTGCTGTTCAAAGCCTTTCACTTTTAAGCCCTGGGAAAGGTAAAAATTAAATCTCATGGGCTTCAAACTTTCAAAGGCAAAGTCCCTGCAGTATTTAACTTTGAAAAGTTCTTAGCCCAAACAACAAAGTTGGGGCAGTCTCCATCGACAGCTATACACTTAGTCCAAGGACTTTCCACTTTTTTCATTCCGTATTTTTCCAACAGAACAAAAAATGTGGAAAATTATAGGACTAAGTTGCATAGCCCTCGATTGAGACTGCCCAATTTTGTTGGTTGGGCTGAGAACTTTTCAGTGGCCCCTCATACATTACAAGAACAAATTACCCAAGTGCTTTGTCCTAGCACTGAGGCAACTGAAAAATGGAATTCCAGCATGTACTTTCCTGTTCCCAGCCCAAACCTTCACCCCACATTTAGGGCACATAGGTACAAATGCTTTCATTCAGCCTGCATACTTTAACCATATCAGGAGAAGAGAAGTGGGGAGTAAATCCTATTTTCACATGGGTAAACACAGGTTTGGTCACCGCCCCTCCTTTTTACAAAGCCCAATAGCGCGGGCCAATGTGGTAAATGTTCTGACGCCCATAAGTATTGAACGGGCGTTGGAGCATTTGCTGTGCGGCACTCGCTTGTGTGGCTTTGTAAAAGAAGTCAAATAAAGCTTTCTCATAATAGCTCTGATCTCTAGATGTGGAGCCATTCAGTTTAGGCCACATTTTTCATGATGTCTTTTAAAAGCATGAAAGTAGGAAAGTGCACTAGAATTAATGTTTTCTTCCCATTGCACTAGAAATACTTTCAGTTTAAAAAGCTTTGGGATGGGGGAGGGAAACAATCAAGGTTCTTGTAATGCAGAATCACGAAATTCTGAAACCATCTGGCAGTGCATTTGTCAGGCTGACACTGGCTCTCTGCATACTCATTGCTCCTTCTTATAGAAATCCTGGATCCTTTGTATTTTTGTTTCTGATTAAGGAACTGAATGGGGAGCTCAAAGCCTTTGACTTCCTTGTCTGCAGGAGCCTACCGTCTCCTCTTGAAAAAAAAAAATTAAATTAAAAATCATACTGAATTTCAGGTCAAAGCCTTTCTAACTCTACCAAGGCTCATGTTGAAAATCCGGTCAGTTTAGAACATGCAGTTATTACTCGGCAGACAAATTACATTTCTTCCGGAATGCTTAGAAACGTATTCATTTTTCAGAGTACATTACTTTTATAATACTGCGTGGAACATTAAATGAGAAATTCGCCTGGGCCGGCTGCAGAGAGAACATTTTTATATTTCATAGTCTGACACAGAGCCCCGGGTAAGTAATGAAAATCTTTTTGAAAAGTGACAATCTTGTCTCGCAGGCTGGCCTGTTGAAGAAATTGCAACATAAAATGGATGAACGCCCCGCACGACAGCTAATTGTGTTGAGGCTAATTACAACAAGCAGGATTTAATCGACTGTGCCAGGGCACTTCTCTTAGGCTGGCGAGCCATCTGGATCACGCTTTGCTTCTTGGATGGGTGGAACAGTGCTGGAGCTTGGCAGTGAAGGAGGACACTGTTACAGGACCGGCTTGGGATTCCTCGATTCATTCGGTTCTCAAGCCCACCCGGACTGCTGTCGTCTCACAAGCTAGAAGTGGATCCATCAGAATTCCATGCCAAATACCTCAAAAGTCACCTTGCAAGGCTAATGACATGTTCAAGGGTCAGTTCCAGAAAACAGCTTAAGCCAGTGTTCTTCGCTGCGAGGCCCGGGGGGGCCTGTGGCAGCCGCTATTTACCCTAACTCTTTCCCCAGTATACATCTCTCACCTTTTCCTTGCTGCTTGCTTGTATTCCTCCACCACAGTTATTCTGTTTAATACATCTACTACACAGTTCTCAATGAGTTTAAGCCATATGTTGCCCCAAATCCCATTCTATTCTCACAAGACTAAGGGGGCCGATGCAGAAAGGCAGGCAGTAGAGCTGTTCGTGGATGCCTGAGCATGTATCTTTTATCGCAAGAGTAATACTCTCCACGCAGAAAGTGAAACATATTCAAATTTTATGCATGGATAACTTGTGGCTAAGGGGGAGGGGCATGCCGGATACATGAGCACAAAGGTTGCACAGTAAGGGAAATGGAAGTGTCAGCACACATCAGCGCCTGTTCCTTGTTCTTGCTCATAAACTTTTTGCTAGGCTCATGTTTAGGTGCAAAAGAACAAATGGCAAAGTGCAATTTTACTATTGGCTTTGTTCAAACACATGAACATGTTGGTTGCTTACCTTTCATCTGCCCTTAAAACTGGGAGGCGCTTCCCTTTGGCTTCAAAGGGAAACAAAACTGACAGTTAAATCTCAAAAACTGGCATGAAATCCTCTCCACAAACCCCTCTGTGCTGCCCTGGATCTGGTGAAACGTCTCTTGTATTGTGACACATCAAAAGATCTTTGCATTGTCGGGAATACTCAAGGCATTGCATGGAATACCTAGATGAGCTCATGATCATACATTTTAATACAGCTGTATATGGCCTTGTCTTAACTTGCACGCTCAGCCCCTCTCTGCATTCTGCACCTAATAAGGTATGCACACACCCAGTAGCTTGCAGTGGCTTTCTGCATTGGCCTCTCAGAGAGCATCATACAGTTTAAACTTACTACAAATTTGTGGTGCTGAAAGAAAGCAGAATAGCAATACAAAAGGTGGCACCATAAACAAGTCTCCAGAGAAAGTATAGGGGTGGATAAAAAGTGGATGGAGCCAGGGGGGAAGCCAGTTTGAAGAGAATGAGGGTGGAGACTGGATGATGGAGGTTGATAAAATGGCCACTGCTTTGGCTGGCCATAATCTTAGTTCTCACACTGAATTTGTTTTTGACAAATGAGCCTTCTCTTGAAAAATAGCATAGAAATGTGGCTTAAGCAGTCACTTACTTTTCACCTCTAAAAAACCAAGGTGTTTATTGAGTACAATACAAGTCCAAAAATCCAGAGGCCAGAAATCCAGACCCTTTCAAATTATGATAGCCGGAACAAATGCTGCCCATCTTCACACCTTCTAATACAACCCCCCCCCCTGCATGGTCTGACATCTCTACCTCCCCTTTCGGCCTTACCAGCAGCTCACTCCCTAGCCCAAATCACATAAGAACATAAGAATTGCCACTGCTGGGTCAGACCAGTGGTCCATCATGCCCAGCAGTCCGCTCTCGCGGCGGCCCTTTGGTCAAAGACCAGCGCCCTAACTGAGACTAGCCATACCAGCACACGTTCTTGTTCAGCAGGAACTTGTCTAACTTTGTCTTGAATCCCTGGAGGGTGTTTTCCCCTATGACAGACTCCAGAAGACGTTCCAGTTTTCTACCACTCTCTGGGTGAAGAAAAACTTCCTTACGTTGGTGCGGAATCTGTTCCCTTTCAACTTTAGAGAGTGCCCTCTCGTTCTTCCTTCCTTGGAGAGGGTGAACAACCTGTCCTTATCTACTAAGTCTATCCCTTTCAGTACCTTGAATGTTTCGATCATGTCCTCTCTCAATCTCCTCTGTTCGCTGGAGAAGAGGCCCAGTTTTTCTAATCTTACGCTGTAAGGCAGCTCCTCCAACCCCTTAACCATCTTAGTTGCTCTTCTCTGGACCCTTTTGAGTAGTACCGTGTCCTTCTTCATGTACGGTGACCAGTGCTGGATGCAGTACTCCAGATGAGGGTGCACCATGGCCCAGTACTGCTGCATGATAACCTTCTCTGATCTGTTTGTGAACCTCTTCTTTATCATTCCTAGCATTCTGTTTGTCCTTTTTGCCGCCGCCGCACATTGCATGGAAGGCTTCATCGACTTGTCGATCAGAACTCCCAAGTCCCTTTCCTGAGAGGTCTCTCCAAGTACCTTTTCAATAAGCAGGTCTTCTGTGCTGCAAAGCCAGTGACAGACTTGCTTGCAGCAGCCAGGCTGCCACGGGTCTGCACTGGGCCTTTCCCTCTCTGACCCCTCCTGCCTGTCTTCGGCCTGCGTTGGGCCTTTCCCTCTGATCTGCCTTTCCGAAAACAGGATGTTGCATCAGAAGGGGCAGAGATATTGCCTGGTTGTTTGTTTATTTCTCATGTTGACTGGCAGAGAGAGTGTATGTCTCAGCTGATATATGTCTCGACTGTTCTTAATAAAGATATTTTTAAAAGTTCAGTAAATCTAATAGCAGCTGAATATTATATTTCTGCTCTTTGGTTAACTCTGAACCCCATCCCAGGGCCTATTTTAAGCATTAACATGTGCTGTTGGCATGTGATCCTCCCAAACGAGGTTAAGAGGTATTACAAGACTTAGGATCAAACAGTGTTTTACCTGCAGAAATTAGCTTTTTAAAAAATTACTTCCATTTACATGGAAAAACTTATGTGCATAGGGCCAGATGCAATAAATGGCACCCAAAGTTAGTCGTTGTTAATAAGATCTGCACTAAGTGAGTAGTCTTTAAAGGGTGCTTTGTGCTAGTGGTGTATCCATGGAGGGTCCTTGGGCTCAGGGACCCACTCAGTGGCTGCCGTGCCTGCGTGGGCTCTCCTTCTGACATCACTTCCTAGGTGCGGGTCCAGGAAATGACATCAGAAGAAGAGATGATGCAGGCACAACAGAAGGTTGGGGGTTGCTGCTCAAGCCAGGAGCGTTACAGAGGTACAGGGAAAGGGAAGCATGTGTGACAGTAGGGGGAAGGAGGCAGAGAAGGAGCAAGGGAGGACAGGTGTTACGCTCCAACCAAGATGGCAACCGGGGTGGATCACCCCCCCCCCCCTTACTATGCCACTAGGTCCTCCCAAACTGCAATATATCCTGATGGCTGGTGGGGATGTTCAAGCCCCGCTAGCTGACAAGATCTGCAGTCCAAACCTCCTCTAGTATGAGGAAGGCAGCGGCATGCTTTCGAATTGCCTACACTAGTGCTTCTCGCACAGGCTGAATTCATGTGCGTGAGCAGACTGTGCGCAAGGACTGCCAGTATCAGTGGTTGGAAAGCACCCTGGCAACTTCTTCACTTCAGGGTAGGTTCAGCCCACGGAGCTCTTCAGCTGGCCAGAGTCAGGCATCCCAGCCCTTCCAGCAAATGTAACATTTTTAATGGGGAGAGGCAGGGGGCCTAGCCACGGGGCTGGCCTGGCCTGCCTAGTTTGGGCTAAGGCACGCACACCCAGCAGCAGAGAACTTTGACTTCACAGGCTGCCAGTAGCCGTCCCTACTCACTGCCAGCGGCTGACCTGGAAGACTTCTCTTTGACGCGTTCACATTTTGCGTCAGAAGGAAGGCTTCTGAGTCAGCCACTGGCAGCATGTAGAAACTGCTGCCGGCGTCCTGAAGAGGAACGGTGTAAGAAGCAATGCTGAATGGGTTCGGGGGTGGGAAGGGAGGGAAAGAGAAAGAATGCATGGGCTGGGGGGGTGGGACGGGAAAGAAAGTGGCTGCTGCACAGGCTAGGGGGGAATGTGGGAAGGGAGGGAAAGAGAGAGGTGAGGGTAGGGCGGGGCAGAGAAAACTTTGTGCCCGCCCTCTTTTGGCTCAGGCCCACCCAAAAGGCTGTTTGGCTATGCCACTGGGGAGAGGGAGAGAGAGCAGAGAGGAATGGGTGCCCCCCCCCCAGTCCACCATTGCTCCCGATCTGAGCATAGCACCCTTTACAGAATACTAGTGTAGTTTGCTTTCTGCACTTTAGGAGTGAGGATGCATGCCTGACAAAAACTGGTGCAAATCCTGGCATCCAACTGTTATTCTATAACATTGTGTCTAATTTCTGGAAGTGCCCCTGACAAGTTTCAAGTTTATTTAATTTTTGATATACCATTCATAAAACTGAGCAGTTTACAATAAAAGTGGGGAACAAAAGAACATAAGAATTGCCATACTGGGACAGAACGAAGGTCCATCAAACCTAGAATCCTGTTTCCAACAGTGGCCAACCCAGGTCCCAAGTACCTAGCTGGATCCTTAGTAATAAAACAGATTCTATGCTGCTTATCCTAGGAATAAGCAGTGGATTTCCCCAAGTCATCTCAATAATGACCTATGGACTTTTCTTTTAGGAAATTATCCAAGCCTTTTTTAAACCCTGTTAAACTAACTGATTTCACCACATTCTCCGGCAAAGAATTCCAGAATTTAATTACACGTTGGAGAGAAGGAGAATTACACGTTGGGGAGAAGAAGAAATTACATATTGTATAAAGGAGGGGTACATATATAATAACAGACATAAGATACAATAGGATAAAAAGTAATAGGGGCAGGGAAGGAGCTATAATATCTTGATAGGAAAGAAAGTAAGGAAAAGTTACAAGAGGGAAAGAGGATTTTTATAAATAGATCCTAGATCAAGTTGAGATTAAATATTTAATTTTAATATGCTTCTCTATATCATATCATAGGCATCATTGAATAGAAAAGTTTTGAGACTGGATTTCAATTTAGTTAATGAAGATTCATGATGGAGATTTAATGGGAGAGCATTCCAGAGAGTGGGAGCAGTTACTGAGAAAATGGTCTTTCGCATAATATCATGCGATACATGTCTTGAAGATGGAATAGTTAGAAGATTTTGAATGGAATGTATGGGATGAGTAATTGATCTATAAATCCTGGAGAATTATTTTGCCTAACTTTAAATGTGAGAAGTAAGATTTTAAAAGTCATTCTATGTTTGATTGGTAGCCAGTGTGCCTTATATAATAAAGGAGTGACGTGATCATATTTTTTGGCCTTGGAGAGGAGTTTGACTGCAGTGTTTTGTATAATCTGTAGTTTTCATAACTCCTTTTGAGTTATTCTCTGGTATAATGTGTTACAATAGTCTAAATGAGAGGTGATAAAAGAATGGACACACCCTTTTTGACTCGTGCACTATGAAATATAGACATCCATGCTATAGAAAAGGGCATAGGGTAGATGCATGTGTAACCCCTTATGAGAACCAATTAAGTGCCAATTAGCTCCAATAACTGATTGTTAGCACCTAATTGACTAATTAGTTCCCAAATTTGGGCAATCTATACAGAATCCAGAGGATTCTGGTAGATGGTGGTACTAGGTGAGAAGAGTGTTAGATGCATGGAATAGACTCCCAGTAGAGGTAGTGGAGACACAGACTGTGTTTGAATTAAAGAAAGCGTGGGACAGGCACTTGGAAACTCTTAGGGAGAGGAGGAGATAGTGGATGCTACAGATGGGAAGACTGGATGGACCATTTGGCCTTTATCTGCTATCATGTTTCTGTGTTTCTAGGATACTGCCCCTCAGTGGCATAGCGAGGGTGAGAGACGCCAGGAGTGGTGGCACCCATTCCCGCCACCCTCCTTCCTTGTCCCCCTGCTGCCCATGTGCGCACCCCTACCCCGTATCTCTTTTAACTTCCCTGGCAAGAGCAGCATCACCAACTCCCTGCCTGCGTCTGCTTTGACTTTCCCTCTGATGTCACTTCATAGGCACTGAACCCAGAAGTAATGTCAGAGGGAGAGCCAATGCTGATGCAGGCAGCGAGTTGGTGATGCTGCTCACACAAGCAAAGAGATAGAAGGGGGAAGTGAAGGTGCACACACGACAGGGGAGGGGGGATAGAGTGGGAAGGAGTGGAGAGGAGGAGGTGTGCTGGTGCCCTCATTATGACAGTGCCTAGGGTAAACTGTCCCCCCCCCCCTTATTACATCACTTGCATTGAGAAAAAACAACAACATTCATTTGGGGAGGGGCAAGTTTGGTTTGATTTCTTAAATTTGATTTTGTACCTCACTCTGGTTGGATTACGAGCAAAAAATAAAAATAACATATGCAGGATAAAACAATAACACAACGTGCTAACAATATGCATCATTGAGAAGTATGTGTATAGTTATTTCTCATATCAAACACCTGCCCACACATTTACACCTAAATTTCCCTGAGATCATTTTCAGTCCATGCCTCCTTCCCTTTTGAAAACTGGAGCAAAGTCATCAGGCATAAAATATTGGTGGACTTTGGAACCTAACAGGCAGTTAGAAAGGATGGGGCACAATTTATTTAGCACACATGTCGGTATCATGCATCAGAGTGAATGGCAGAGATTAGAGAATGACACGGGAACTCATTTTCCCGTCCCCGCGAGTTCTTTTCATGTCCCTGCCCCATTCCTGCAAGCTCCATCCTCATATGCACAAGCCTCAAACCCTTTAAAATCATAAGTGTTCAAGGTTTGTGTGGTTAAGGCAGAGCTTACAGGAATGGGGCAGGGACAGTGACAAAACTTGCAGGGACGTGATGGGGAAAGTGAAATTCCTGTGGGGATGGGGAAAAATTTATCCCTGTGTCATTCTCTAGCAGAGATGTAAGGCTAGCCCTTGAAGGAGAAACATCTGAAAGTCTGTATCTTTAACATTGCAAGAAAGGCATTTTCTGAACTATTGGGTGACTCAGCATTATATAGAGAACTTGAGTTGGATTTATTTGTTGTTTCTTCTGTTCCCCTGGGGATTTTGTGGAGGTAGCTCTCGCAGGACCCTGGCTGGGTGAGGAAGTCTCAGTCTATTTGTGTTCCCCCTATGCCACTTAGAATGATGCATTTTAGATGGCAACTTGGGGGAAGATATTCAATGTGATTAACCAGAAATCGGCTGTTCAGGGCTAACTCGTCATTTTCAGTGACACTTAACTGTAAACTAGCTATTTTGGGGAAATTCTGGGGGTGACGGCACTTGGCCTTTTAAGTGCTGATATTCAGCACTTAACTGGTTTTCTCCCTCTATGCTCCTCCTCGTGAACTCCGTTCATCGGGTAAGCCCCTCTTATCTGCCCCCTTCTCCTCCACTGTCAACTCCAGACTCCGTCCCTTCTTTCTTGCCACGCCGTATGCCTGGAACAGGCTGACTGAATCAATACATCATGCTCTGTCTCTAGCAGTATTCAAATACAAGCTAAAAGCCCACTTTTTTGAAACTGCTTTCAACTCTTAACTCCCACTCACTGCTATCAGATACCTATACCCACTGTATCATTTCCTCTACCAAAATCTCCCCAAAACTGAGATGTCCTGTCTGTCTAAATTAGATTGTAAGCTCTTCTGAGCAGGGACCATCTGTTGTATGTTAAATGTACAGCGTTTCAGCACTATAGAAATGATAAATAGTAGTAGTAGTTAACTGCATAAATGAGACCACATGAAAGGCTGCCCTATCTTTATATAGTGAATATTGGACTTAACTCGCTACGCGTTAGTCAGCTCGCAAAACTGGATATTCAATGCCAAAGCCGGACAAGGCCTGGCATTGAACATCCGAGAATAACACTAGGGTTGGTCAGCGAATACTGCTCCCTCAATGTTCAACTAAAATTCATCCAGCTTGATGTGTGTGGGGAAGTAGGAGTTAAAAAAAAAAGAGCTCAGTGATATTTAGCTGCTATCTGATAAAGTTTATGCAGTTACCTTGGCACAAGCTTAAGGCATGAGCTGAAGGCGTAAGCCAGGTGAGACACTGGCTCACGGTGCCAAAATTCAAGGGTATCAAAAGCTTCATCCATCACAGCGTCAAAAGACTGTTGCTTTGCTCTCAGGGCTGAGCTCTCCTCCTTGCACTGCTGCCAGCGTTATGACAGATTTAAATTCAAGAACACACTCTCACTGCTATTACATTACATTAGAGGTTTCTATTCCGCCATTACCTTACGGTTCAAGGCGGATTACAAAAGATTTATAGAGGGTGGGTTACAAAAAATCACTGGTCAATTCCAGTGAGGATAAAGAGTAGATCAGGTAGTATCGGTGAGTCAGGAAGAAGATGGGAAGAAGGAAAGATATTCGTGGTGCTAAGACTTTTTCAGTGATGCTACGGTTTTTTGGGGGATTTCTTGAAGAGTATAGTCTTTAATTCTTTTCTGAACATCTTGTAGTCTGGGGTTGTTATCAGTAGACTGGAGATTTGGTTATCTAGTTTTGCTGCTTGAGTGACTAGGAGGCCAAATAGTTTTTTTCTGTTTAACTTCTTTGATTGGAGGATGTGTGAATGGGATGTGTGTTTTTCTGTGCCTGGTTGAGGTAGTTTGGTTGAGGCGGATGTTCAGGTAGGTTGGGCTGTTTCAGTTTATAGTTTTAAATAGTAAACAGTAGAATTTAAATAATATTCTTTCCTGAATTGGTAGCCATTGTGAGTCGAGGTATGCCTCTGTAATGTGGTCGTATTTCCTTTATGAGTAAACGAATCTCAGAGCTGTATTTTGAATTGTTTGTAGTTGTTTAATCATTGTTGCAGGGCAGGGGAGGTAGAGGATGTTGCAATAATCTAGTATACCTAGGATTAGGGATTGTACTATGAGCTGTAATTGTGTTCTTTCGAAGAATTTTCGGACTTCTCTTAGGTTTCTCATAACTGCAAAAAATTTCTGTATTGTTTTATTTATTTGTGGTGCAGCATCTGTCTATCGTCATTGCTATTTTAAGGAACTAATACAGGTAGGTGGAGGGAGGGGAACTGATTTGGGGGAAGAGGAGCTGATACAAGCTCAAAATGGAGGTGCTAAAGCAAAAGTTGACTCAGAGCCCACAACCCCTTGAGCTGGCCCTGTTCGGCAACATGTATGGCAAGTCTATGACATCCAAATAAAGTTGTCCAGCTATTTATTTCCAAATATTGGGAAACAAAGGCAGAACCATGAAAGAAAAATGATCCAGAAATTTTCCCATGCACATCCCTGGATTCTACAGAAACTGACGGTTGCTATTTCAAGAATGTGCCTTTTATCGTTTTAAAAACTGCCTGAGTTAGTACATCAAGCTCCGCCCCTGGCAGTATTCAAATCCAGGCTAAAAGCCCACTTTTTTTTAGGTTGCTTTTAACTCCTAACCCCTACTTACTTGTAAAGCACCATTGCCTGGGTGGGAAATTCCCTGACTCCCTACTTATCTTGTTTGCCTATTTAATTAGATTGTAAGCTCTACTGAGAAAGGACTGTCTCTTGAATGTTTCATGTACAGTGCTGCATACATCCAGCAGCACTATAGAAATGATAAGTAGTAACAAAAGATTTTATCAAGGAGATCAGTGTCATAGCGAGGGTGAGTGGCACCTAGGGCGGTGGTGCCCCTCCCTCCACCTTCTCCTCTGCTCCCCTGCTCCTTCCCCCCCCCGTGCACCCCCCTTCCCTGTACCTTTTTAATTTGCCAGATGCAAATTGATCGTGTCTGCTATCCTTCTGACATCATTTCCTATGCGCAGGGCCCGGAAGTGACATCAGAAAGTGGCGCCACTGACGTGGGCAGCAAGTTCATAATGCTGCTTGTGCAGGGAAAATTAAAGAGGTACGAAGGAAGGGAAAGGAAGGGGCACCTGCACGCGGCAGGGTGGCTCGGTAAAGAGCGGGTGGAGGGGGGGAGAGGGCGGAGAGGAGAATGGGTGCCTGCGCCCCTTACAAAATCCGCACTCAGGGCGGACAGGCCCACCGCCCCCCCTTACTACGCCACTGCTTCATTGAAGTGGAGGTATCTTCTTGAAGAAAATCACAAATAAGCTGCCCCAAAGTCCAAGGGACTGCTGACTTCTTTCAACCAAGATCCTCTTTTACAAAGCCCCTGTAATGATGCCGCCATGGTAAATGCACCAAAGCCCATTCGATTCCTATAGGCTTCGACGCATTTACTGGGAACTCCACTAACCTGGAACATAAGGATGTTTCTGGCTAGACTTTATGCAAACAGGATGGTTGGATAGGCTGGAGTGAGCTTGGCTGGCAACTTCAGCATTTGGAACCTAAGGCAATACCAGGTGGACTTTGCAGTCTATGACCCAGAAATATCAAAGAAGAGACAAGTTAATTTAATCATGTATTTGTAATGGGTATAACTACACTTCGCCCTCCATATTCGCGGTTTTGATTATTTGTGGGTTTTAGCTTGCTAGCTCCTCCCCCCCCCCCCATTACATCAGCTTACATAGAGAAATCGCTGATTCCCAGCACTTTCTTCACCGTGTTTTGCCTCTCCTTCAAGAACAGGCCAGGTCTCCCACCATGTTATTTGCGGTTTCACCATATTCACGATGGTTTTTAATAGAAAACCGCGAATAGCATATGAAAAAGTTATTTGCGAGTCTGTTAATCCACTTTCACAGTGAATATGGAGGGAGAAGTGTAATGGGCAGACTTGATGGACCGTTCAGGTCTTTATCTGCCATAATTTGCTATGTTATTATGTTACCGCAGCAGCACTGCTACTGCGACTTTGTAAAAGGAGTCCCAAATTATTTGGTAGTTATTCTTTCCCATGCACCCTTTTAGTGCCTGGATACTGTAGCAATGGTCACAAACCAGCTCCACTCCTTCAGGATAGACGGATCCAATCCCGGTTCTTCCCCACTACATGTAGGGGCTTGCAGTTCCAGGTCTGTTTTAGCGAAACATTAGTAGTGCATGCATCCCAGGAAAAAAAAAAATCAAAAAGCAGACCGTCAGTTAATCCTGTTGCCTCTAAAGCCCTCAGAAATAATAGTTAAAGCACGGACTCAGGGTCCCCCACCAATTCTAAATTTCATAGCTGCATAGATCCCAAATACACATGGGGGGGCCATTTAATCATGTGATAGCCGAAAGGATTATTAATGCAAATGAATTATGCAAATTGTGGATAATGGGAAGCTTACGCTTGAAATTACTAATGAAGGATTATCAGCAAACCAGAACCACCAACGTCTTAGTTGATGTGTTGATTAGCTGACAGCACTAGCTTGAAAGATGCTGTGAGTGACACCTGCACCAAATATGAACACACATTATTATAATCAGCAAGGGGGTTTAAAGGGGAAGGTAAACTTGTGCAATTTTAAACAACTGCAGATTTCAGCTTCTTGACCTTTCTTCCATGTGTGCTCAAAAGAGCTTAACAATTTAAAACATATAACAACGCCTTGAATTAATATTCCATGTCCTGAATGCTGCCATTTGTATGGATATGGTTATCTTTAGCTAATATACTGCCTTTCCTCCAATAATATGAATATATAATACAGTACCACTTATAAAAATTCCAGTTTGCATGCATGGATCAGCAAATAGTGGCCAAAGCTTTTTCCAGAATGTGTGGTTTGTTTGTTTTTGGACTTTCACTCCCATTGTAAGGCAGAGTAAAATTCCCAGCATGCCTTTGGAGCACTCACCATTTGGGCTTAGCGCAGGGTTAGCATGGTTTTAGTGCACAATGATGTGGTCACATAATGCAGAAAGGTGTTTTGCTCCCAAGCTAATTCTGTGCAAAACCTTGCCTTACACATTAGTGCAAGCATATTTAAAATCATGGTAATGAAGATTAATGATCTATTCTGCAATGATGCAGAGCAGTATACAGAAGACTTAAAGGCTGAGCACAGCATCGGGACTCTAACATCAAGTCTGTGGAGATGTGGAAGGGTTCGCTTGTTCTGCAGTAGTGTCTGTGAGGATTTAGTGGGAAGACCCTGATTTTATAAATG
Source organism: Geotrypetes seraphini (assembly GCF_902459505.1). Taxonomy (NCBI): domain Eukaryota; kingdom Metazoa; phylum Chordata; class Amphibia; order Gymnophiona; family Dermophiidae; genus Geotrypetes; species Geotrypetes seraphini. Next base: position 104,609,384 of record NC_047091.1, read on the forward strand.
GTACCTAAATCATAGATGCCTAGGAATGTGGCACCTAGTTAGAGTTATCAGATTTTTCATTTGGAAAATCGGGACCCCCTAGACCCGCCCCCAGGCCCGCCCAGTCCCACCCATCTCCACCCCATCACGCCCCAGTCCCGCCCCATCACGCTCCACCCCATCATGCCCCAGTCCTGTCCCCAATACTGCCCCAGCCCCGTCTCCCACTGCCTGTTCTCGTCGGGCAGGAAATCCTCACATGCAAGACAAAGTGCCAGGTTTTGAGAAGCCGTCCGGACCCGCGGACATGTCCTCAAAAGAAATCTGGACGTCTGGTAACCTACACCTAGCACATATCAATATCAAGTTAGGTGTTGTTTACAGAATCACGTCGAGTGGCATCTAAATTGGACTTAAGCATACTGTAGGGTTGCCAGATTTCCTCTATAAAAAAGGGGACACCTGGTCCTGCCCTATTCTGACCCATTCCGTCCCCAAACTTGCCCCATTCCATCCCCAGCCCCACCCCCAAATGAACCTCCCTGAGCTCGGGACCACATCTGCACATGCGTGGACATCGATGCGATGAAATTTGTTTACAGTTTGAATTTTTAAGCAAATGGGAGAGACAAGTACCTTCTGCAGCTATCAAGAGTTGTGTTTTCTGTAGTGTTTTGCAGTATGTTCAGATTGTAACCTTTTTTAACAACTGGGCTTGTCCCGATGTTTGATCTGAAAATGACACAGATTCTGAGCCCAGTTTGGCATTACTGATAAGATTTGTCTTGCATATTTTCTGAATATTTAAATGTGCCACTTCAGTTTTTGTGCTCTTAAGTAGATTCATTATATTATATGGTTGCAGCGCACTTTTGTCTTGTACGCATTTGACTATGAACCAAACTTGTTTAGTCGCAAGCGTCCTCATCGGCTTCAAATCTATTTCAACATCACAATTATTTTTTTTAACTTTGATTTAAACTTCATCAACTCTTATTTATATAATATTGCTGTAACTATTTTGAATATACTGTAGTCTTAAAATGTACACTTATCTAAAATAATCTTTTGTCAGTTTATTAACAAAGCCCTATGCCGACATGTATGTTTCACTATCTGCTTCAGGACTGGGTTTATTTGGGTTTTGTGGAGGAAAGCCGGGCAATACATAATACCCGAGCTAAGTATCATACAGCATTACTGCATATTAAGAATAACTAAGTTGGCTTAAGAATAAAATAATAATAAAATATTTAATACACATAATGCTTATATAGTGGAGAAGTCGTTTATCAATGATAGCCCATTTGTAAGCCAAGTAACTAAGATTAGTTCTGGTAACTGGCTATGGGCACTTGAGATTTATAGTCTTCATCCCTGATATGAGTAAGCTGGGATCTTCTTGACCTTTAGTTGGCCTTTTTTTAAGGGTTTTGAGTAGTTATACTGTTGATTGGACTGGATTTCTTATTTTTTATTTGGTTTTCACCACTGTCCCATGCTTACTTCTATTTGACACTTCGAGTGTAAGCATTCACACCTGCCAAAGGCTGGTGTAAATGTTCATGCTCAACTAATCCTTTAAATTTGGCCACTGTCTTTTCTAACCGGCTTACTATAATCTATTACAGTACTTAGTAGCTTCACTGCATGCCCCTTAATCTTAGTAGTTTTGGAAGGAGTAAACAAGCAATTTATATCAACCCTAAAGACAGAACCAGGCAGATTTATATGGTCTATGTCCCAGAAATGTTAAAAAAAAAAGAGACAATTTGATCATGAATTAATAATGAGCATGACTGTTAGTTCAGGTCTTTATAAACTAAACTAAACCTTAATATACCGCATCTTTTCTATAACAGTAGAGCTCGGCATGGTTTACAAGAAATTAGAAAAGAGAACAAATACAATGTGGATTTGTAATAGTATGGAGAGGAATTTACAACTTTGAAAAAAGCCAAATTTTCAGTTGTTTTCGAAATGGTTGGAAAGAGCCCAGATCGCGCAGTGGAACAGGAAAATTATTCCACAACTCAGTAATTTTGAAAAGTAGAGACTTCCCTAATTTGCCAATGTAGATAACGCCTTTTGACATAGGAAAGGACAATATAAAGTTTTGTGTAGATCTGGTAATGTCAGATCTTACAGAATTCCAAGACAGGGGAATTAAAGGAGGAAGGATGCCATGTAAGATCTTAAATGTTAAGCAGGCACATTTAAAATAAACCCTGGAAATTATTGGAAGCCAATGAAGGTTTTGCAGAAGCGGAGAGATGTGATCAAATTTACTTTTTGCAAGCATCAACCTAGCTGCAGTGTTCTGGATCAGTTTTAAGTCTTTGAAAGCTTTTTTTAGTCAAGCTTAAATAGACCCAATTACAATAATCCAGCCTCGAAAGAATGATTGATTGATTGATTGAACAAGGACAACAAAATGTTGTTGATGGAAACAGGATCTCACTCTCCTCAACATGTGGAGACTAAAAAAACTTTTTTTTTTTTACCAGAGAATTAAGATGGTCGTTGAATGAAAGTGTTGAATCTATAATGATACCCAAAGCTTTACTTGAGAAATCAATCTGCAGTGAGGATCCTGAAGGTAACAGAATGCACGAAGGTAGCTGCTCTAATATTGGGCCAAGCCAAAGTAATTTCGTTTTGGACTGAAGTTTCTTTATGCATTCTATTATATTCCCAACGAGATTAGTGAGATTTGAGTCTGTTTCAAGAAGAACATACTGTTTCACAGGGGGATAAACGGAAAAGCTTCAAAGTAGTCATGTAGATGATGAAAAGAATAGGTGATAAAGGTGATCCCTGCGGGACTGTGTATAAAGGCTTCCAAGAGGATGACATGGTGCCATTCATATTAACAGTATATGAACGAGATCGTAAGAATTTTGAAAACCAGTCTAAGACTGGGGAATCAATACCTATCTCAGAAAGTTGGTAAATCAAAATATCATGGTGAACGACATCGAAGGTCACCGATAGATCGAATTGTAGCAAAATTTCAAACTTATTGCGCGATTGCAATTGCTGAACTTTAGAGATTAATGAGATCAATAGAGATTCAGTACTGAGATTAGGTCTGTATCCATATTGGCAAGATAAAAGACTGGAAACTCTCTCCAAATATGATGAAAGCTGAGAAGATATAATGGACTCTAACATTTTAGTCAGCAGAGGTATATTCTACCGTCATTTACTATGTTATTATTTTACCCTGTTATCAAATGATACAAACTTGAAATATAGGTTGTATAAGCTGATTATTGGTCAAAAAAACCTCCAGAATTTTTATACATTTACCCCCCTCCCATCACAAAGCCGCGCTAGGCTTTTATTATTGCTGGCCTTGGTGCTATTAGCTCTGATGCTCATAGGATTTAATGAGCATCGAAGCTAATACCGCTGTGGCCGGCAATAAAAAAGCCTAAAATGGCTTCGTAAAAGGGGGTCTTAATTTTTTTGCACCTAAACAATCTCTTTTAAAATATAAATGTATGGGTGCCCAACTCTTCATAGTGGTGAAACTTGGTTTATACATATCAATTTTTTAAAAAAGTGTTTATAGGCCTTTTATGACTCCTTGTATGAACAAGGAGCAAACACATTTCGAGCTGCAACCATCCAGTCTGCTGAATATTAAAAAAATGGCAAACTTAATGGTCAATCTTTGAAATATATACAAATTGGCATTTTGCACCTCTTCTGTCAACAATCCTGCAGAATAAATACATGACAAGCACTTTGTTATTTCACGTCATCGGAATCTAATAAGGATATAGATATTCATGAAAATCTCAACATGAATACAAAATTCAGGGGCAGTGAAGCTAAAAATTATTCCATTTGGTATCTGTCAAAAAATCCAAGACATGCCATATTTCATAGACCTACCAAATTTGTGTATTTCATGCCCCTACTCTTATAGACTGTAGAGAGAGAAGCACGGCTGATGCATGCATGGAAACACTGGAAGGAAAAGCCAGAATAGGAAGATTTGAACCAGTTCTTTAGAAATGCAAAGTCCTTGCTTGCTCGGAGGTTCTCTATGCTTTCTAAATATCCCAGAGGGTCCTTTAGATGGCAGTGGAAGTTAAAATATGATCATCAGATCTTTATGGCTTTTAAAGGATTCGGCTGTGTCTCAGCAGACAGGATATTTGGATGGATTTCATTTGACTGAAGCTGATTACCTGCTCCCTTGGAATGGAGTATTCTGCCTCAGCAGATGTGTGAACAAGACAGGATTCCACTCTAGTTTGAAAAACCAAGGGTGAGTATGACTTCCCGAAAGGCTGCACCAATTTTAAGGGAGTCTTGCTATGGAAGGAAATTGCCCTGAGGACATGAGTCCCAGATAGAAGCTGAGTCAGAGGATGCATGGTCAAAAAACAACCTGGTAGAAGGATGGACAGTCTCCCAGCTGGCCATGAGCAAGATCAGGGCCAGTCCAACCACTAGACAGAATTGTTGTCTGCCTAGCATTGCACAATTTGAGGATCATAACCACTTACACCATGTCAAAGCTAGTGTAAGTGCTCATACTTAAATGATGTCAGTTATACACATTATAGAATACCAGTATAAGTCCGTATTTAACATTCCAATCTTTTTATTGGTTATCAAAAATATTAGGAATTGGAAATGGGACTTGATATATTGCCTTTCTGTGATTACAAGCAAAGCGGTTTACATATTATATACACACTTCAGAAGTGCAGCATTGGAGAGTATTTGGACCTGGAAGTACTGTACTAGGTAGAATAATTTCCAATACTACCTCTTAGTGGTCAGAGCAGAAAAGTATTTGAACTTGTAAAATGCTCATGCCTGCCTCAGAAACTTCCTAACCTCCTACTTGTTCTGTTTGTCTGTTGACTAGATTGTAAGCTCTACTGAGCAGGGACTCTCTCATGAATGTTTTAATGTACAGCGCTGTGTACATCTAGCAGCGCTATAGAAATGATAAGTAGTAGCAGTGTAAGAACAGGAGGGACAGGAAGAGAACAGTGGAGCCAGAAGTTGATAATATTAATAAGCAATAAAAGAAGCAGAAGTGCTATAAAGGCTAAATCAAAGTAACCCAACTGAAATCAGGTACTCAGCCCACTCCTCAGGATACACCCAGCCAGTCTGATTTTCAGGATATGCATCATGAATATGCATCAGATGGATTAAAATGCACTGTTGCTACTGTAAGCAAATCAGTGTCATACATATTCATATCTGTATTTATTATGGATGTTAACTCTGTATTCCACCCAAAACTGAGACAATGGACGAGTTGTAAACATATTAAATAAATAGTTTTTTGGAAACCAGACTGGCTGGGTGTGTCCATCCGAGGGACTGGCTGACTTAAGAACCACTGCCCTCCAGAATTATAACTGCCCAAACAAAAATAAACATAGTCCCCCTCCCCACCCATCTTGTTCTTTTTTTCTTGTTTTCCTTTTTACTGTCAACATGAAATTATGTATTTAAAAAATATTTGCCATAACCACTAGCTTAGTTTAGATTTGGTGAGGACAGCAAGGGAGGTAGAGCAGGGACACTGAATAGAAAATTGAACTAATGCCAACTTCATCACCCAAAGGAAATTATTTTAAAAAAGGAGGTGTATGGGGGTAGGTAGGGAAATGGAGGATGGAAGGGAGGATGAGGGCTGAAAACTGCGTATGGTCGCCAGTTGGGTTTTTTCTTTAAATATGCAGGTTGGCCCAATTCTGATTTTACCCTGTGTTATCTGTACGTAGTGTTTAGGACTGGATCAATTCATTAGTTAAAAAATGGAGCCAGCTATCAAGATGCAGAGAAACAATACACTGGAATAAGGAGATGCAGAAATAACACCTAGGGCTCCTTTTACGAAGCCGCGTTAGCGGTTTAACGTGCGTAATAGCGTGCGCTAAACTGCCGGACGCACTAGCCGCTACCGCCTCCTCTTGAGCAGGTGGTAGTTTTAAGCTAGCGCGGGGGTTGGCGCGCGCTAAAGCCGCTAACGCGGCTTCGTAAAAGGAGCCCCTAGAGGCAATTAGCCACACAAAACAATTTGGGGTCCTTTTATTAAGCTGCGCTAAGAAATGGGCCTCCTCGTACCATACTCTTACATGGGCCTTTCTCTCAAACTAGGCTTGACTATTGTAACACTGTCTATTCTGGCACTTATTTATTTTTAAAATTTCTATACTGTTTTAAACCAAAACGGTTTACAAAAATGTACAACAAATCAAACACAAATAATCAAGAATTGTGCAATCCATCTGCTTGTTCATGCGACTTCTCTGCTCAAGGAACACCACTAGTTACCAGTTGAATTTAGGATTGAGTTCAAAATGTTGCTTCTAGCTTTTAAAGCTTTTCGTATGAGGACACCTCCTTACTTGCATTCCCTGACCATTCCATGCATCCCCTTCTGGACACTTCAATCAATTAATGACAACCGTAAGGTGTGAGTGGCTCATTTTGCCATAGCGCCTTCGTATTTATGGCTTCTGCACTCTGGAATTCGCTACCTTGCTAATTTGTGAAGAACATTCCCTCCCAAGCCAAAAAGCTGCAATTAACACATTATTATTTCAGTGGGCATACTCTGGCTCAGTGTCCCGCAAACTTTTCGGCATTGGGGCACACTAAACCCGGTGCCGTGGCAGGAAGGCATCCGGAAGTGCGCAGATGTCGACGTCATGCGCATGCACGAAGGCCCTCTGGCTACGACCCTGAACCTGTCCCTTCGTTGATGGGGGAGATGAGGAGAGGCGTCGGCTGATAGCCTACAGGACATGCCTCTCGCTACTAGAGCCATGTCTTGTAAGCAGTCAGCTTGCGCCTCTCCTCCATACTGGCACCTTGCGGTACTTATGGAATCTGCCGTGGCACACTAGTGTGCCTCAACACACAGTTTGTGATACATAGCCCTGGCTGATTTCTATCAAAGTCCTCTTGACCAGGCCACCCACCTGTCTCTCTACTGGCCTATTTGCTTGTTTTTATATGTTAATTGTCTAACTTTTCTAATTTGGACTGTCGGTATGAATGTTTTCTTTCCTATGGATTTTGTAGTTTCATTCTTTATGGATTTGTTTTAGAATGTACACCGCTTTGTCCTGCTCTGACAGCTAGAAGCGGTATAGCAAGTCTTCAATAAATAAACAAATTAAGCCCATCTGTAGCGCAGCTGTCAAAAAAGATTTGGTTTGTTTTTCCCATTTATTTCATTAATAGCCATGATCTAATGTTATCATTACTGTGGAGTCATTAAAAAAATTACCACAGGAGCACTTAGGCCCGGATTCCCTACATGGTGCTGATATCGGTGGCCATCTAAAAAGCAGCTACCAATCGCATGTCAATCATGTGATGTTGCCATATAGAGAATCACACCTCTGTGAAAGATAGGCACTGGAAATGTAGGCCTGGGTTTTCCAGGCCTACATTTCCAGTGCCTATCTGTGTCCTGAATTGTGCCTACATAGGCCCTTCAGATTGCCTAATGCTTCTTCTGGCATTAGGTGGCCTTAGATGGCCGAAAGCACCTACGAAGGCGCGATTCCGGCACCAGTATTTTAGGCACTGGTGGGCGCCTTGAAACTCAGTTAAAAATGTCATTTAAATGGCATTCTTTACTGAGCTTGGGTGCACCTCATAGCATGACCTAAAAAATCGGTGCCAACTAGACAATCTGGGCCTTACTGCCTCCTATTTATGCAGTGCTATGAGCTCCTGCGTTATGGACAGTTTAACCACTGGCTGATTGTGCATCCATGTCTGCTCCAAACACCTGACACACCTCTACCCCCCAAAATACAAAAAAAATAATTACTGCATCATTAGTGCACTCACATGGTAAAACTAATGCGGAATGCTTTAGCGTATCCCGTTTTAGGCCATTTTTGTTGTATCAGGTGCACGTTAGCACCAAGCACAGTTTTGTAAAAAGGCTCCTATGGCAGAAGAGAGTGGGCAAAGGCAGTGCTGAATTCTTCACCATTATCTTTTCAAGGGGTACTCAAAGAGGTCTATAGGCCAGTTGGGTTTTTAGGATAACAGCCATAAAGCACTAACTATATGCTAGTTGATGTTTAAGGGGAAAAAGACCTCAGGACCTTAATTAAGGCAATCAAACTGCTAAAGATGGGTTATTTAGCAGGTCGTGGCTCAATCATCGGTCAATACCTCCAATTTTTATGTGTGCCAAAGCAAAATAATTTAGCTCAAAATATAAGTTAACAGATAGTGCCAGATATTTAAAAAAAGAAAAACAAACAAACCCCACTTATCTTTATTTTAGTCTTTTAATGCCACACAATTGCTGACAGCAACTACTACAGTGGCCACTTGTCGTATTAGTATTAATCCAGCCTTACAAATATCAATGAAACCACAGTTACATAAATGGTCTGGATATTATGCTGTTAGTTCAACCGTATGCAATATTAGAAAGGACGCCTCAGCCCCACCACTCCACCGCAAAAAGAAGTTTAAATCGCGGGAAGCATAGTGTGGTGCTTCATCATTGGCTGTCTTTTCCGATTTTAGTGTTATTACTTTGTTTTTATGTTTTTTTCAAATTTTCTACAAGTACTTCGTTATTCTGTTGCATTTGTTAATAGTAATCCAAAATTTGAATGATACTTATCTCAGCCAAACCTGGGGAGCCAGACCCGACATGTTTCGCACATAAATCGTGCTTTCTCAAGGGTCTCCCTGGAAAATATAGAAACGGAGCCGTAACATACAATTGTGAGCAGCCCCCTCCCTACACAAAAGTTGCAACATTAAAAACCAGTGTAATATGCTCCAGCTTACCGAGGTCACCGCCGTCATCCGACTCCAAAAGTTTAATGAGCAAAAGATGGCGCCGGCGTCCTCGGACCTCAATTTAAATACTACTTACCCCCATTTTAGTTCCCGCCCCCCTGCAGCTCATTGGCCAAACTCGAGAACCTATTCACATCAGAGAACTCCACTCAATCATGCTGTTTAACCCGCGGGGTTCCACTGTATCCATCTTAAAAATGTATCTTTGCTCCTCCTCATTAAGTTGTCTCAGATCTCCCTCCCCCTCAACATCAGTGGTCTTGTAAATAATCCGCCATCTCAATTCTTCCACAGAATGTTTATACTTAGTCCAGTGTTCCACTAAGGGAGCCTGAGCTACTCTATTTATTATGCGGGACTTGTGTTCATTGAGGCGTAACTTAATCTTACGGTTCGTACGACCGATGTATATAAGGTCGCAGGGGCAAATTATTGCATATACAACCCCCTGTGAGTTGCAATCAGTTTCCATTCTGGATCTTAAAATTAGATCTCTCCCTGGAACCGGCCAGTTGTCACCCTGGATGGTGAGTGGACACCACTGGCATTTTCCACAGCTACCGTGGTGTCCACCCGTCATTCTCCGTCTCGTCCCATATCTTTGGAAATTACAACGTTGCCCCAGTGATCTCCCCCGAGAATAAGCAACTAAAGGAAAGTGTTCCAAAGATTTATGACTCCGAACTATATACCAATATTTCCTGAGCATGCCTACCAGGGCTGAAGTCGCCCTGGAAAAAGGCAACACACAAGTCAATTGGCCATAGTCATCCTGGGGAGTGTCTCTCGGTTCTTGCAAAAGAAGATTCCTCTGTGCAAATTTTCCCCTTATATACGCCTGTCTAATTTGAACCTTCAGGATAACCCCTAGACCTCAATCTATCCCTCAATTTTTTAGCTTCCACTTTATATTGGGTAACCGAGGAACAAATCCTGCAAATCCGCAAGAATTGTCCAATGGGTAAATTGTACCTGAGTTTATAAGGGTGAAAACTGTTGTAATGCAGTGTGGTATTTCTAGTCACTGGCTTTCTGTAAAGTGATGTTGAGGGGGAGGGAGATCTGAGACAACTTAATGAGGAGGAGCAAAGATACATTTTTAAGATGGATACAGTGGAACCCCGCGGGTTAAACAGCATGATTGAGTGGAGTTCTCTGATGTGAATAGGTTCTCGAGTTTGGCCAATGAGCTGCAGGGGGGCGGGAACTAAAATGGGGGTAAGTAGTATTTAAATTGAGGTCCGAGGACGCCGGCGCCATCTTTTGCTCATTAAACTTTTAGAGTTGGATGACGGTGGCGACCTCGGTAAACTGGAGCATATTACACTGGTTTTTAATGTTGCAACTTTTGTGTAGGGAGGGGGCTGCTCACAATTGTATGTTACGGATCCGTTTCTATATTTTCCAGGGAGACCCTTGAGAAAGCACGATTTATGTGCGAAACATGTCGGGTCTGGCTCCCCAGGTTTGGCTGAGATAAGTATCATTCAAATTTTGGATTACTATTAACAAATGCAACAGAATAACGAAGTACTTGTAGAAAATTTGAAAAAAACATAAAAACAAAGTAATAACACTAAAATCGGAAAAGACAGCCAATGATGAAGCACCACACTATGCTTCCCGCGATTTAAACTTCTTTTTGCGGTGGAGTGGTGGGGCTGAGGCGTCCTTTCTAATATTGCATACGGTTGAACTAACAGCATAATATCCAGACCATTTATGTAACTGTGGTTACACAATTGCTGACAGCACATAATTGAATTGTCTGACGGGGCCTCCATTTCACCCTGTAAGGCTTCATCAGGGGAAGTGCTGCAATAAAGGACATAACTCCAAATAAATTTCTCATTCAAAAGATGGCACCTTGGGCCCCAACGCTCCAGGTACAGCATCTCCCACCTATTGCCCAGCATGGCTCCATATTCATTGTCTCCTCCCCTTCCCACTCACCTTCCAATCCACAAAATCCATCGCCCATGGCAGCAACTCCTACTGGCTGCCTCTAAGATTTCTCTCTATCATATCAAAAATTATGTCAGGTGGGGCCAGAACATGGCAGAGAGAAAGCCCCAAGGCAGCCGGTCTGAGTCACTGCTATGAGAAATGTCCTCTGCAGATCAGAAGGTAAAGAGGAATGAAACATTGGACTGTACTGTGGAGAAAGGAAAGAGATGCTGGGCTATAGGGCTCCACGGAGCTATTTTAAGTTAGCTCTTGGCGGGGGTGGGGGGCAGGGGATGAGAAAGAGAGGGGGAAATGCTGGACTAAAGTTAAGGGAGAGAAGCCTGGAGAAAGAAAGAAAAGATAGGCCCCAAAAAGGGGATGGGGGAGGAGGGGGAGAGATTAGACAGATACTGGATGCAGAGGGGATTCGAGAGATGCTAGATGAGCTGCAGTCAGAAAGCAACAGCATGTTATTCCTGGGGATGGGAAGGAAGGAGGGCGGGGAAGATGTTGGGGAGGGAGGGGAAGATATTGAATAATTGGACAGTAGAGAAAAACAGCAGGAAAGAGGGAGAAGAACTGGATGGGGGAGAAAGAGGAGAGATGGACTGTGGTAGAGGGAGGAAGAGAGATGGGCCAGGACAATGGTGGAAGGGAGAGGAGATACTGAGCTACAAGAATGGAGGGATGGGAGATAATGGAAATGGAGGAACCATTTGGGATAGATGAAGGGGAGTGGTGGCAAGGAGATGAGTGAAAGGAGGATATTGAGTACAGGTAGAAATATGATAATGAGGTGCAGATGAAATGAATGTGGACAGTTTATATTCAAAGGGTAACTGATGGCAAAGACACTGAAGTGATTAGTTAGATTAGAACAACTTGAGTAAGTTTTCAGGAAAAAGTGACAACCTATTAGAATAATAGCAGGAAATAGGAAGCTGGAGAAGGAGTGAGATGGGAAGTGGGAGTGCTAGAACTTGAGAGAAGGAGATGAAAGTTGAAAAATAAAAAGAAAGGTGAGAAAGAGGGTGAAATTTGAGTGGACAGGGACAGAAAAGGAAAATGGAGAATAAAATAAAAGGGAATGATCAATATATCAGATATAAAAGAAACAGTACAGGAGAGATGAGGAAAGCCAAATGGATAGCAGACACTAGAAAGAGATTTAGCAGAAGTCACAGAAAAGCAGAAGAGAAACTGGAAACAGCATGATGGAAAAACAACAAAGGTAGAAAAAAGGTATATTATTTTGGAAATTATTAACTGGGATATATTAGCTTTGAATTGTTCAGTGGCACAGTCAGACAGGGGTGGGGATGTGGCCAGGGGGCCCATTGAAGGATTAATCTTGCTCTGGTGGAGGCAGCATATGCAAATCTCCCTCATGCATATGTTCTGCTGATATCTTGAAAACCTGATTGGTTGGTGCTCCCCTCCCAGGGACAGGCTTGAGATTCACTGTGTTAGACCTATGTTCAGTGACTGTGTTTTCCCTCAAGATCTGTATGCATTCTGCTTTCCATCTCCCCAGTGTACCAAACTCTTTTGTCTGCTATAACTTGTGGACTGACTCTGTTGTTTTCATAAGCAGATCTTTAATAACAACATTTATTTGAAGAGACACCTTTACATCAGATTCTCAAAGCGTGGAACAATAAATAACTATAAGGCAATTACATCCTCGAGCCACTTGGACAGAATAAATTGCTGTAACACAAGAAAATAACACAGTGATATAAAAAATCAACTGTATAAACACAAATAAGAGCATCTATAAAACACAAATCATTTGACAGAATGACCACCTCAGGATTTGAGGAAGTGCACACCATAGTTTATAAGCTAAACTAATCACACCAATTAATGAAAGCATTACAGTTGTGATCAGACTGGCCTATCTTGGGAAGATTGCATTCTGCCTGTGTGCTAGATTACAGTACTCTTAACTCTGTCCTAGTTTCACCCTATTGCATCTCTAAGCTGGCCCTCGTTCCACCCCAGTACATCCCTGAGCTGGCCCTGATTTAACTCCATTGCATCTCTGAGCAGGGCCTAGCTTCACCCCATTGCATGCTGAGCTGGTCTTGAATTTGCCCCAGTGTCCCTCTGGATTTGTAGTTATGATTTCCCTAATGAAAACAGGCATTACAAGTTCATAGGTACATTGAGACAAAACAGGAGTGGCTCAGCCTGTTTCTAGGGTTTGTTAGTTTTTTTGGGGGGGGAGCATGAAAGGTAGTATTCCCCTGAAATATTACATAGATTGCTGAATTGGTCCCAACTGCCAATATGAATTCCTTACCCTTTGCAACTCCTCCTCCTCCCCCCTCCCCCCAAAAGTAAACAGGCAAACTACACCTATGGTTGCCACCTTACACAGGTTAATTTGGGAACGGTTATCCTGTTCTGATTTGTCCTCTCTGTGTGGATAGAGCTATAATTCTGATTTTCCTGAGAAAAGTGGGAACCACAACCCCCCTTTATACTATGTGGCAAAAATCAGGATTAGTTCAGCCTCTCTGGATTGACATGAAATGACCACCCCAATTTTCTCTGATGACCTAGAGTCAACTGAGTGAAAAATGATCCAGAGACTGTGAAACTTACTCATGATGATGGAAGAAAGAAACAGTGGAAAAACTGAAGTGAAGGCAAAGCCAGAGCTGAACTGAAGTCTGCATCAGAAATACAATTGGGCAAACTGAATGGGCTTTACTGTCCCCATTTATTTCCCTGTATTACATGTTTGCCCTGAATAATTCCAATGCAAATTTCACTTATTAAGATCCAATTTATTCATTCAATTTTCCATTTTTCACTCACACCAATCTTTTTGCTTCTGCCATTTGAAAGCTCTAAAGGAGGATACGTGAAAGTCAATTTATTAAGAATATAAGAATTGCCTTACTTTGACAGACCAAAGGTCCATCAAGCCCTGCATCCTGATTCCAACAGTGGCCAATCTAGGTCCCAAGTACCTAGCAAGATCCCAAGTAGTAAAACAGATTTTATGCTGCTTATCCTAGAAATAGGCAGTGGATTTTCCCAAGCCATCTCAATAATGACCTATGGACTTTTCTTTAAGGCCTTTTTTAAACCCTGCTAAGCTAACTGATTTCACCACATTCTCCGGCAATGAATTCCAGAATTTAATTGCACGTTGTGTGAAGAAATATTTTCTGAGCCCTCTCTTCTCCAAGCTGAAGAACCCTAGCCACTTTAGCTTTTCCTCATAGGAAAATCATTCCACCCCTTTTATAATTTTTGTCACCCTCCACTGTACCTTTTCTAATTCCACTATATTTTTTTGAGATATGGCAACCAGAACTGTGAATATACTTTGCAAGAATTTGCTCCGGTTTATACAGGGAAAGTTTATATTTAAAGGGTAACTGATGCCAAAGTCACTGAAGTGATTGGTTAGATTAGAACAACTTGAGTAAGTTTTAAGGAAAAGGTGACAACCTATTAGAATACCAGAGTTCTGAATTCAAAGCCATTTATAAAGGGGAAATCATTTCTATCTATCTATCTAAAATATGTTTAACAACATGATGTGTTTCTAGCTGAGGTGATGCTCCCAGGGGTGTGTTAAAGTTTGTGGAGGAAAAATGCACAGTAGGAATTTGCTTGTATTAGTGACTGAGGATTAGAATTGCCTGGATCACTGTTTACCTGGGATTTGAGTCAGGTAGACCTGAAGGAGCCTTCAGGAGGGTGGAGAGGGGTTACTGCCTTGGGGATTCTCTGTTGGGAATGAGACACTTTCTACTGTGGGGGTGCCCTTTAGGTTGGGGGGAGGTCTTTTTGGCACAGTGCTATGGGGGGAAGGCTTGAATTGGAGGAGTGCACAAGAATTGCTTATGGCTTAGGGTTTCACTTTAGCCACCAATATAATTTAAAGGGAATTTAATATCTGTTCATTTGTGAACAACTGCTTGCTGTTTGCTACCAGTGCCCGGCGATATTGAATTGGACCTCCCTTGGGACATTGCTGGCTCTGCCCCCGCTGACATCATCATGTACATGGGGTAAAGAATGGGAGGCCAGTGCTAGAGGCGCTGTGTGCTGACTTTGTCACACTGATTAGGGAGCATTCAAGGAATTTATTCTCCCTTATTCCCCATAGCATTGGCCTCTTACATCATGATGAAATATCCTCTGTTAGGAATAGAATTGTCCCAAGTTGGAAACACACCCTGTGCGACACCCCCCTAGAGCTCCTATCCCGCCCACTGTTTCACAGCCAAGAAGGGAAGGCGCGAGCAAGCCCAAGAGCTAGTCTCAATGGGTGCAATTAACATTGGGCTGGTTGGCCCGTATTTGATCACCCATTGGGAAGGAGACAGGAAGTCTAGGAAAGAGAAGGGGGGAAGTACACAGCATGCAGGAGATAAGGGACTGGGTAAAGGGTAGGCAGGGAGTAGGAGATGAAAGGGATCAACTATAAATCTGACTTTCCTTCCAAAGGTGAGGGGCAAAATAGGGCAAGGTAGTTTTGGGAGATGGGTTAGCCGGTAGAGTATTTAATAAAGGACAGCTCTAGGGGGCACAGATCTTTTCCCCCTTTACGTCGGAGGCAGATTGTCATTGGCCCACCCACTCTAGCTGGCATGAAGGCAGTAATAAAGGGGTTCAGAGAGGGTTATTAGTCGGAGCTTGCAGTATCTCTGAGCTACAAGGGCGATGAGCGATATTGGGTCTTAAAGCTCGTTGAGCGGTTTCTTGAGGGTCAGGTGACCCAAAATGGCATGGAGGTCCATGTCAACCTCAGGCCATAACTGTCAGGGTGGGGCCGGGTGGGGGGGTTCAGGTCAAAATGCAATATGTGGTTTCTTGTTGTAGCTCGGGGGAGGGGGCTTAATTGTTGGCAAACTATGTAGTGTTGTTTCTGCTCAATGAACAAAGCTGCGGCCTGGTTCTACACCCACTGAGAATGTGTCTGGTCAATAATTCTGATGTCAAACAAGTATTACGAAGAGGTAAATGGGGAGGGGGGAAGGGGGTTGGCAGCAGGGCCAATCCCTGTGTATCCCAGTAACCTAGCAAATGACTGCATATAAAGACTGAAGCAGCCCATCCAGCTTGCTCAGGAAAGATTTGTTCTCTTAGCAGATTTGCATACTGTATTCAATTTCAAAATGGAACCCAAGTTGCTGTGCTTCCAGATCACTAACCAGATTTTATGAGCTGTTTTTCCTTACTGATGCCCAAGGACCTTCCCATCTCTGGCACAACATGGGATTAAAATAGCTAAATCTATCATGTAATGAACACACTGGTTTGTATCAAAATGGCCAGTATTTTACCTCCCCCAAATCTGTATTTATGAAGAGAGCACTGGCAGGCACTCCCAAGCTACCCTCAAAGTGATGGATAAATCAGAGAGAAAATTATTTTGAGATCTAAATGGTTATGGTAATTCTGTTGAATGGAGGGCTCTTTATAAATCTCTCTCTCTCTCTTTTTTTTATTATGTCTTGCTTGAGGTGCATATTATAACAAGATGAAGCTGCCACCATGTTTCCATGGTAACACAAATAATTAAAAAAAAATCCTACAGAAAAGATGTAGCAGACCCATCCTGTTGCAAAATCCACTGCGGGCAGTGCATTTAAGGAATCCAGGTCTTTCAATTAGCCTGCTTTTTAGATTAGCTCATCTCCATCATCCAGAGCAGAAAAGCAACCTGGCAGAGGTGGCTGGAGGGTCAAAAAAAGGGTGTGAAAACAAGGAGAATTACTGCCATTACCTCTCCTTCCATTCTCCGCCTCTCCTCTTGGCACACGCTGTTCCTCTTCAAACCTCCCTCCCTCCCTGTGCTTCTTCCAAGTGACACATATGGCTGGATGCTGGGCTCAATGGATCATTGAGGAGAACATACTGTATCTTATTTTCCTATGAAAGGCAATTAATGATTGCATTTTCTCACAAATGCAATTCTCGAGATCTGTGGTTGGGGCATCCTCACCCACTCAGGATATCCAAAATTACTGTGGACAAGGAAAGGGGATGGGATTTGATATACTGCCTTTCTGTGGTTGCAATCAAAGCAGTCTACATATTATATACCAGTACTTTATTTTGTACTTGGGCACAAGGGGCTGTAGTAGAAACTGATCTGGTTCCCTGGCTGCTACACTAACCACAAGTTAGGGTTACCATATAGCGCCAGAAAAAGGAAGATGGATTGAGACATCCGAGTTTTACTTCTATTGCTTTCAGTGGAAGTAATGCCCAGATGTCTCAATCTGTCCTCCTTACTACCATTGCGTTCAATGGAAGTAAAACCCGTCTCAATCCGCCCTCCTTTTTCTGGAGCCATATGGTAACCCTGGAACTTACATACAATAGCAAATGCAAGCAAATCTAGCTCGTGTATATTCATTGAGGATATTCTGAAAACTGGACTGCTTGGTCAGTGTCTCAAGAACTGGTTTGAGAATTACGGTGATGGATGGATGATGCCTCCTTGTGTAGGGTCTCATATTTGGGGAAGATAAAGAGTTTTTAAACTGACTTTCAGGCATCTTTTATTGCATCCCATAATTTTTTTATATTTAATTTATGGTACCTTTAATTAACTATACAGAATATTATCCTAACTTTTAATGGGTAATAAATGTCTAACTAATGACTTGGAAATGTGCTGGTGCATTTTCTTTCTAGTGACGCAAAAACACCAACAGTTGTAAGTTAATAGTCACACGTGTTAACAAGGTGATTAGACTGTTTGCTTAAATGGTTTACAAGCCTTTTCTGGCAGCAGACTCCATACCAGGATGTTATCTGTGTCATTTAGCGAAATCTCTCGGAGAACCAAATGCTGTCTTCATCTTAAACAATTTTCCTGTTTTTCTCTTCCGTAGTGTTGAATCTTAATTACTTTTTATCAATGGAAAAATAACATCCGAGACACTTAACAAATGCATATGGGGTTAATGGTTGCTAGGAATTAATTCATTTTCTCATCTGAATATGTGTTCCTGGAAGGACATTCATATTTATGGCTCCAAATTATCAGCATGTACACTGGCTTTGGAAAATATCCCACCGCATATCTAGAAGGATTTTTTTTTTTTTCACTCATTCAATTGGGAAATGTTTCAGCATGTCAAGGGAAACCTGTTTCTTCATAGCTCCAGATTCATTTTAATATTAACAGATTCAGACAGATTAAATGACTCATGCTGCATGGATGGGAAAAAAAGTCCACTCCCAGCTGACACTCTTCCAAATAAATCACTGCCCTGAACAGCCAAGAAATGTAAAAGGAGCTCAGTTCATGTCATCAAAGGCTTATAACAATGGCACTTTTATTTTTATATTTATCAATTTATATACGAGTAACAAGTTAACAGTTGCTTAAGAAACTCAGAAAAATATGTTCAAGAAAATACAATAATAAATTAAAAACGACCCCCCCCTCTCTTTTTTCAGACCAGAAACAATAGAGGGGTGGATCTGGATACCATAAGGAGATCACAAGGCAAACAAATTAAGGAAAAGGCCCTTAACTGAACAAATATCCACTGTTTAAAAAGTTAACATGGGGACCTTTAATATTAATGTCCCACTGGACAGGTTGTAAATTTTTTAAAATATCATGAGAGCACACTTTCCTATCAATCTGCCACTTGGGATAAGGCGTTCAAACAACTATTACATAACATAACATAACATAAGAATTTATTTCTAGACCACCATTACCGTAAAGTTCAATGCGGTTTACAAAAGATCAGATTTGGATCACTTCTTGACACAGTTGGTGAGACCCTGTACCACCCTACCTGGTTGTCTGTACAGATGAGGACCATTGCGTAGCGAAGGGCAGTGGTGCCCCTCCACCACCCTCTGCTCTACCTCCCCAGCTCCTTCCCAACTCACCCTGCCATGTGTGCCCCCCTTCCTTTCTCCATACCTCTTTAATTTCCCAGAGCGAGCAGCATTATAAACTTGCTGCCCGTGTCATGTCGGCTCTCCCTCTGACGTCACTTCCTATACTTGGACTCAGAAGTGATGTCGGGGAGAGCCAACATCGTTGCAGGAAGCAAATTCATGATACTGCTCACACCGGGAAAATTAAAGAGGTACGAGGGAAGGGGCGTGTGCACATGGCAGGGGAGTCAGGAGGGAGTGGTAGCAGATAGGAAGATGTGTGCCACCAAGATGGCACCCATGGTGGTCTGTCCTCCCTGCACCCCCTTACTACACCACTGATGACTGCTTGATTGAGTAGGCTATCCTGGATTGTGTAGAAAGCTTTGTGAATTGCCTGGAGTTTGATGAGGTGCTCCAGGAGTGCTCCAGAATCTAGAGTGTGGAGGCTGTCAAAGTGACCCCCATCTGAGCTTGAAGGCATTGGTTGTCAGTACTTTCTGATGTGATGGCTCCTGGAATAAAAGGCTGCTGGATAGGTTGGTGGGGGAGATCCATCACTGAAGTGCCTGTTGGAGATCCGAGGTGACTCTCAGGCATTGTGATAGAAGTGCAGTTACTGGAGACCACTGTTTGAAAGTGCCCATTGAGGGGAACTGAGATGCAGATGGACAAATGGAGTCACATGTATTGTAGAGATATGGCATGCTGTTATGCAGTGACAAGAGGAAACTGCATGACATAGCTGAATTAGAGCATTGAGTCTTTGTTGAGGTAGGAATGCACTAGCCTGAGTCATGTCCAAGTGCACTGATAAATTCCAGGGTTTGAGTGGGCTACAGATGAGATTTCTCATATTTGACTACAAACCCTAGAAGCTGTAAGAGTCAAATCATTACATTCATGATGTGGAAGGGTGTAGCATCCTTGATTAGCCAGTCATCCAAATAAGGAAACACTTGAAAGGTGTGGGTATGGAGGATTGCAACTACTACCACTAGGCATTTGGTGAATACTCTTGCATTGATCCAAGTCCAAATGGGGATATTTTGTATTGAAAATGATGGGTGCCCCCTTGAAAGTGGAGTTATTTCCTGTGAGCAGGCAGGATGGAAATATGGGTGTACAGTCATTTTGTTCCAAGAGTAGCAACAGAGTTCTCAGAGAGATCATTCATAATTTCTCCTTCACTAAGTATTTGTTGAGAACTCATAGGTCTAGAATTGGACATATGCCTCTGGTCTTTTTTGGTATGAGGAAATATGTAGAGTAGAACCCTCTTCCCCTCTCTTGTAGAGTGACCTCTTCTACAGCATTGAGCTGGAGGAGCTCTTGGTGAGGTGGGTTTGCTGTTAGGAGGTGAAACTCTCTTGGGGGGTGGTTTGTAGGAGTTTTCAGAAAGCAAAGGGCATAGCCCTGCCTCATCTGAAGGACCAAAAAATCCAATGTTATCAAGGACCAACACTAATGGTAATGGATGAAGTGACCCCCAATGGGTAGAGTTTGAGCAGAAGGTCAGGGAACAGTAGTTAAGCTCTCTAAGAGGATGTCAAAAGGATTACTGGTGTTTGGACTGAGGTAGCACAGGATCCTTCTGTAGTCTCAGTTGTCTGGGGCATCTTTGAGTCAGTGGTCAAGCAGATGAAGAAGGCTGGTAATATATATTTCTTGAGTAAGAAATGGAGTGCTTGAAGGTATTTGAGTACTTTCTTGGCAGCTGAGATTGATGAGATTTTGAGAAGGATAAAGAAGTCATGCAATTAGTATGATGTTTGATCCTCTGGGAAGCTTCCTCTATACAGTCTCCAAATAAATCATCCCCTACACAGATGATCTTGAGCATAGGGGTCTAAGTCCAAGATCCTGAGCCAAGCTTGTCTTTACATTGCTATGGAGACTACAAAGGTTCTAGATGTAATATCAAAAGCATCAAATGTGGAGCGCACCATGTATTTTCTGGTCTTGAGGAGATTGTTGATTAACTGCTGGTAGGAAGGAAGATGCTGCTTTGATGGTTTATATCGATCATAAAGAGACATTTGTTGAATAAGTGACTTCAGATAGAATGTCATTTAAAAATTGTAGTTTAGAATTCTATTTGCCAGCATGGATCCCTGGAACATTCTGCATTCAGACCTAACCAGAGTTCTGCCTTCTTTTCTGGGGAGAGTACTGGTGGCATCTCTGGTAATATGAACTCTCTTTAAGGAGACTCTACCACCAAAAATTGGTAGTGTAATTGTGGCCTGTCAAAGCCAGGGCAAGATTGGATGTGATAGAGAGTGTCCAATTTGTGTGGCGCTACTGGGACATCTAGGGGAGCTTCTCAATTTTTGAATGAAGCCTCTCTCATAAGGGTGTGGAGAAGAACTTTTATACAGCAATTAGGTACCTCCTTATAGTCATGTACCTCTATAAGCTCTGCTTGAGGATGCGTTGAAGACTCCATATTTATAGGCAGTGCTTGCCCCATTTATTTGACAAACCTTGTGAAGGACAAGGTTTTTGGGGGTGACCTTTGATGAGGTAATGGAGGAGATGGGTCTGAAGGTATACTAGAGGATTAATCAGCTGACAAATCTGGATAGTCTCTAGAAGAGCGGAAAAATAGGTCAAATAACTGCAAAACCTTACTGTACAGGTTTCTACATTTCTCCAGTTAAGACCACATACTGTAAATAGCTATCCTAATTTAAACAGATCAGTTATCTGCTTATGTTTCCTATGTTTATGTTTATTGCATTCTTTTATACTGCCCTCTCATGAAAACATCAAGGCGGTTTACAATAAAATAGAAGGAAAAGAACTACATCAATAATAGGAAAGGTACACAAAGAGAACAAAAAATGGACACCAGTGCACCAGCCAGTAATTCGAACTATCAGAACTAAATGCCTAAGCAAAAAGATGAACTTTAAGGAGAGTATGAAACTTCAAATAGGCGAGTTGTGAATGGAGATGAACAGGGAGAGATTTCCATAATAATGGCACAATGGCAAAAAGGCAGAGTGATGAGTAGAGATGAGCCTGGTCATATGAAACAGAGGGTACAGTGGGCGCAGGTTGCATTGGGTGTCGAAGCACCAGTAACCCCGATATCATGGCACGCTCCAGAGGTGACACCAATGGAAAGTGATGCAGATTCCGCATGCCGGCACTTGGAGCATGGCGATGGTGAAGAGGACTAGAATGATGCTGAAGAAGACCTGGAGGGGGAAACATTTCTCTGCTTCTTGGATATTTTGTGAGGTTCCCCAAGGGAGGCAGCACCAGTGAAGCAGATGCCAGAGTCAATGGATGAGCATTGGCATTGGAGGTCCCAGTCATATTGAATGTTTGGAGCTACTGCAGGTCAGTTTAGGAGAACATACTACCAATGCAGGGTTAAAGGATTCCTAGGTCAAGGAGACGATCCTGACTGTCACTGCCTGAGAACCAACAGATAAAGGTAACTGAGAGAGTCCTTTTTTTAAGGCTCAAAAAACGCGTGTAAGAACTGTACTAAAGGCACTGACGTACACATGATGTGAGCAGTTTCAACACTTATAAAGTGAAAGCACACTTTGGGGCTGTCTGTCCTGAAGCTTTGAGGATGATGTTACCCACACATGTGAATATACTGCCTGCTTGTCCTAGGATAATGAAACCTCAAGTATTACTGACAAATGCTGCAATTCATTATCCCTTGTTTGAATCTATGCTTGAGGTTCCATTCCTGGTAGTATCCCTCAACGTATCGCTCTCCACTGCAACTGTCCCTGATGCCTTCAAACATGCCATTGTCACACCTCTCCTCACAAAACCTTCACTAGACCCCACATGTCCCTCCAACTATTGACCCATTACACGGGATAGATAGTTTATGGAAGGAGCATAGAAAGAGGGAAGATGCCATATGGAAGAGAGAGAGAGAGGGTGCACATTGGATAAAAAGAGCACAGAGGGCAATGAATGGAAAGGGCGAGATAGAGGGTGAACAGTAGTTGGAAGGGGTAGAGAGAGGGAAACAGACACTGAATGGAAGTGTGGGGGAGAGGAAGGAAAGCTGCTGAATGGAACTGTGAGGGAAAGGGGGAGCAGATGCTGGAAGGAAGTGGGGAGGAAAAAGAAATAAAGGGCACATGCAGGATTGAGGGAAGAGGATAGAGTTAGTTACTGGAAGGGGTGAGGGAAAGAGGTGGCAAGCTATAGGTAGACACAGTGAAAAAGGGAAATTGAGGACTGAATAGTAAAAAAGAATTTAGACAGAGGCAGAAAATAAATTGAGAAGGAAGACCAGGAAAGAACAGGAGGAAGGGAGCGGAGAGAGAGATGCCAGAGCAGGGGGGAAGGAGAGGAGACAGATACGACCAATGGGGGTGAAAGGAGAGAGGCATACAGTTTCTGGAAGGGGCATAGAAGGAGAGAAGATGCCATATAGGGGCATAGAGATGGCAGACAGTGGATGGAAGGAAAAGAGTAACAAGAAGATGAGGAAAGCAGAAACCAGAGAGTACAAAGGTAGAACAAAAATTTTCTATTTATTTATTGCTTTAGGACAGTGATTCCCAACCCTGTCCTGGAGGAACACCAGGCCAATCGGGTTTTCAGGCTAGCCCTAATGAATATGCATGAGAGAGATTTGCATATGATGGAAGTGATAGGCATGCAAATTTGCTTCATGCATATTCATTAGGGCTAGCCTGAAAACCCAATTGGCCTGGTGTTCCTCCAGGACAGGGTTGGGAACCACTGCTTTAGGAGACATGTGTCACTGTTTCTGTGGTATTGCATTGTATGTAGAGTCCAGCTTCTTGCTGGTTCAGTTTAACCTTTGTCTATGTATTTCTATTTTATCCCCCCTTTTACAAAACTGTGGAGCGGATTTTAGCGCCAGCCATGGTGGTAACAGCTCTGATGCTCAGAATTCTATGAGCGTCAGAGCTGTTACCACCGTGGCTAAAATCCACACTACAGTTTTGTAAAAGGGGGAGGGGTAAGTTTGTGATGACATTCCATACTAGGCGAAGGTGTTTTCTATGTTCTGTGTGTTCGAAAGACATGGTTTTCTGTTAGGATTGACTGCAGGATTGATTTGTACTAGTCTGGCTTGTTTAGTTTTACAATGGATGTATTGCTGTTGTACTTCTCACTGCAGTATGTAAGATGCTGCCTTTTCCTAGGTACTCATATGTGACGTGTGGCTTGTTACTAAAAATCATGTTTTTCGTACAGATGGGGGGGGGGTGCCAAAAATTATGGACCCCGGGTGTCACACATGCTAGGTACGCCACTGCCTGAGAGACATAGAAAAGAAATAGAAATAGATGTTGAGGGAGGTGAAGCAGAGAAATAGAAGGCTTGGACCCTTCTGCTTTGGAAGCTGCTTGTTCTCTACTTATTGATTCCTCTCCTTTGACTAAGACCAAGACTAATATGAGCTATTTGGTTTGATTTGGGGAGCCCTTTAAATGAGCTCTCAACCCTTTTCTTCCAAGAAACACCTATGAATAACAGCCGAACACAGAAAGGTAAAGGTAAAACAATAAGGCCTTATGGGAATATTAGGGAACTGCTAACTGGCAGTTTTCCAACCAAGAATCTCTCCTTGAGCCCTGGGTGGTAACTTCATGACATCATCTCATTCATTATTAAACATATGTAATTAGTACAATTACCAATCAAGATTTAGGCTCAAAAATTATTATCCAATCATAAGTTGCATACTTCAGCAATGTACCTTTGTTAGCTTCAATCACATGGTTTCTTATCAATTATATTCTACTAGTATTTTAGCCCGTTACATTAATGGGTGCTAGAATATATGTCTGTCTGTCTTTATTTCCGTCTCTCTCTCTCTCTCTGTCCTGGTGTCTTTCTTTCTGTCTGTCTCTCTCCCTGACCCCCTTTGTCTGTCTGTCTTTCTGTGTCTCTCCCTGTCCCTGTGTCTTTCTTCTTTTCTTTCTGTCTCCCTTCCTCCCACTGGTGGTAGAATATATGTCTGTATTTCTTTCTGTTTCTCTCCCTACTCCAGTCTTTTTCTTTCTGTCTCTCTTCCTCCCGTTGCCTTTCTTTCTGTCTCTCTCCCTCCCTGGCCCCCTTTGTCTGTCTGTCTCTCTCCTTGCCCCTGTCCCTGTGTCTTTCTTCCTATCTCCTTCCCTACTTCCCTGTCCAGCAGCCGCAGCATTCCCTCTCCCTCCATTTACCGCGAGAGGAGCCTGCATGGACCTAACAGCCTGAGCTCCCAGCAGTGTAACTTTCCAGCGGCTCCTCTCATGATCGCCGCCTTCTCCGACACAGGAGCGGCTGGTGAGAGGAGCCGCTGCAGCATCTTTGAAGTTAAAAAAGAAACTACGGCCCGGCTCCGTGCTTGGCCGCCGCAGCTTGCAGCCACCGTCAGCCACCGCGGCCTACAGCTGCCGCGGCCTGCAGCCGCCGCGGCCGACATCTGCCTTGAAGAGAGAGAGAGAGATTTGCGTGCATGCGCACTCCTACCTGCGGTGTCCTACAGCATATGGAAAACGGAACACGCGGTGGGAGTGCGCATGCGCAGCTTAGGCTTTTATTATATTAGATGAGCTGAACCTGATTTCCTGAGTGTCTCCCTATCCTCCTGCCCTCCCCATCCCACATAATGGTAACCTTAAGTGCACAGAGACCTAAAGAAACATATTACACTTAATCAGAGTTAAAAGTAATTAAACACACTTGTGCCATGTCAAAATCAGAGAGAGGGAGAAGTATCAACCATCTGTAGTTCAGACAGAAAGGCTTGAGCTCTGCTTTTCCATCAGCAATAGCAAACTCCCAGTGGTGTCTCATCTTGCCTCTGGGGATTTACCTCGAGAGGAGCCTGCACGGACCTAACAGCCCGAGCCCCCAGCAGTGTAACTTCCCAGCAGCCCGAGCCCCCAGCAGTGTAACTTCCCGGCGGCTCCTCTCACGATCGCCGCCTTTTCTGATGCAGGAGCGGCTCTTGAGAGGAGCCGCTGCAGCATCTTTGAAGTTAAAAAAGAAACTTTGGCCCGGCTCCGTGCTCGGCCGCCGTGGCCTGCAGCCACCGACAGTAACCGCGGCCTACAGCCGCCGCGGCCTGCAGCCGACATCCGCCTTGAAGAGAGAGAAAGAGAGAGATTCGCGCGCATGCGCACTCCTACCTGCAGTGCCCTACAGCGCATGGAAAATGGAACACGCAGTGGGAGTGCGCATTCGTGGCTTAGGCTTTTATTATATTAAGAAGATAGATAGATAGATTAGTAATTTTCCCTTATATCTGTAGGTTACAAAATATTAGTTGCTTAATTCTCATAAACAGATAAGTTTCACTTCTTAAGCATTTCTTAAGCATTGTACCTCATATCAGAGCAACCTGACCTCTAGCTTGATCACACTTCTGCTATTCCACGAGTTATTTATGATTCCTAATTGCCACCTGTTGCTAAGATAGCAATACCATATCCTCAGTGTTTGTTTTCCCAGAGTTCAGCCCTTGGACCATTACAAACACTTCTGCCTTTTTTTATGGGAGCTTCCCTTTAGGACACAGCTGTAGTAGCAAATATCTAACCACAATATCCTGTTAAATGCTGAATGCATATTTTTAAATTAAGCTGAAACAATATTCTTTCACTGGTAACACTAAATCAAAGCATTTTTGCTATAATATGTCTTCTATTTCTCTGCTTCACCTCCCTCAACATCTATTTCTATTTCTTTTCTAAGTCTCTCAGGTATATTAGACAAAGGGTGCCTCATACATGTGGGGGTGACCCCTCCCCCCCACACACACATACACACCTTCAGGGATGTCAATATGCGGCGGCGGTGAAAATGGCGAATAGGATGCTAGGAATGATTAAGAAGGGGATCACAAACAGATCAGAGAAGGTTATCATGCCGCTGTACCAGGCTATGGTACGCTATCACCTGGAATACTGCGTCCAGCACTGGTCGCCGTACAAGAAGAAGGACATGGTACTACTCGAAAGGGTTCAGAGAAGAGCAACTAAAACAGGGCTGGAGGAGTTGCCGTACAGCGAGAGATTAGAGAAACTAGGCCTCTTCTCCCTTGAAAAGAGGAGACTGAGAGGGGACATGATTGAAGCATTCAAGATACTGAAGGGAATAGACTTAGTAGATAAAGACAGGTTGTTTACCCCCTCCAAGGTAGGAAGAACGAGAGGGCGCTCTGTAAAGTTAAAAGGGGATAGATTCCGTACAAATGTAAGGAAGTTCTTCTTCACCTAGAGAGTGGTGGAAAACTGGAATGCTCTTCCGGATGGCTGTTATAAGGGAAAACACCCTCCAGGGATTCAAGACAAAGTTAGACAAGTTCCTGCTGAACCGGAATGTACGCAGGTAAGGCTAGTCTCAGTTAGGGCACTGGTCTTTGACCTAGGGGCCGCCGCGGGAGCAGGCTGCTGGGCACAATGGACAACTTGTAGCGGCAATTCTTATATTCTTATCAGTGTAAGTGTAATTGCTCCTTCTTCTGCACCCAGAGCTGAGCCTTCTAATCCTCTGGATTGAACCAGTGGAGGTCTTATGGCATAGCATTCAAGAATTTGTTAAGCTGGAGAAGAAGTGTGGACAGGTGGCAGACCAGCTTTTACCAACCCCTTACATTTGGTATGGGGCATAGTATGCAAAACAGAACAGAGATATTACCAGCTAAAGTCCACCATCTTGCCACAACCCTTATGTGGCATTGCGACTTTTCTCACATTAGTATGGGTCAACATGTTCTTTTGTAAAAAAAAAAAAAAAAAGGTATAGAGAAGAGGAACATTTCAATTATACATTTCAAAGTATTGTTGGATTTCTAACACTGTCTAAAGGGGGAGGGGATTGCTGCCAGAAATGCATTTTGATATCCATAAATCAAAACTAAACTAAAAAAATAAAACTCATATCCTGTGAATAGAGTTTCCACATAACTCAGTTTGAATGAATAATGATTGAGCCACCCTCAGTTTTACCTTAATACCATGAAGCAGAGTTGTCAGATTGACCATTTGCAGGATTGAGGGTTGTTTTGTATTGTTATTTTTTATTTTATTTCTTTTTTTTGCCAGTTCCCTGAACTTACATTCCCTATGCAGTGTGGTTTTTCTGGTTCTATCCATTGAAATCAGTACTGTAAGTCTCATTATGCAAAAAGATGAGATTATCATAAATCTTGGACTGGTTTAAAATCTCCTTTCTGGAACTAGGTGACTTGGAAATTATGCATGGAGATATAATTCCTGGTTTGTTTGTTTTTTTTTGGGGGGGAAGAACATCAGGACTGACTGAGCCTCTTTAATAATAATAATAATAATAATAATAACAACTTTATTTTTTTCTATACCGCCACAATCTTACGACTTCTAGGCAGTTTACACTGAAGAGAGCTGGACAATCAGTGAATTACAGAATACAAATAGTAAAAATAACATATTTCTCAAAGTTATCAATATGGTGTCATTAGTTTTAAAATGGTATCTGATTAGGAGTCAAATCTGTCGAACAGTGCTGTCTTAATTTCTTTTCGAAATACACCATTGGTCACTCTGGCTCTGGATAACCTAGGTAAGGCAGTAAATCTAAGAGCAAATCTGAAAGATGTTTACTTATCCATATTCCTCAGATTAAAAAAAAAAATTACATTCATAATCATTCTTCTCTCCTCCCCTTTCTTCCCCCCCCCCAAAAAAAAATAAACTACCAGCACCAAAGGTGCAAATTGCCAGGTTTTGTAAATACACGCAGAAGCATTTTTGCCTTCTATAAGGAACACTAAAGAGAATTAACAGCTAGTCGAAAGCAGGGGGAGATATTTACAATTCACTGGAAAATGCTTGTTGGTGCTGAAGAAAGCTCTGCTTTTTTTTCCTCTGTTTTTTGGGTTTTTTTTTAAATTTCTTTTTGGTGTGAACACAGAAGAAATTTGCAATGCAGTTTCAAATATCAAAGCTACAAAGAATGAATGACAGAGGGGTATAGGGTGGCTTGTCCTCCTCCTGGTAAGCACTTAAATGGCAATGCAATACAAACAAGATGCATTATTTAAAGGCCACCTTGCCTGACCCAACAAGGAACTCTTCAATCGTTTGAATGTCACAAAGAGGAATGTTACTGCTTCGGGGATTGCTTGTGGGTTAACCTTCCCTTCATTTACAATGTGACCAGTGAACGAGACAGAGAAAGGAAACAGCAAAGACCTTTCATATGTAACTACCTCCCCCCACCCCCAGTTTAACCCACAACTGAAACCTTCATCAAGCAGGAAGCCAACAAAAGCAGATAAATTTAAGACAGAGGGGGAGGTTGGAGGGAGAGAGAACTCTTCTAAATTTATTCTATTTTCCACGGGCAATCTCCAAGGAAGCTTCCTTGATTTAAAAGTCTCTATTTTCATTTCCATGATATATTTGGATGCTAAATGCAGAATTCTGATTCTTTGCTTGGAGGTAGCTGCATTTGTACTCTAAAAGCTGAGGTTTCAGTCACAATACAACATTAGAAATATCATCAAATGCCCAACTAAACCCAGGGGTTTATTAAAACAGGTTTTGCATACCCTTCCACCACATCAGTTTGATTCAGTCTTCTGTACGTTCCCATGTCAGCACAATCTGCACCTGTCTAAACTCCCACTAACTTCTCACACAGATCGACAGAACTCCTCGACTGTTTCCTATCCTTCCCTTTCCTCCTCCCCCATACCGCCTGCCTTTTACCAATTGTGTCATTATTGTTCAGCACCATGGTCAGTTCCTGTGACAGGCAGCTACACAGCCAATTTAAAATTAATAGCACTGTTCAACTTTTTGAAAGGAACTACAAGAGGACTAAAAGCTGTTTCCAATCTCGCAGTCTTCTAAATCAAGTGATTACAGAGTTTAGTTACAACGTCTAAAAAAAACAAAAAAACAACCCACAAAAACACCCCTCTGTGGAAGTCCTCCATTAATAGACTAGACATGCAGTACAAAATTGGGGTCGATATTCAGTATGATTTATAAGCAGGCAGGAAAGGCTCCTTTTCCCTTAAGCATCATAGTCACCAACATTCATTGGTCCTTAACCAGGCAGTACTGCTCAATATCAGCTCTAACCAGTGGCATAGTAAGGGGGAGGGGCAGTCTGCTCCGGGCGCGGTCTTGGTATGGGCGCCAGCACCTGTCCTCCTCTCTGCCCCCCAATTCTTCCCAACCTCCCTGGCATGCACATCTGCCCCTTCCCTTCCCTTGTACCTCTTTAATTTTCCTTGTACGAGCAGCATTACGAACTTCCTGCCCACATCAAGGTTGCTTCGCTCTGACATCACTTCCAGGTAGCAAATTCGTTATGTTGATCCCACCTAGAAAATTAAAAAGGTACAGGGGAAGGGAAGGGGGTGCATGTGGGGCAGAGGGGGTCAGAAAGAAGTGGGGGCAGAGAAGAGGGCAGGGGAGGGGCACCACAGCCCTGGGTGCCACTCACCCTCGCTATGCCACTGGCTTTAACCATTGCCGCACTATACAATTAGTGCTAGGGTAGTGCATGAGTAGAATCAGGGAGGAGCTGGCAATTATGTGGGTGCAACTCTATTCTCTCCTCTGCTCTGGACACTCATAAGAACATAAGTATTGCCACTGCTGAGTCAGACCAGTGGTCCATCATGCCCAGCAGTCCGCTCATGCGGTGGCCTTCCGGTCAAAGACCAGCGCCCTAACTGAGACTAGCCTTACCTGTGTACGTCCGTGTTCAGCAGGAACCTATCAAGCTTTGC
This sequence comes from Geotrypetes seraphini, assembly GCF_902459505.1. NCBI lineage: Eukaryota > Metazoa > Chordata > Amphibia > Gymnophiona > Dermophiidae > Geotrypetes > Geotrypetes seraphini. Next base: position 104,639,754 of record NC_047091.1, read on the forward strand.
CTTGAATCCCTGGAGGGTGATTTCCCCCTATGACAGACTCCGGAAGAACATTCCAGCTCTCCACCACTCTCTGGGTGAAGAAGAACTTCCTTACGTTTGTACGGAATCTATCTCCTTTCAACTTTAGAGAGTGCCCTCTTGTTCTCCCTACCTTGTAGAGGGTGAACAACCTGCCCTTGTCTACTAAGTCTATCCCCTTCAGTACCTTCAATGTTTCGATCATGTCCCCTCTCAATCTCCTCTGTTTGAGGGAGAAGAGGCCCAGTTTCTCTAATCTTTTGTTGTACGGCAGCTCCTCCAACCCTTTAACCATCTTAGTTGCTCTTCTCTGGACCCTTTCGAGTAGTACCATGTCCTTCTTTATGTAGGGCGACCAGTACTGTACGCAGTACTCCAGGTGAGGGTGCACCATGGCCTGGTACAGCGGCATGATAACTTTCTGCGATCTGTTCATGATCCCCTTCTTTATCATTCCTAGTATTCTGTTCGCCCTTTTCGCCGCCGCCGCACATTGCGCGGACGGCTTCATCGACTTGTCAATCAGAACTCCCAAGTCCCTTTACTGGGAGGTCTCTCCAAGTACCGCCCCAGACATCCTGTATTGTGCAGGAGATTTTTGTTACCGACATGCATCACTTTACACTTATCCACATTGAACCTCATCTGCCATGTTGATGCCCATTCCTCGAGCCTGATTATTTCACGTTGCAGATCTTCGCAATCCCCCTGCGTCTTCACTACACTGAATAACTTCGTATCGTCCGCGAATTTAATTACCTCACTCATCGTATCTATGTCCAGATCATTTATAAAGATGTTGAAAAGCACGGGTCCAAGCACCGAGCCCTGTGACACTCCACTGGTGACGCTCTTTCAGTCCGAGTATTGTCCATTTACCCCCACTCTCTGTTTCCTATGCTCCAGCCAGTTTTTAATCCACGTGAGTATTTCACCCTCAATTCCATGGCTCATAATTTTTCAAAGTAGTCATTCATGCGGAACTTTGTCCAGATATACAATGTCCAGATATACAATGTCGACTGGGTTGCCCTTGTCTATCTGCCTTACTCCCTCTTGATCCCCCTGTTCCTGCTCTGTCAGGCGTACCAACCCTCAACCTTGGCTCACTTCCAGTATCTGCCACTTATGTTCCTGTACCCACTGTGCTAAACGCCTTTGGCTTAAATCTCACACATATGCTGAATTTCTTCATTTTAAATTTATGCTGACCTCCTTTAATTCTGCACTTACACTGGTCAAGCAGGACTACTACATCCAACTAACTAACTCCCTTTCTTCCAACTTCCACTGTCTCTTTGCCACAATGAACTCCTTTCTCAAAATGCTCCCACCTCTGACCCCTCCTTCTCTCTATCCCCAGACTATGGTTGATTACTTCCATGCAAAGTCTACAAGATTGCCCTTGAATTCACTACAAAGTCACATCCTTCATCCCTACCCACCATCCACTCTCCTGACCTTCAAACTTGCACCACCCCTTCTTTCTTCACCTAAACAACTCAGGAAGCTCCCCTTGCCTGGTCCTACTCTCTTGACCCTCCATCAACTACTGATGACAAGCCTGCTACATGCCCCTCAGACCCTATTCCCACCCCTCTACTTGACCCCATCTCACATACTGTTATCCCTCCCATCTGCCATATTCTCAATCTATCCATTTCCACTGCAACTGATTTTCGGGCTGAAGAAGTTTGATCACGTGACACCTTACTACCGACAGCTGCATTGGCCTCCAATGGAGGCACGTGTAAAGTTTAAGTTCGCCTGTCTCTACTTTAAAGTACTATATGGTCTAACCCCTAAATACATAACTGATCTTTTCTCCTTCTCAGCCAGGGGTGTCCAATGTCGGTCCTCGAGGTCCGCAGTCCAGTTGGGTTTTCAGGATTTCCCCAGTGAATATGCATGAGATCTATTAGCACACAATGAAAGCAGTGCATGCAAATAGACCTCATGTATATTCATTGGGGAAATCCTGAAAACCCGACTGGACTGCGGCCCTCGAGGACCGACATTGGACACCCCTGTTCTCAGCCAACAGACATAAGAGAAGCTCACATTTGAACTTCGTTTCCTCCCCAGTTAGAGGATGTAAACTCAAAAGACACCATCAATACCTTTTCTCACATCAAGCAGCATTATGGGGTAAAGATCCAGAACAATTGCTTACGCCTACTACTTATCGGGAATTTAGGAAACGCCTAAAAACATATCTGTTCCTGAAGTATCTAGACAACTGACCCGTACAACTCTTTCTCTTCAATAACGGTTCCCTTGAGCTGTTAACCACTATCTTTCACCTCTGTTAAGTTCAATCAATTTGTACCATCTTTTAATCTTTGTAAACCGCATAGAACTTCATGGTCCTGCGGTATATAAACTCTTATTATTATTATTAATCTGAAAAATATTAATCTATACATCTAAATGAAAAAATATAACTAAGACCGATGACAACTATGGGGCACCAGTCTGTATGAATCTAAGTAGCATTCAGTAGCTGCACCACTGAGGTCTGTTACTAAATTTATCGGAATGATTTATATATATGAATTGAATATATACTCCGAAGACTGAAGTTTGGGGGGCCAGATAAAGTGGAAGGGTAGAAAATGGGTATAGAAGTGTAACTGTCTAGCTTTTTTACATTAGCATGTACTAACTGTCTAGCAACAAGTGGGAGTCCATAAAGGGGTCCTTTTACTATGGCAAACTAGTGCGTCTTAGCGTGCGCTAAAAATTAGTGTGTGGTAAATGCTGACACATTCTAACATGTCCATTATATCCTATGGATGCATTAGCACATGTTAGCATTTAGCGCCCACTAATTTTTAACACATGCTATGATGCACTAGCGCGCCTTAGTAAAAAGACCCCAAAGTCTCCTGCATAGGAATTATTTTTTAAAAAATTTTATTTATTCACTTTTCTATACCGTTCTCCCAGGGGAGCTCAGAACGGTTTACATGAATTTATTCAGGTACTCAAGCATTTTTCCCTGTCTGTCCCGGTGAGCTTACAATCTATCTAACGTGCCTGGGGCAATGGGGGGATTAAGTGACTTACCCAGGGTCACAAGGAGCAGTGTGGGTTTGAACCCACAGCCTCAGGGTGCTGAGGCTGTAGCTTTAACCACTGCGCCACACAGTCCCCTAGGAAGTGGTAAGTGCTCCCACATTAACCCCCTCTTTATAGAACCATGCTAGTGACTGCGTGTGGCAAAAGCTCCAAAGCTCTTTAAATTCCTAAGGGCTTTGGGGCAGTTACTGCAGCAGCCTGTGCTATCAGGCTTTGTAAAAAAGGGAGTAAGTTTTTGGAAGTCCCACACCCTCATAAAAATAATAACCTAGAACCTGTAAAATAATTTTTTTTTTTTTTTTTTTTTTGGAATAATGTTTATTAACAGATGCAACACAGAAAGTACAGAAATCCAACAGTACTAGGACACACAGTCCAAATAGAGAAAATACAACTCAAACTGTAAACCGAGACTGCAAGTACAGAAAAGAAAGTCGAGCCGGACAAGCTCTGCACCCTCCAGTCGCCATCTGCGAAAAATTTTTTTATGAAAAGAGAAAACAAACCCAACCCCCCCAATCATACCACATATACACTAACACCATACGTACCATACTATCCACAACAACCACACCACATACACCCCTCCCATTCACACCAGCCCACACCTTTCAAGGCGGTCTACACCAAAGCCCCATACAAGAAGGAAGAGAGAAAATAGAACAGAACGAGGAGAGAAAGAGAAAAAGAAAAGAAAAGAAAAGAAAAGAAGACAGAAGGAATAGTGGCCCTAGGACTGGGTAACCAGCTGCGCCACCGATTCTCCAGGACAGAGCATCAAGGCAGCCTTCCAGAACCCCACATAGCATCGAAGCTCGATCCCCCCTCCCTTGGAAGAACGATGAATTTCAAAGTGGGCCACCAGAGCAAGCCGATGTAGCCAATGAGTAAAGGAAGCCACCTGCTCAGACACCCAATACTGCAAAAGGAGTTTTTTCACCAAGAGGATGGCTATATAAAGGAATTTCCGCTGAGGAAACGAGAAACCAGCCTCCTCCAACACTCTCTGGTCTCCCAATAAGAGCATGCCATAGTCACGTGGAATGGGACGGTGCACAATCCGCTCCAAAAAAGGGAGTACCCTCGACCACAAATCAGTGGATGGGCACTCTAAAAAATGATGAACCAAGGTTCCAGCCGAGCGGTTGCACCTGATACATACAGCCCCCTCCCAGAGGCCCATAAGAGCCCCGCGGTGCCTAGAAATATATGCCCTGTGCAATATCTTAAACTGCATTTCCTGGAGATCGGAGGAGCCCCCCAACAGTCTGAGATGGCCAAACAGAGCAAGAAACTCGCTCCGATCTCCCAGAAACCCCAGCTCCCTCCTCCACACAGAGGCCACACCATCAAGGGCCTCCTCAGACAGATTCGCCCGTAGCAGACGTCCCCAAGTAGAGAGTTTATTCTGGGCTGCAGGAAGCAAGAAGAAGAATGCATCCAGAGGACCACAGAGCCAAGCATCCCCCCATTTCCGAGCCAGCGTAGTATAGTAGTGGCGGATCTGAAGATACACCCAGAAATGATTCCCGGGCACATCCCATCGCCGCTGAATCTGGGCAAAGGAAGGGAATGCATCCCCACTACCCCCATCCCACACATCCCTCAAGGTCCTACACCCCCGCTGCTCCCACACCCGAAGTCGAGAAGGTCCCATCCCCGGAACAAAAGCAAGGTTACCACACAGAGGCAGGAGTGCCGAGGCAGCAGGCGTTTTCTGTTGATGGCGCCTCCACCACCGCCACGCCATCCTAAGTGGCTGAAGAAAATTCATGGTCGAGGAACCCCCGGGAACCGCGGAAGGCGCCACATGGAGAAGGGCCAGGAAAGAATGCGGCGCGCACCAGGAGGATAGCCATTCCCCAGAAGCATATTTGTACTGTCCAGTCCATCCCTCATGAATGAAGCGAAGCAACGCTGCTACGTTATAATGTCTTACGTCCGGAAGATTCAAGCCCCCCTGAGATCGGTCCAGCATCAATTTAGCATAGCTAATGCGTGCCCTTTTGCGTCTCCAAATAAAAGAAGAAATGGTAGACCGAAAAGCCCGTACATCCCGGGCGGCGAGCCACACAGGGATAGTCTGAATAGGATACAAGATCTTTGGCAGGAGAACCATTTTTGTGAGAGCCACTCTCCCCCACAATCCCAACGGCAACTCCCTCCAGCGATCACACTGGGCCGCGATTTGCTCGAGGGGGCGACGAATGTTATGCTGGTACAAGAGGGATAAATCGGGTGTCAGATACACACCTAGGTAACGCAACGGCCCATCTACTGGCGGTATAGAAAGAGCGGAGTGCCAGGGCTCCTTGTGAGTAGAATCCAGAGGCAACAGCTCAGACTTGGCACAATTAACCCTCAGCCCAGAAAAATTTCCATAAGTGCGAACCACCCCAAGTGCTTTCTCCAGATCTTCTGTGGGATTATCGAGATAGAGGAGGATGTCATCCGCGAAAAGGTTAATCCTACTCTCCCTATCTCCTATCCGAATTCCCCGAATGGAAGGATCTGTGTGCAGCTTTACCGCCAAGGGTTCAAGGGCTAACACGAAGAGAAGGGGGGAAAGAGGACATCCCTGCCGGGTACCCCTGCCCAAAAGAAAAGGAGCAGTAAGACCCCCGTTCACCATCAAGCGCGCCTGCGGACGAAGGTACAAACTACGAATCCATTCGGGAAAACGGCCAACCAGGCCGTATTGCTGCAGAACCCAGAATAAAAAATGCCATGAAATGCTGTCAAAGGCCTTTTCCATGTCTAGCCCCACGATAGCCGATTTACTCCCCGTCCCTCTTCTCGAATGCAAGGCCATTAACGCCCGAAACAGATTCATGGAGGCGTACCGGCCCGGAACGAAGCCCACCTGGTCTTCATGAATCAACAAAGGGAGAACAGCATTCAGGCGGCGGGCCAATATCGCCGCCAACAACTTTACGTCTTGATTAAGCAGCGAGATCGGGCGGTATGACCCCACTTGGGCAAGATCCCTCCCTGGTTTGGGTAACAAGACCACATGGGCCATATTGCGCGGTCCTAGACCCTTTCCTGCATGCAACTCATTAAACGCATCCCCCAAAGCTGAAGGAATCAAATCAGCCATGATCTTATAGTATTCGGGCCCAAACCCATCTGGGCCTGGCGCTTTCGTGAGTTTCAATGCTTTGACACCCAGCTGGATCTCCGCCGCCGTGACCGGAGCATTCAGAAGGTCAAGCTGGGCAGCAGTCACCTGAGGCAAAACCAAACCCCGGAAAAATTCCGTGCGGTCAGGTTCGGAAGAGTCGCGGTGGGAGTATAGATTCTCATAGAATTGCACAAACTGAGACTGAATGTCATCCGCCCCGGTATAAAGGCGACCCGCACCATCTTTAATAGACAGGATGACCTGTTGTTTGCGAGGAGGGCGCACCAAATTGGCCAGAAGCCGTCCGGCCTTCCCCCCCCATCTATGCAAACGATAACGTTGGAAATAGATATCCCTATTGGCCCGCTGCGTCAGAAGGACCTCTAGCTGTGATCGGACCTCCCCCAGCCGGCTTTTGTCCTCCACGGAAAGCGAAGCGACATGGCGCCGTCTCAAAGCCTGCAGTTCTCCAGATAGCCGCAAAAGATCAGCCTCCTGGCGCCGCCGTGCCCTAGATACATAAGCAATAATATATCCCCGGAGGACAACCTTAGATGCCTCCCAAAATGTCACCGGATCAACATCCGGGGAAGCGTTATGGTGACAATACTCCTGCCATTGTTCCCGGAGATATCTATGAAACTCCAGATCTTTATACAGATAGCTTGGAAACCGCCACCCCCTGCGCGGAGTATCATTCGTAAGCCTGACCGACAATATTAGCGGGGAATGGTCCGATAAGGGAACCTCCTCAATAGAGACATGGTCTACCTGCGGGAGCAGCGAGGGCGACGCCAGAAAGTAGTCCAGACGAGCATAAACATCATGAGGGTGCGAGTAAAAAGTATATGTAAGCTCAGTAGGATGCAAAGTCCGCCACAGATCCATTAAATGCAACTGGTCCATCAAAAAATTTACCCCCTTGGCTCCATGGTCCCCCGAACACGCCCTTGCCGGCCTACAGTCCATGGAGGGATCAGCCGTGATATTAAAGTCCCCTCCCACCAGAAGTTGATAATCGGAATACTGAGCTATCTGGGCCAAAAGCCCAGAAAAAAATCGGTGACTATACACATTAGGGGCATAGAGATTACAAAACATCCATTGCTGGCCCCACAATTCCCCCAAAACTATTACATATCGCCCCTCCTTATCCTGCAGAGTTTTATGGATATGTATAGGTAATTGTTTGTGAAACAAAATCGCAACCCCCCGCTGTCTGGAATTAAAAGAAGAGGAGCATACCTCCCCCACCCACTCCCGACGCAACTTGGCATGCTCAGCCCCCGATAGGTGGGTCTCCTGCAGGTAAGCAATATCTATGTGATTTTTCTTGAACCAATTCAGCAGCTTTTTTCTCTTTACAGGAGAATGGATACCATCTACATTATATGTGGAAATGCGAAGGTTAACCATTATCAAATAGAAACCTAAAGAACAAGACAGGAAATACTAATAGTAGTGTCAAGAGGAGAGGGCCCTCCCAGCTAAGACCCTCCCCTCGCTGCCGGCAGGGCATGAAAACAACCGCCCCCACGTGCTTCCGGCCCCGTCCGGAAGCCGCGGGCCCCAAGATAGTATAGAAAGGTGTCAGTCCCACACACACACCCCTAACCCGCCCCGAACCACACTGCCATTCAGCCGTCCAAACATCCCACAAACCACTACCAAACATCCCAACAAGCACACACCCCCACCCCCCTCCCCAATCCCAAAGAACTTGCCCCCAGGACTCTCCCCAAATCCCCCACAGACCCAACAAAACCAGTACAGGAAAACAAAATCCCATAAGGGAAATCTAAGAATAGGGGTTAGTGAGCTGGGCAACCCACGAACCAGTACTAGCTAGAAGTGACAGCTTCTAGAGCAGTATACCCTGTTAACAGAAAACAAGAACATAATCACCAGCTCCGGACAGAAACAGTCTCCGGACGGAGACAAGGCATCCAATTCCCCAACAGGGTGGCCCTGCACACCAGCCGCACCTGCCACGGTAAAGGCAGGGGCCAGCCGCGTCCTCCCCTGCGGAGCCACCACAAGTCCCCTCGCAATCTCCAGGAAGGTCCAGGTCAAAGATACACAGGACAGAACAGAACCAAACGGCATCAAATCAGAAGATCATGCAGTCCCAGAAGAGGACCATCGGGACCAACAGGGGATTCTCGTCTACGCCGAACAGGCCACCCCGTCAGATCATCAGCTGCCCGGGACTCCTCCGCCCTCTCCAGAAGGATCAGCGGCGTTGATGGTATCCAAGAAGCGCTGCGCCTCCCCCTTGGTCAGCAGAGTATGCACCTTGCCTTCTCTCCAGATCCGCAAGCTTGCAGGGTATACCAGAGCAAAGCGTACCCCCTTGCGATGCAGGGTGGTACAGATGGGCGCCATTTCCCTCCGCCGAGAGGACACACCCGCAGAATAGTCATTAAAGAGGAGCAACCGCTGTCCCTCATACTGCAGACCACCAGCCAGACGATACGCCTTCAAGATTTGTTCCTTCTCCTTCCAGTTCACATACCGGGCAATAGCCGCTCTGGGCTTCGAGTTAGCTCCTGAAGTGGATCCCAGCCTGTGTGCTCTTTCACACACAAAAGACATGGCCGAGGTCTCCAAGCCAAGATGTTCTGGCAGCCAGGAATGGAAAAACTGGTACAGTGCATCCGCGCCCTGCAGCTCCGGAAGCCCCACAACCCTCAGGTTATTTCTTCTCTGGCGGTTCTCCGTGTCCTCAAGTTTTTCCGTGAGGGCAGCCACCTGTGATTGCAGGCTATCCACCCGCCGCTGTGTCTGAAGGGCCTCATCCTCCCCAGCTGAAACACGGTTCTCCACCTCTGTGAGCCGTTGAGCCTGGGTCTCAAATTTTTCATTGATCCCATCCACCGCCGATTGCAATTTATTTAGGCGGTCCTCCAGGGCAGTGGTCACCAGGCGAGAGATCTCGAGAGCCCAGTCGCCCAGCTCCAGCGGCGGCGAGGCGGGAGCCGACGCCATTTTTGGCTCCAGCGTGCTGTTTTTACTCTTCGGGGTTTTTGCTGTTTTTATGGGCATACCGGGGCTTCTTCCGCACGGAAAAACACACCGCCGAACCTCCCGGTCCCGACGCTCCGTGCCTGCCGGTCCAGCGCACCCCCCGCAGCTGCCAAGTAGGATATTTATCAGGGTTTTTGGTGATCGGTTCGCGGAGCCCAGCAACGCACGTCCGTTTACTTCGTGCGCATCACGTGACCCCCGTAAAATAATTTTTATAAAGCCCTAAATACTGCTACATTGAATCTGGGCATAATTCATGGATAGTTCCACATTAAGATGCACTAACATCCTTTAGTAAAAGCAAGGTTACAAAGCAAAAGGCTGAATATGGGAGAAAGGGATAAAAGGGTTAAATAATGGGGAGGGGAACTGGAGGAGGGACAAGAGAAAAGGGGGTAGGATAGAGCAGCAAAGAAGGTAGACCTCTTATCAAAGAAAAGC